>NC_083571.1:14384282-14708782 GCF_027579695.1 Neoarius graeffei
TGTGATCTCAGTGCATGTCGGGCATGCGCGTCACTTACCACTTGCAAGTGGAAGGATGGCAAGCCTAAAGACAATCATAACTACACAATGGGCAGTATTTGCATCAGTATTTGCAGTATTTTCATACTTTTATACTCTTTAATGAAAGGTGATACAAGGCGGAAGTCCGCGCCGTTTTTCAGCAGTCGCGTCACATGACCAACACCAGCGAATCAGGAAGGTGGATGTCACAGTGACGTTGTCCAATGACGACGCCAGCTAGAGCTCAGCACAGCGTATCCGCGTATCCTCAATGTTTACACAGCACCGGACCTGACACGATCTGGATTGAATACGTGGACCCTGGCGGATTCCCGTTTCCCGGCGTTTTAATGTAAACGGACAGTGCATCCGCGAAGAAAACGAGACAGATACGGTCTAATGTAAACTTGGCCTATAAGTGAGTGACCCATTATGAGGTATTAGGTGTGAACTGTGATCTTTTGTGGTGAGTTTGACTGAACGTGTTCCTTGATCCTGCTTGGCATTAGTTCGTTGATGTGTTGACCCAGGTGTTGAGTTTACCAAGGGACTGGCTTTTGTTCTCATCTTATGTGTGACGTGTTAACAGCCGCCTCGGAGAGTGACGGTGTAGAGTTTCACAAGCGCTGCTCGCATATCAATAGCTGAAGAGTGTAAGGGCTGTGTTTGGGGAGTCAAGTGACACTTTGTGAAATTTACAGCCTGTAAAGGGAGAAGCTGAAGCTGCTGTTGCTGGCGGCCGACTCCGACGTTGCACTGACCTTGCATACATGTGTAGCTCTATATCAGTCTTTCTTTATCACTCTCCTTTGCTCTATCAGCTTTCACCGTGTGTGTGTGTGTGTATATATATAACCTGAGCGTCTCACAGAGCTCAACATCCAGCAGCAGGACACCGACACACACTACTCCTCTACACCGAGCTGGATCAAACGGATATTTTGACTCATGCTGTGTTTTTCCTCTGTGTGTGTGTGTGTTGAAGCGAGGCGGCCAATGATCCAGTATCAATTTAAGCAAATGGCTTTAGGATGCTCTTAGATTTATTCCATCAGCATTTGGCAATAACTCTTCTCTGGTTGTCATGGCAGCTGTTTATTTATTTTCTACCCATGATTGTCAGAATGTGTGTGTGCGCGTGTGTGTGTAGGGAGAAACCAACGGCTGTTTATCTTGTTTAAAGCATGATGTGAAACATCTAAACAAATGATGCAGACAGAAATACATCAGTGTGAAGCAGAAACCTGAACAAAATGGAGACATGTACATGGGCAGACGAGTGGTGGAAAAAGCAACAAGTGTTCTAGCTTGTTTTGTGTGTGTGTGTGTGTGTGTGTGTGTGGAGAACACCTACTTCAGTGTCTCAGCCAGGTAGAAGCTCTGCTGGACGTCATCATGGTTGGGATTGTTGCTGTAGACGTCTCTCACTCCACTATAGCCTCCTTCCACCCTGCAGTGCTGCTCCAGAGCCTGAACACACACACACACACACACACACACACACACACACACACACACACACACACACAATCAGACAGGAATCATTAATATTCCACATACACAACTTTTTGCAGACTCTTAATTCATAAACGACATTAGGAACATAATAAATAAGGAATAAAACACTCAGGATTGTGCTGTTAGAGGAAAATGATCAACGATGGGGTGGTTTAACTCTTCTTATACCACAGCAATTTGGCAATGACTACATTAAAATACTAGCCTAGTAAACTAGACCCACCCGCCTAGCGGCCAAAAATATTTTTGCCTAGCGAGTGGGTCTAGCCTCGCACCATATAAACAAAAACACCCCGGGCATCAAATTGTGCCCGCCAATCACAACGCAAGGTTTTTGTTTGGATTCTTTGGGCGGGCTTTTGCAGGAGTGATGACAAGGCTGCGCGACGCTGGAGAAAGCACAGCAGGAAAGATGGCTACGGCTAGTGAACAGTGCGCGTTTGACTCCGCTTTGGAATCAGTTTTAGAAGAATTAGACTTGGAGTTTTCGTTGAAACATGAGCAGGAAGAGGCTCTCCGCTCATTCCTTTTCAAGAAGGACGTTTCGCTGTTTTGCCGACCGGCTATGGCAAAAGTCTGATCTACCAGCTAGCTCCGCTCATAGCCAAAAGGATGGGGCTAGTTTGTGCAGTATGAAGAATTAATAAACAGCTTTGAAACATTACTTTTTGATTGTTTCTTATTTTCCCGTTATTTTAAATTTAAGGGAAATTATTTCACCAAACACCACTAAATAAAAACTCTCAAAAACAGTTTAAGCAAACCCTTGAAAAACACTTGGAAAAAAAATGAGTGTATGTGGTACAGACTCCAAACTTGTGGTCATTATCTCCAAACTTCTTAATATCTAGAACCTGTTTATTAATTAATACGCATTTTGAAAAATTATTTATTTCAAGGCCTCCCCCACTGCTTTCTGTCGCTCTGACTACGTCACAGTCACTGTTGCGCTGATTGGTCAGAGCGTTGGCCTATACGCACAGAGACAGTTTGAAAGACAGCGGGTTGTTCCTCCTACCCCCTTCGGAAATGTCTACGGATCGAGGCCAGACTAAATATTCACATTTAGTCTGGCTTGCCAGGCTATTAAAATACATTTTACCCATTTATAATTACATATGTTCTGGAATACACAAATGCGTTTGAAGTAAACATGAGCTAGGTCAATCTTGGTGGTTTTAAACGCTACGAGCCGTCTGAAGAATCATCCAGAGCAAACACAACTACGCAGCAACAGTCTTCACTCCTCGAGTCCATCAGCTCTCTGATCATGACGATTGATACCACAGCTCTCTGAGCATAAAACAAACCCTCCGAAGCATCATGATGCTGGAGACAAGACTGAGTCGAGGAAATCTGTCACTTGGGCTTGTCACAGGTCCATGGCTACATGCCTGTCTTCGATTCCAAGCTGCTTGTACTTTACTGAGTTCATCTCGTTGCTGATTTATTGCATATTTATTAGCTCTTTAGCACTTTGTAAACACTAGACTACTTCAGATGCTCAGAGTTGGTCTGGAAACCTAATACCTTTTATTTATTTATTTATTTATTTATAGATGACAGAGAAAGAGGCAGAGACTGATGAGCTAAATTCACTCATCCGTCTTCAATAAGTGCTTTATCCTGCTCAGGGTCAGGGTAGAAGAAGCCATTCACACCTACACTTCAAATTAAACTATCTTAGCGAGCAAAGATATCATGAATAAAGGAAAAGGTATTTAATATTTCTCATTATCAGATTCTTATATAACAAGTCTAAGGTCAGGAAGACTATTTCAAGACATACTTCTAGCTGAAAATGGTTTAATTCAGTTGGCAAATAATTTTGCTTCTTTCTAGAAATGGACAATCGTCGACTCTTCTATGATCTACTGTAGCCACTTCATACATCTGGGTACATTTCCAAAACTATTAGAATTGTGTGCCTGGGGGTGGGGTGTCAACTATCGGGGATGCTCTGTCAACTATCAAGCTCGACTTACAAGCTGTGAAGACACAGCTGGCTAATGATAAAGCTGCTACCGATGCTACTGTATCATCACTGAAAGGTACTGTTGGGGAGATTGAGCATTCACTGGCTGGTTGTACCGATGACATTGTTGCAACGCAACAACGTAAGGATAATAGGAGTCCCGGAGGGGCCTGACACTTGCACTACTGTTGCTGTAGCCACCTTGCTAAAGGTGATCTGGATAAGCAGCTGCTTCTGGACCGGTCTCACCGGACCCTACAACCTAAGCCCAAGCCTGGTGAACATACCGCGAGCCACCGTGTACAGATTTCATTATTACAGTGAGTGTGTTGACATCTTGTGCCGCGCGAAACAGCGCCAGTGGATTAAAGTCAGGGACCTGACCATCTCAGTCTTCCCGGATTACACTGCTAAGATAGCCCAGGCTCGGGCTGCATTTACTGAGGTCAGGCGGTTCGCTATGGACTACTCCACCCTGCGTGACATCGCATTACATACAGCGGTATCCAGAAGGACTTTGTTTCGGCGGAGGAAGCTGGGGACTATGTCAAAACCTTGTGTTCTGGGTGAGTTGTCATGATTATGACTACACCATGTTTTTCTCACTCAGGTCCATGGTTCTGAAATGCAACTTAAATTTTATTGTGGATTGTGGACTCACTCCACTTTAATCTTAGTCTGGCTAACGCAACTTCAAAGCTCTACGAGCATTTGGTCCGGCAAAGATATTAAGCCCAACCGTTTCCCAAAGGCGTGGTTGACCCGCCTCCCTGAAATGCCTCAGTTTGCTACTGGTCGAAGCCAGAAAAGGCTGTGACGAAGCTTAAACCAATCACGTCACTCTTTTCTCTGACGTATGTGACGCGACGGAAACTGCTTGAGTAACAGGAAGAAGATAAATACCTCCAGGGCTGCTCTTTGCTCCGTTTTCAATGAGAACTTCCTGTTGAATGCTTTCAATACAGCATCTACCACTGTGTCAAAGGCTTGCCGCTGCTCCATGTTCGTAATGTTTCTAGTGAATGAAGCGCATCCGGCATAGATTCTGTAAACAATCTATGGCTTCCGGTCGCAGTTCTACTACGTCACTGCCTTGAACACGCCTCTACCCAGGGCCGTTGGAGATGCTCAAAGTTGATTGGCTCCCGATTTTTCGGGAGCTTGGAAGAGCTGTAGATAGCTTGCCTTGCCAGACTAAGCTCGCAACAGGCCCTCGTGCTGCGTCACGCTTAGGATGGGCGGGCCCAGGCTACTTTAATCTACCACTGCACCAATATGCGGTTTTCTGCTGTGATGCGCTAACGAGGTTGGTGTTATTTCTGTTTGTTTAAATTACAATATTGTATTTATTCCTCAGTATTTTTCTTTTCTGATTTTGTTGAGGTCAAGGAAGATATATTCAATTTGCACTAGCTTACTTTAGCTTTTCTATATTGACCCTTGATGGGCATATTGCCATTTGTTACATGTATATTCTATTTTTTATGTGATATACTGCTATGGTGCCTATACTTAATCTATCTGTTCTTCCTAATAATTCAATTTGCCATTAGGATATTTTGCCAATGTTTTTGTTGTAGTATTCTCTTTTAGACAAAAGAATACTTTGTAATGTGACTTTTTTTTTTCAAACGTACTGTATTTGTCATTACACGCATATTATTAATCAGATTTGAAATCAGTAGGAGTCTTTTCTCATACTTTTTTTTTTTTTTTTTGGGGGGGGGGGGTTGGTTTTGCTCACTCTCATACCCCTTTTCTACCAAATCAGTTCCAGGGCTGGTTCGGGGCCAGTGCTGGTGCTGGTTCACAACTCGTTCAACTTGCGAGCCAGCTGAGAACCAGTTTGCTTTTCCATAGCTCGTGGTGCTAAGCGGAGCCACATCATTACGTCGCTGTATACGTTATTAGGTCGCTGTATACGTCAGTTACGGTGCTATGTTTACTTAAACCTTGGCGCGAATATCAAAGCAAAAACAACACGGAAGAAGCAGCAGCAGCAGCAACAACAACAATAATAATAATGGATGACTTTGCGTTTGTACAGCTGCTGCTTCTCGTCGCTTAAAAATGGCGACCTTTTGCGGTCTTGTTATTGTTGTTGGTCTTAACAACTCCGCCCCCCCACTGACGTAAGCAGTTCTTTCCTCTGGCCCAGCAGAGAGTTGGTGCTAGCCTGGAACCGGTTTTTCTGGCCCCAGAGCCAGTTCTTTGTCAGTGGAAACAGAAAACCCGGTTCCAAACTAAGCACTGGCCCCGAACCAGCCCTGGAACTGCTTTAGTGGAAAAGGGGCATCAGAGTTGTTTTCACACTACTGTGGACGACTTTTGGGTACTGTTGGAAACACTGCTGTCTCCTTTGTTCTCTGGTTATATGGAAACTTTGGGTGTGTGGTCATATGTTCTGTTATTTTTTTTTGGGGGGGGGGGGGGGGGGGGGTCTCTCAATGGCTACCCATTTCTTTGTTGCTTGTTTTATCTAAATGCAATATAAATAGAATAAGCACACCTTTAAGATTTATAACTTGGAATATCAGAGGCACTGTCAAGCGATCTAAGGTTTTTACACACTTGAAAAGGTTAAACTCTGATAGAGTATTTTTTACAGGAGACTCACCTTCGGATTAAAGATCATCATAGGTTGCACTGCTCTTGGGTAAGTCAGGTGTTTCTGACCCAATTTTGGACCGATCTAAAATCCGTAATCTCACTCAATCTGGTATGTCTAAAACATTTTCTGACTTTATGAGCCAGAATGGGCTTGTTGACCCATGGGTCTCGTAACCCTTCTTCTAAAAGTTTTTCTTTTTTCTTCCAGGTGCATCATTCTTATTCAAGGATAGATCATTTCTTTATAGACAGTACTCCTGATCCTTATGTTGTTTCCTCTGACTATTTGGGAATTTTAATATCTGACCATGCACCACTATGCGTAGATATTCATTTATCTACCTATACACGTAGGCCACCACTTTGGAGATTTAACTCTCTCCTTTTAGCCGAGGAAGATTTTTACAACTTCATTTCAACTTCTATTGATGACTTCCTTTCTTTCAATCAGACTGACTCCGTTTCTTATTCACTGTTAGGGGAGACGTTTAAATCTTACCTTAGAGGGCAAATTATATCTTATTCCGCTCTTTCTAATAAAAGGCGTAATACCAGGCTCGATGAACTTGCATCTTCAATTAGGAACCTGGACCAAAGACTCACACTGAATCTGTCCCCAGAAGTGCTTAAGCAGTGTTTGGATGTACAAGCAGAATTTGATCTCAATTCGACTACAGAAGCAGAGCGCTTGTTACTACGTACACGCAGTTCATATTATGAACATGGAGAGAAACCTAGTCGTTTATGGGCGCACCAGCTACGACGACAGGCAACTTCCCGTCTGATACCTAGCATTAAAAATATTCATAACATAACCACCACAAATCCCATGGAAATTAATGCTTTCTTTAAATCATTTTACTCTTCATTATATAAATCTGAATTTCCTACAGATAATACTAAAATGAATGAATTTCTTCAAGGCCTTTGTAATCCTGTCACTGATTCCGACACTGCCAAGCAGTTGGAATTCCCACTCACCCTTGAAGAAATAAGAACTTCTAATAAAGCTATGCAGTCCAATAAAGCTCCTGGCCCGCATGGGTTTCCGAAGGAATTTTTTAAAACCTTTATTGATAAATTGGCACCACTGCTTTTGCCCATGTTCAATGAGTCCTTGGAACGTGGTTTATTACCACCCACTCTGACACAAGCCACTATTACACTCCTTCTTAAGGAGGGTAAGTATCCATCTTCCTGTGGTTCTTACAGACCACTGTCTCTGCTTAATGCAGATGTCAAAGTATTGGCAAAGGTAAGTGCATCCCGCTTAGAGCGCGTGCTCCCTTATATCACATCAAAAGAGCAAAACGGTTTTATTAAGGGATGTCAACTGTTCTTTAATATCTGTACACTTTTTAATATCTCATCTCATCTCATTATCTCTAGCCGCTTTATCCTGTTCTACAGGGTCGCAGGCAAGCTGGAGCCTATCCCAGCTGACTACGGGCAAAAGGCGGGGTACACCCTGGACAAGTCGCCAGGTCATCACAGGGCTGACACATAGACACACACAACCATTCACACTCACATTCACACCTACGGTCAATTTAGAGTCACCAGTTAACCTAACCTGCATGTCTTTGGACTGTGGGGGAAACCGGAGCACCCGGAGGAAACCCACGCGGACACGGGGAAAACATGCAAACTCCGCACAGAAAGGCCCTCGCTGGCCACGGGGCTCGAACCCGGACCTTCTTGCTGTGAGGCGACAGCGCTAACCACTACACCACTGCGCCGCCCACTTTTTAATATCGTTTATTCTAAACATTCGGCTGAACTTCCTAAAATTATTTCATTAGATGCTGAAAAAAGGGCGGCACGGTGGTGTAGTGGTTAGCGCTGTCGCCTCACAGCAAGAAGGTCCTGGGTTCGAGCCCCGGGGCCGGCGAGGGCCTTTCTGTGTGGAGTTTGCATGTTCTCCCCGTGTCCGCGTGGGTTTCCTCCGGGTGCTCCGGTTTCCCCCACAGTCCAAAGACATGCAGGTTAGGTTAACTGGTGACTCTAAATTGACCGTAGGTGTGAATGTGAGTGTGAATGGTTGTTTGTGTCTATGTGTCAGCCCTGTGATGACCTGGCGACTTGTCCAGGGTGTACCCCGCCTTTCGCCCGTAGTCAGCTGGGATAGGCTCCAGCTTGCCTGCGACCCTGTAGAAGGATAAAGCGGCTAGAGATAATGAGATGAATGAGATGCTGAAAAAGCCTTTGATAGGATTGAGTAGGGGTACTTGTTTGCAGTTTTGAATAAATTCGGATTTGGTGATAAATGAATTTCTTGGATTCGTCTCCTTTACACATCCCCTAGAGCCAGTGTCCATACTAATGATGTTCATTCTGAATATTTTGCTCTTGAGTGTGGCTGTTGCCAAGGCTGTCCCTTATCACCTCTGCTTTTTGCCGTTGCTATCGAGCCTCAGTCAATCGCTCTGAGATCTTCCCCATTATTTAGAGGAATTGTCGGAAATGGTGTGGAATATAAACTGTTATTTGCGGATGATTTGTTACTGTATGTAACTGATCCTACTGCTTCTATCCCTGCTGTTTTAGGTATTCTGGAGACCTTTAGTTCCTTTTCAGGTTACAAGTTAAACTTGAGAAAAAGCGAGTGTTTCCCCTTTAATACTGCTGCGCGTTATCTCCAACAGTCAGATCTGCCATTCCTACTTAGTCGATCAGGGTTTAAATACCTGGGTATTCGTGTGACTTGTTCATTATCTCAGCTTGCATCAGCTAATTTCATTCCTCTCATCTTAAAGGTTAAATCTGATATTCAAAATTGGGGTACCCTCCCCCTTTCATTAATTGGGAAGATCAATATTGTAAAAATGAATATAGTGCCGAAATTTCTCTTCTTATTCCACTCAATTCCTCTTTTTCTGCCAAAACAATTTTTTGATTCACTGGATAAAATGATTACTTCCTTCATTTGGGGTGGGAAGTCTCCAAGAATAAGCAAGACTTTATTGCAGAAATGTAGACTTAGTGGAGAACTTGCACTGCCCAATTTTCAATTTTATTATTGGGCTGCTCACATTCATAAACTTTGCTATTGGGTGAAATCTCCTGGATCTCCCTGGTGTACATTGGAACTTTCATCCTGTAGGGAATCTTCTATACCTGCTTTACTTTATTCCTCGCTACTTATAAAGCCCTCCTTGTATACCAATAATCAAGTGGTTCTTAATACACTTAAGATCTGGTATCAATTTAGACGGTGCTTCAAATGTGTGGGTGCATCTTCTTTGGGTCCTGTAAGCAAAAATCACTTATTTCCTCCATCACTTTTGGATTCTACATTTTCAGTGTGGCACGATAAGGGCTTTAAGCAATTCAAAAATTTATATGTAGATGGTGTCTTTGCGAGTTTTGCTAATTTGTCCTCCACTTACACTACCGTTCAAAAGTTTGGGGTCACCCAGACAATTTTGTGTTTTCCATGAAAAGTCACAATTTTATTTACCACCATAAGTTGTAAAATGAATAGAAAATATAGTCAAGACATTTTTCTGGCCATTTTGAGCATTTAATCGACCCTACAATTGTGATGCTCCAGAAACTCAGGCCCTGTCCACACGGCAACGGATTCAGGTGACTCCGATACAATTGCTTATCATTTAGGCCTGGCGTCCACATGGCACCGGCGTTTTGGGTGCCCAAAACGCAATCTTTTTGAGAACGGGTTCCAGAGTGGAAAGATCTGGCAACGTTGCCGTTGTGAAGTCGTCTGGATGAGTAGAACGGATTTGTTTACGATGACGTCACAACCACATGACTGTGAGTGCTTCACGCCGGGTAGAAGTGTAACGAACTCGATGCGAGTTGTCAATAAATCCTATAACTTGGTTCATGAAACGCGCTTACAAAATATTTTCACTGTGAATATTTATTGTGTAATGGTGCAAAGTGAGAGAGAGAGAGAGAGAGAGAGAGAGAGACTCTGCCCTTAGGGCAGAGTCAATCCCGCCAGCAAAAATAGGGAAAAAAAGGAGCGATCTCACCTCTTCAGATGTTGGTTTAAGTCCGACAATACATTCCTCAAAAAGGGCGTAGAAGAGCAAATTAATCCATCAACGTGTAGCATTCAATTTATTCCGGACCATTAAAGACGCCGCCTTCCGCATAGAATCATATGTCATCCTCGCTGCCATATTGGATAGGTCAAAGCGGAGAATAAAGATTCATGTGCTGCGTTTAACTGTACCAACAGGTTTACCGTCCAAACGAGATCACATGGGATTACCTTTCACAGGTGAGAAACAACAAATTAATCCATCAACGTGTAGCATTCAATTTATTCCGGACCATTAAAGACGCCGCCTTCCGCGTAGAATCATACGTCATCCTCGCCGCCATATTGGATAGGTCAAAGCGGAGAATAAAGATTAGCTGCGTTTAACTGTACCAACAGGTTTGCCGTCCAAACGAGATCACATGGGATTACCTTTCACAGGTGAGACTGGAAAAATACTTTTCATTGTATTTGGTCATTATAATGTAATTTTACAAACAGATTTTCCTGACTTTGTGGCTAATATGAAGTCTCGCGCATAATAGTTTATGCGCATGCGTCCTTACTTCTTCTATTGTTCTGGTGTCTCCGAAGGGACCGTCTTACAGCGCCCCTAGAGGTGTGGCATGTGTATTGCATCGTTTTCAGCAAGCGTTGCGTTGCCATATGGACCTGATATTTTACTGATCGTTGCCCATTTGGACGCGATATATTTTTAAATAACATCTCGTTGCCGTTGTCGTGTGGATGTAGCCTCAATCTGCTTAAAGGAAGGTCAGTTTTATAGCTTCTCTAAAGAGCTAAACTGTTTTCAGCTGTGCTAACATGATTGTACAAGGGTTTTCTAATCATCCATTAGCCTTCTGAGGCAATGAGCAAACACATTGTACCATTAGAACACTGGAGTGATAGTTGCTGGAAATGGGCCTCTATACACCTATGGAGATATTGCACCAAAAACCAGACATTTGCAGCTAGAATAGTCATTTACCACATTAGCAATGTATAGAGTGGATTTCTGATTAGTTTAAAGTGATCTTCATTGAAAAGAACAGTGCTTTTCTTTCAAAAATAAGGACATTTCAAAGTGACCCCAAACTTTTGAACGGTAGTGTATGACCTCCCTGTATCTCACTCGTTTCGCTATTTTCAAATTCGAAATGTTATTTTTAAGCTCTTCACTAACTTCCCTTCTGTACCCCCAGAACAGCCTTGGGAATGTTTGCTTTCAAATATCCCTAGTCAGAGGGATATGATTTTGAAAATATATGACTCTATTTTGACAGTGAGCAATCAGTTAAGTACCAAAATTAAGAACGCGAGGGACACATCAAATACTGGTTAGTATGTTTCTCCCTATCGTAAATATTGTAATTAGTGAATAACATGCTGCAATGAGCTCAAATATGTATCTTTTTGAGGCAAACTTGAGCCTGGTCACTCATCTTGTTGAAGTCCATTTTTCATTGAGCGTATTCGAGCCAATATTCGTTAGGCATAATGAAAATTATTTCTTGATTTCACACTGTAAATATTATTCCTGTGCATTAGATAGTTTACATACTGTAGAAGGTTCTTTATCATTGCGATGGTGAAGACCGCTGAGCGAAAATGTGTGTAATTAGACTATACACCTATAGTATATTGCACAACTTCTGGTAAACAACCTCTCGATTTGCTATCATACTGTGCAGTTTATTTCGTTGAGCAAGACAGTATATGGTTCTTTTTCACTGTGGCAGCGGGGGCGTGGTCAAGCACCAGTTTGTGAATGGAGAGCAAGACCAGTGCTGTCTCTCTGTGTGTGTATAGACAGCGTGCACGTGACGTCACAAGGTCACGTGATATTTGTTTATCTGCCATCTTGGACGGCAAGGCCGCGCATAGAACTTAGACGAACCCGTTCTAATTATCAAGTGTGTGGGAGTAGATCTTTCGAGAATGGTTATATCTTGTTCAGCATTTGGTTGTACCAATAGACAGGGCCAAAAGGAGGGCCTGTCATTTTATAGATTCCCCGCAGACGAGGAGAGACGCGCAAAATGGGTGTCCGCTGTGCGAAGAGAAAACTGGAACCCCAGTTCTACCAGCCGAATTTGTAGTGAACACTTCATATCAGGTAGGCGTAATCTTCTAATTCAATACTCCTAGTACATCTGTTAAGTTGATTTTCGGATTGAATGATAACTGCATACTTAGAAACTAGACAGTACAGCGTTTGTGGCCGTCAGTCCGCTTGATCTCTAACGTTTAAAATGGCTATGCCTAGCCCTACTACCCTGGCCTAGTCTATGACAATGTTTTATCTTTTTGGCTCATATATGCCTTTGAAAGGCCAATCCATAGTAGGGATGGCGAAAACTAAAAAAAATCTTGACCGACCACCGAGCCTCATTAGCCGGTTAAAGTCGGTTAACCTATGAGTTTAAACAGGGATGCAAACGGCGGATGCCGCCTTTTTCACGGCTGAATCGTGCAGATCCGATTTTTTTTTTTAGGGGGGGCGTTGGAGTGTCTGAATAATTTCATCAGAGTAAATTCTGTATTAAAATTACTAAATAAGCAAATGCCGTTACAGTCTATGAAACATAGGAAGTATGAGAAGAAAACAGTAAATCAGAAAGCTGCGCACGTTTTCGCGGAAGCTGCACAAATGTGCACAGCTTTCTGATTTACTGTTTTCTTCTCATACTTTAGAGTTTAGATTTCGAACATTCTTACGATAAAACGTCCTGCATAGTCTCTTTATGATAAACGTCTTAATGCCACTTACCCGTGAGGTTATCAAGTAGACATTCTTCTTCGGAACCTTCCAGAGGTATAGTTGGGATACCCATCCCGCAACAAAATATTTATAAGCTTCCAGGCTCTTGTAAGCTTTGAGGGCTTTGCCAGTGTAACACGATTCACGATTAACAAGAAAATTGTAAATGTCGTGGTAGGCCAGATCGGGCAAATCGCCGGCACCGCAGCTCCGAATTTCCCTGAACAAGGATTGCGGCAAGTCGTACGGATCTGCAATCGCCAACCTGGAACACTTTTCCACGTAACGCTGCCTCACGTCACCTTCAAGATGCTGAACAAACTTAGACAAGTAATCGCGCGATGTAGATGGGGTATTTTCCGAATTTTCTTGGGGATTACTCCCTGGATCCATCACGCTCGCGCAAGGTAAACAATCCTGATGCCGTCCAATATGGCGGAGTACACACGTGCGGGTCACGTGACTGCACATCCTCTATATGTGTGCGTGTGTGTATAGTTAGAGGATCTTTTCCCCTGGCTGAAATCACGTCGGTACAGTGTAACACAGTTTATCTTGAAACTGCTGAAAAACGTGTTTTGTATTAAGTGACAGTTTAAAAAATAAAAACGAAAGTGACCTTGATCCCGCCTGCCTGTTTCAGTGTCCACTATATCAGGGAAGCTGTTACATTTATCTTTTTGATTTTTGTGTTTGCTAATGTTTTTGGTAAACGTAGTGATCAGAAGTAACAGTTTTGGGAATACGAACGCTCCTCTATCTTTTGTAATACCACTAATAGACTTTCCTAAACTCGAC
Source organism: Neoarius graeffei (assembly GCF_027579695.1). Classification (NCBI taxonomy): domain Eukaryota; kingdom Metazoa; phylum Chordata; class Actinopteri; order Siluriformes; family Ariidae; genus Neoarius; species Neoarius graeffei. The sequence goes on from NC_083571.1 coordinate 14,397,978, forward strand.
TTTAGTATAACCTCGTGAATTTCCTGTATAACCCACCCGTTTCAGACATGAGCCTGAGGAGAAAAAAAAAATCTCTAAAGTTTGATTGATCACCGATATGTATTAGTTTGGTCCTGCGTTTCCTTTCCTTCACAATACAGGGCCTTTTCTTCTTACTTTCCGTTACTGTAGTCGGTCTTCCATGTCTCATGCGCACACTTGTGCTCCAAAGGCGGAGAATTTAGGGCCATAGGGCTCTAAATTCATTAATTGTTCTTTTAGGAAAAAAAAAAGTAATAAAATTTGAAGTCTGTGATTCGAATTCAGTAGCTTTCGGTCCACTAAAAAATAATTGGGTGTCAGGGAAAATTCTTTATATGGCCTAAATCCGAAAGGCAGTGTACCTTTAATTACCCGTGAACATGGGTTGTAATTTTGAGTTATCGTATTTCTACACAGGTTATATTTTGTCACGATTGAATTTTACCGCCAGCTACTGGATTTTAAGATGTATGGCATTATTACTTTAATGATTTTGCAGTGGGGGCGGCATGGTGGTGTAGTGGTTAGCGCTGTCGCCTCACAGCAAGAAGGTCCAGGTTCGAGCCCCGTGGCCGGCGAGGGCCTTTCTGTGTGGAGTTTGCATGTTCTCCCCGTGTCCGCGTGGGTTTCCTTCGGGTGCTCCGGTTTCCCCCACAGTCCAAAGACATGCAGGTTAGGCTAACTGGTGACTCTAAATTGACCGTAGGTGTGAATGTGAGTGTGAATGGTTGTCTGTGTCTATGTGTCAGCCCTGTGATGACCTGGCGACTTGTCCAGGGTGTACCCCGCCTTTCGCCCGTAGTCAGCTGGGATAGGCTCCAGCCTGCCTGCGACCCTGTAGAACAGGATAAAGCGGCTAGAGATAATGAGACGAGATGAGACCAAGCATGATCATCCTACAACACCTTCAACAACTGAGTTGTGCATGAAGAATCTCGTCATCTGGTGTACTGCAAATGGATGAAACAGAGGTTCTCCATCTTATGTCCAGGTACAAGCAACATGCCAAGATTAGTCTCAATATGGAAGGAATATCCATTGACCCTAAACTGGTTGCTCATAATCTTGGAGTTACTGTAGATCCTCATCTCCAAATGACCGAACACGTCAAGGATACATGCAAATCGGCTTATCATACACTGAGAAATACAGGCAGGATTAGGAAGCACCTTGATCAGGATGACTGTGAAAGGCTTGTACATGCTTTCATCATGTCAAAACTCGATTCCTGCAACAAACTACTATCTGGACTACCATTGTCCGACAAACTCCAGTGCGTGCAAAATTCTCCCGCAAGAATGGTGGCTAGAGCTAAGAAGAACGATCGCATTTCTCCCATCTTAAAACGTCCACACATCAGAGCGAGAACTGATTTCAAGATCCTTCTTTTAGCATACATATGTCTCAACGATCAAGCACCAGAATACATTAAAGAACTCTTGACAAGTTACAAGCCTCAACGTAACTTAAGATCATCTAACTAAAGTCTGCTCACAGTACCATCATCAAACTCAAAGAGACAGAACATCAAACTTACAGAGACGGAGCATTTATGGTTTGTGCCTCAAGACTTTGGAATTCAATTCCAATAAACAGCCGCACTGCGGAGAGTAAAACAACTTTAAATCTCTGCTCAAACATTTCTGTTTGTAGAATACTGATGATTTGAGGTTCTTTTATTTTCTAAGTTTGTAAGCGTGCTGAGACTTAGAGTGGTGCTTCTAAAGCTATATTATTATTATTATTATTATTAAATTGAGTTGGTAGGTTTCATGCAATCCTGCTTACAGTCAGACAAACCACACCAAAAACATAACCTCCTTGGCAGAGGTAACAAAAAGACCTGTTACTAGTAGAAGACAAATCCAAACTAATCTTATATTCGTTTAAACGATTAGAAATTAGCTGAATTCAAGATATTTTTCCCTGTAGCATGGGCCAATTTGACGAAGCTAAACAAATCAACGTAGTGGCATACATTCAGGAGGTGGGAGGAAACCAGGAGGAAACCCACACAGACATAGAGACAATGGCGTAGAGTAAAATGGAGGAGAGAAATGCTAAAGTAAGGACCTTCAGGAATTCAGGCATTTTAATGGACTGAGAGATGAAACCTTGGTACTGTAATGAAGACAAAGAGATGGATGAGAGAGAGACAGATGCTGTGTTCACACTTATACCGGTACGAAAGTGGTATAACTGTATCGATACAAAGTATACCGGTACAGTTTAGTGCATCTGTCCACACTAGCGAGAAATGTTTGCGGTTTTCTTTCACGGTAGTTGAAATGCGCGTGCGCGAAATGTTTCCGTGGTTACCGAGTAACTTCCTTCCGAGAATATATGGCATCCGTTATTTCGAGATCTCGAGAAAACAAAACAATTATTTCATGATCTCAGCTGGATCACTGTATCTCCGTCGGTAGAGACGAAGCCGGGCCAGTCTTCTGCGGAGGTGCCGCGGACTAATTTTGAAATGATCCCTTATTAAAAGACTTAATGCAATCTCTCCCTGTGTCAACCCCTGATCAAAATATTCCCTTATTAGGTGATCGATTATTCCAGACATTCTAATGACCAAAGTTGCGTCTATACAGAATGAGAAATAGCCCCAAAGTCAGCATATCACAAGTCTCTTGGCGCACCTGAATGAACCATTTCTCAGCTGTTTACTCGAGATCATGAAATACCGTATTTTCTGGACTATAAGCCACTACTTTTTTCCTAGGTTTTGAACCATGCGGCTTATACAAAGGTGCGGCTATTCTGTGGATTTTTCTTCCACCGCTAGGGGCGCTCTAACCGGAAGTAGAATCAAAAATAAGATAGACGAAAAATCAATGCAAAGAAGAATTAGCAGATCTTTAGCAGATAGAACACGCACTACAAATTACTAACTGGTAATTATTTTCAAATCCAGCGAAGATGATTAAAGTGACTTGTGGTTTCAAACACAGGAGAAATGAAGGTAAATAAATACCGGTTATTTTCTCTTGGTTCTGTTCCGTTTTAATCAGCAAAGTTGCTGCCGTGTTAAAAGGCACTGTTCGGAAAGAATCTGTTCAGGTACATACATGTACATTTACAGTACAAAATCGTTCTGTACATGCAGTAAATATCTAATTTTTCAACACAGATATCTGCGGGGGCGGCACGGTGGTGTAGTGGTTAGCACTGTCGCCTCACAGCAAGAAGGTCCTGGGTTCGAGCCCCGGGGCCGGCGAGGGCCCTTCTGTGTGGAGTTTGCATGTTCTCTCCGTGTCCGCGTGGGTTTCCTCCGGGTGCTCCGGTTTCCCCCACAGTCCAAAGACATGCAGGTTAGGTTAACTGGTGACTCTAAATTGACCGTAGGTGTGATTGTGAGTGTGAATGGTTGTCTGTGTCTATGTGTCAGCCCTGTGATGACCTGGCGACTTGTCCAGGGTGTACCCCGCCTTTCGCCCGTAGTCAGCTGGGATAGGATCCAGCTTGCCTGCGACCCTGTAGAAGGATAAAGCGGCTAGAGATAATGAGAATGATGAGAATGAGATATCTGCGGCTTATAGCCCGGTGCGGCTTGTATATCTTTTTTTTAAATTTTTTTTTAAAAATAGAGCGGATGCGGCTTATATACAGGTGCGCTCTATAGTCCAGAAAATACGGTAATTGTTTTGTTTTCTCGAGATCTTGAAATAACGGTTTTGTTTTCTCAAGATCTCGAATTAGTTGTGTTGTTTTCTCGAGATCCTGAATTAATTATGTCGTTATCTCGGGATAACAAGGTGAATAAAAAAAAAAGGATTATATGAAGGGCCTCTCTCGGCTTCCGTACGGATGAAACAACGTGTGTGTGCTTTTTGTTGTCAATGTACAGTCTGTATTTCAGGTGGTCATTTATTCAGTCGAATCGTATAAAACGCGCGAGGCAGTTGAGAAAGAAACAAACGAATCTCCGTTCTTCACTATTTTATTCAGCGAAGACATCGATTGAAGTGTGTGACTTTGCGCATGTGCATTATATTTGTATTGATACAGAGCCGCTTCATCTGTCCACACTACAGCTAAGCGCTACAGTACTGATACTGTACCGGTACGAAACCCATACATTTGTGGGTTTCGTACCGATACAGTTATACCGCTACAGTACCGGTATAGTTGCTAGTGTGGACAGGTGTTGCGGTACGAAAGTAGTTTTGTATCGGTACAAAATCCCTAGTGTGGACAGGGTAAGAGAGAGGTTAACGTGCTGGAGAGACATCGAGCCGGTAGCCTGTAGAGCCGTGAGCCACTCTCACATTGTTACCACACAATTACACGCATGTGAGAACTGGGCAATCTGCGTCCCGTAGAGCTGCTCTGAGCTCGAGGCCTGTACACGTTCACACAGGGAAAACACACTCTCCCTGCAGTGCACTGTTTATCTGCACACACAAACCTCACACACACACACACTCCTCACACTGAATCTGAGCAGATACACACATCCTGAGAGCTAAATCTCAGTGTTGCAGATTTCAGTCTCACCTTGACAGCCTCCCAGCCCCACTGCCTGTATTTGGGGTCGTGAGTGAGCCTCCACATGTACATGTAGGTTTCTATGACTTCTGGCCTCAGGATGAAGTATTTCTCATTCTGTCGTGTGGCGATGGCTTCCACGCCGCCGTCGAACCTGAACGCCTCGGGTCCTAGCTTAAGGTCTGAAAAAAGAAACACACAAAACGTACAATAAGCAAAATTATATATATTTGTGTGTGTGTGTGTGTGTGTGTGTGTGTAGGATGGAACACCAAATCAGGATCTTACAAAACATAATGCTTAAAGTGAAAATGACATCCCAGGTTTTCTGTGTGTGATATGCTCAAATAGGTTGTAAAGTTCACTGATAAATAAAAAATTTGGCTCAAAAAAGAATTGTTTCGCATCTGAATTCTGTTCCAAAAATCATTAAAGGCTTGTCTGCCATTAGATCGCAGTGATTTATAGGTCAGCGGCGCTGCATGTGTGACGTCATATGCACCACTGCCTTCTTTTGTGTTCACACTGACTCTATAATATTCTCTGCAATGGTGTGTGTTCTTGATACTAATTCTTTTGAAAAAGACGACAAACGCTACAAGGGGACGGTACACAAGTGTCATAATAATAAGATCAACTGTGAGCTACTGCTCACTTGCGTATCCCCCACCCCGCTCTCATTTATATCAGAAAGCAAGCACTCGAAGGAATAGGACACTTATTATGAATGTTGACTTCAACAAATAATTAACCCTGAAACAAGTAAGTAAAGAGCAGAGTCTCTCCCCAGGGATTTCAAATAGCATCCTGGTAAACAGCATTGTGAAGCAGCATTTTGCTTCTTGAAATAGTGTCAAAATCCACCCTATATGTTTTGTAAATACAGTAAACAGGATATTGATATGCAACAGACCTGAAAACATTAGACGCGGTATCGAACCCCAAGCCGAAGCTCGGTACCAAATATCAAGCAGTTGTGATTTGTAGTTGCTGAGAAAAATGTTACGAAAATTTAGTAAATCCACCCTATGTTTCGTAAATACATTCAGTCGGTAAACAGGAAACTGATGTGCAACAGACCTGAAAACGATATACAGTGCTCAGCGTAAATGAGTACGCCCTCTTTGAAAAGTAACATTTTAAACAATATCTCAATGAACACAAACAATTTCCAAAATGTTGACAAGACAAAGTTTAATATAACATCTGTTTAACTTATAACGTGAAAGTAAGGTTAATAATATAAACTTAGATTACACATTTTTCAGTTTTATTCAAATTAGGGTGGTGCAAAAATGAGTACACCCCACTGAAAGTCTCTGGAGCAGAGCTAAATTGTCGACTACAAATGTCTAATTTAACAAGAATACAATCACAGGTGAGTCTAATTAGTCATTACACAGGTGCCCAGCAGACAGTTGACTATAAAAGGGCGTTACTTAAAGAAAACCCCTCCCCATTTCATGCTGTCAGCAACGGCACCACATGGAAGAGAAATGACACAAGACCTCATCTCATTCTCATCTCATTATCTGTAGCCGCTTTATCCTGCTCTACAGGGTCGGAGGCAAGCTGGAGCCTATCCCAGCTGACTACGGGTGAAAGGCAGGGTACACCCTGGACAAGCTGCCAGGTCATCACAGGGCTGACACATAGACACAGACAACCATTCACACTCACATTCACACCTAAACACAAATTAACAAATTAACTGTAATTAAACTGTTAATTGTACAAATTAACACAAAAAAATCTTGTACATCGGTTGCACTTATTAAAATCATATCCACTAAGACGGGCGGCACGGTGGTGTAGTGGTTAGCGCTGTCGCCTCACAGCAAGAAGGTCCGGGTTCGAGCCCCGTGGCCGGCGAGGGCCTTTCTGTGCGGAGTTTGCATGTTCTCCCCGTGTCCGCGTGGGTTTCCTCCGGGTGCTCCGGTTTCCCCCACAGTCCAAAGACATGCAGGTTAGGTTAACTGGTGACTCTAAATTGACCGTAGGTGTGAGTGTGAATGGTTGTCTGTGTCTATGTGTCAGCCCTGTGATGACCTGGCGACTTGTCCAGGGTGTACCCCGCCTTTCGCCCGTAGTCAGCTGGGATAGGCTCCAGCTTGCCTGCGACCCTGTAGAAGGATAAAGTGGCTAGAGATAATGAGATGAGATGAGATCCACTAAGACCAATTAAGTCATGTTCGTCAAACAGAACATGACTTAATTGGTCTTAGTGGATATGATTTTAATAAGTGCAACCGATGTACAAGATTTTTTTGTGTTAATTTAACAGGCCATTTTTTTCAGTGTATGTACCTGATATTTTACTGATCCGCTGCCCATGTGGACGCGATTTTTTTTAAAATAAAATCTCGTTGCCGTTGTCGTGTGGATGTAGCCTCAGGCTACATCCACACGACAACGGCAACGAGATGTTATTTAAAAATATATCGCGTCCAAATGGGCAACAATCAGTAAAATATCAGGTCCATATGGCAACGCAACGCTTGCTGAAAACGATGCAATACACATGCCACACCTCTAGGGGCGCTGTAAGACGGTCCCTTTGGAGACACCAGAACAATAGAAGAAGTAACGACGCATGCGCATAAACTATTATGCGCGAGACTTCATATTAGCCAGAAAGTCAGGAAAATCTGTTTGTAAAATTACATTATAATGACCAAATACAATGAAAAGTATTTTTCCAGTCTCACCTGTGAAAGGTAATCCCATGTGATCTCATTTGGACAGAAAACCTGTTGGTACAGTTAAACGCAGCTAATCTTTATTCTCCGCTTTGACCTATCCAAAATGGCGGCGAGGATGACGTATGATTCTACGCGGAAGGCGGCGTCTTCAATGGTCCGGAATAAAGTGAATGATACACGTTGATGGATTAATTTGTTGTTTCTCACATGTGAAAGGTAATCCCATATGATCTCGTTTGGACGGTAAACCTGTTGGTACAGTTAAACGCAGCTAATCTTTATTCTCCGCTTTGACCTCTCCAATATGGCGGCGAGGATGACGTATGATTCTACGCGGAAGGCGGCGTCTTTAATGGTCCGGAATAAATTGGATTAATTTGCTCCTCTACGCCCTTTTTAAGGGTATTGTCGGACTTAAATCAACATCTGAAGAGGTGAGATCGCTCCTTTTTTCCCCTATTTTTGCTGGCGGGATTGCACCATTACACAATAAATATTCACAGTGAAAATTTTTTGTAAGCGCGTTTCATGAACCAAGTTATAGGATTTGTTGACAACTCGCATCGCAATGAGAAGATCATTGGCACTACTGGTGTTAAGAATCAGACCATTTCATAAATGAATATTTTGCTGTAGAGCTGCAGTGTTTGTACAATTGCATGTTTTTGCTTCACTATTACTGTCACTATTCTGCTTCTTGCATTACTACTGTGAACTAACACTGAACATAATAATAATAATAATAATAATAATATCCAAGCTCGTGTTTCACTCTCACTAGTGCTCTGTAAGGCTTTTTCCTGGTGATATTCGTTATACTTCTACCCGGCGTGAAGCACTCACAGTCATGTGGTTGTGACGTCATCGTAAACAAATCCGTTCTACTCATCCAGACGACTTCACAACGGCAACGTTGCCAGATCTTTCCACTCTGGAACCCGTTCTCAAAAAGATTGCGTTTTGGGCACCCAAAACGCCAGTGCCGTGTGGACGCCAGGCCTAAACGATAAGCAATTGTATCGGAGTCACCTGAATCCGTTGCCGTGTGGACAGGGCCTCAGACTCCTGGCACTCCCACATGTAACAGACCCATTTGGACAGTCAGTGGCATGAGACACAGCTGTACACTGTACATACATAAGACACATGCCTGTGCGTTTTACTTTGAGAGTGATAATAAATGAACCTTTAACACAAACAGGTAACCTAAACTATGGCTGACAGATTTTATCCTGTTTACGGTGGGCATTCCCACTGCGACAGAGAAACCAATTGAAACCTAAAGCGTGAAAGTGATCATCATGCCGTTACCATGTGAATATTCTTTTGTGAATGTGTAAATGGGCACTCAGCACTCCAGGAAATCCACCAACATCCCAGAGTTGAAGCTGTTCTGTACGGAGGAATGGGCTAAAATTCCTCCAAGCCGGTGTGCAGGACTGATCAACAGTTACCGCAAACGTTTAGTTGCAGTTATTGCTGCACACGGGGGTCACACCAGATACTGAAAGCAAAGGTTCACATACTTTTGCCACTCACAGATATGTAATATCGGATCATTTTCCTCAATAAATAAATGACCAAGTATAATATTTTTGTCTCATTTGCTTAACTGGGTTCCCTTTATCTACTTTTAGGACTTGTGTGAAAATCTGATGGTGTTTTAGGTCATATTTATGCAGAAATATAGAAAATTCCAAAGGGTTCACAAACTTTCAAGCACCACTGTACAATTTAAAGTGCACCTGACACCAAAAAACATGTTAATTTATTAATTTCCGCCATATTGAGTTGAATAAAATGACAGATTTACTTCACACATCGCGCGACAGGATAGTAAGAAACATCGTTTTGAATGGCCCGCCACGCAGATAAATCGATATCGTGGCGAGGCAACCCACGGCCGAGGAAGAAGGCGGATATGACGTCACATGCAGAACCGCTGACAGACATTTTCTCAGCTTCTCGTTGTTCACCAGTGCTTTTGCAAGTGATTATTTTTGCGTCTGACTTGTGGATTTTGGTGAAGATGCCTGCTCGTTGTGTGGCTGGGTTTTGCTCCAACACCAGGGAAGCCAGGTACCGTATAGTCTGTATACCTTTCCCAAGGATCCCATCAGACGCGAAGAGTGGGCAAAACAAGTGCACCGGACACGGGACATGTGGACTCCCAATGACAGGTGGGCCTCTGACAGACTTGTGACACTTGTTTGATTAGCTGTTGATTGATGATTTTTCGGTGTAGATCTCCATCTTGTAATGAGATATTTACTACTGTATAATAGCAATAGGTGAATTCGTTCATGATTCAAAGTTCTGCCACAGTTCCGCTGCAATACTGTGTTGGCTGGACCTTATAGGCCTAACATGCAATTGAATTTCATCAGTTCATAGAAGTTTTTATTCTTATCAAATGTGAGAAAATGGCCCAAATCTAAAAGATCATGAACTTTCAAGAGAGCATATTTTTTTTAAAAGGAAATCAGTGCGGTAATATTGTCAATGATTGTCAATTTTATATGATAGAAGTATTTTATCCTGTTATCATTTACCACCTAAGATACGGCCTATTTTTCAATGAAAAATAACATTTCGTATTGTGAATATTCATAATAACACAATACTGAATCTTCAATCTTCAAATTTGACGTGAATCGAAGGGTTTGTATGCAAACCTAAGGCGATTTTTGGTAATTATATCAATGAAAACGGGCGGCACGGTGGTGTAGTGGTTAGCGCTGTCGCCTCACAGCAAGAAGGTCCTGGGTTCGAGCCCCGGGGCCGGCGAGGGCCTTTCTGTGTGGAGTTTGCATGTTCTCCCCGTGGGTTTCCTCCGGGTGCTCCGGTTTCCCCCACAGTCCAAAGACATGCAGGTTAGGTTAACTGGTGACTCTAAATTGACCGTAGGTGTGAATGTGAGTGTGAATGGTTGTCTGTGTCTATGTGTCAGCCCTGTGATGACCTGGCGACTTGTCCAGGGTGTACCCCGCCTTTCGCCCGTAGTCAGCTGGGATAGGCTCCAGCTTGCCTGCGACCCTGTAGAAGGATAAAGCGGCTAGAGATAATGAGATGAGATATCAATGAAAACCAATCCAATGCATACAAATAGGATGTTGTCGTATAAGATACTGTATGGGCAATCTTACTACTTGCATGGATATTTCACAGTATTGTCTCTTGAGAGAAATCTTGAGAGAATTCAACATACTAACTCTGTTTAACAGGAAATGATTAGCACAAACAAGTGAAATGACCTAATCATTATCACGTTGCCACTGATGGCAGGATGTGTAAGGTAAACAAATCCCGCTCAGGCGGCAGCCGGGATGTGTACCTCACCAATCCCACTGTCCATAGCAACCAGGAAATTGTTGCAGAATAATACAGAATAATACTGACTTGCTACTTGTGTTACAAATTTATTATTATTATAATAAATGTTCAATCACTCAGTCATAAACTCTGTACTACACAGTACATCTATATCCTAGGTAAGTTTTTAGATGCTTGGTTACAGTAATAGGGGAGAGGCCTGGATTTATGCACCAGTCCACGTCAAGACCCAGTGTGTGTGTGTGTGTGTGTGTGTGTGTATGTGGGGTGGCGTAGACCAGGCAAGGGGTCATTCCCTGCCTAATCGCCTTCCCCCCTCCCTTTCCTCCCTCATCCTTCATGCCCCCCCCGAAGACTAGATCTTTTATTATTATATTACCATTCAGTGCTTTGGAGCCTCCCAATGTTAGCTGGGATCACGACGTCCTCTGCATTGGTCCCGTCGTCGTCGTCTGTGTCCAAGTTGGAAATCTCGCCTTCTGAAGGCAAATCGTCCAGATACAGCTCAAAACGATAAGGAAAAATGCCACCCACTGCTTCATCTTCATGTAATCCGACATGTCCAGTGTCGACCTCAAAAAGGGCCTCAGTTTCTGAAGACTGGTCAGAAAATCGCTCTGTTTCGTCGGCCATAGCTGCATAGAAGGCCGAGCAGTCGTTCTGCATGTGACGTCACGGCAAATATGGCGGCCACTGACAGCGGCTTGGTGCTTGGCCAGATTGATGCAGCTGCGCACAAAGAGTTTCGTTCTGTTGGTGGTTAGTTCTATCATGAAAGTGATCAGTGGTGTTTGTAGTTTTATTACAGAAACCTATTTTAGAACATAATTTTGCTGTCAGGTGCACTTTAAATCGGAAATACAGACTCCCTGCTATTTTACAAAGATGTTTATTGATAAATAAGATACTGTACAAACAAGTGTATAAAGACACTTGGAGGTTTTTATCGTATAAAGCACATGCTGTTATAGGAAAATAAACAATAACAGGGTAGTGTGATGAAGCGGAGGTCATCTGAGCACCCAAAAAGTGATTATTTTCCAATAATGCCCTTCCCAAAGTGTTTTATTCATCACAGCAATTTGTCAATGTCATTATTATTAAGAGCTGACACTGGAGACTCATCTCATCTCATTATCTCTAGCCGCTTTATCCTGTTCTACAGGGTCGGAGGCAAGCTGGAGCCTATCCCAGCCGACTACGGGCGAAAGGCGGGGTACTCCCTGGACAAGTCGCCAGGTCATCACAGGGCTGACACATAGACACAGACAACCATTCACACTCACATTCACACCTACGGTCAATTTAGAGTCACCAGTTAACCTAACCTGCATGTCTTTGGACTGTGGGGGAAACCGGAGCACCCGGAGGAAACCCACACGGACACGGGGAGAGCATGCAAACTCCGCACAGAAAGGCCCTCGCCGGCCCCGGGGCTCGAACCCGGACCTTCTTGCTGTGAGGCAACAGCGCGAACCACTACACCACCGTGCCACCCCACTGGAGACTCCTTCCAAAAATAAATAAACTTTTTCTCTTTTTAAATAACAACTCTTTTAAAATCTTGTCTAATATAAGGCCTAGTTAATTAAAATAAATGGACACTTTGACCAATTAGAATCGAGAATTCAACAGCTTTGTGGCGAAATGAGAAATATTAAATACATTTGCTTGTTTATTGATGAAGTCTTTGGAGAGATATATTGTATCAATGATAATTTACTTTTAGAATAAATAAACACATAAACAAATAAATATATTTTTAAAGCATCTCATAACCGGCCTCCTCTCCTCTCCGCTTCATTCAATCCTCTTTCTACATCACACACACATGCGAGTAAAATGTTTTTGAGTACTAGCATGCGGCATGCTTTTCGAGTCTAATTGTGGTTCTTTGTTAAAATCTAAATATACAGACAGATGGGAAAAGAAGATTATGCTCACATTTAGGCATGTTTGTCTGTAAAGGGGATAAAAAATGCCAGAGACGATGGGAGGATTAAAATTTAGTACCTGTAAGAAACGCATCATTTAAGTCGTGATGCTTACAGACGGGAATGTCGTTTTTCCTCTTATATGAGCAGGAAATTTATTTTAAACATAAATGCTTCAGGGCATCCCTGACTATCTGGTGAACTTGTGAAACAACAGAGCATAATTTTCATGCTTTGTTACCCCGTCACGTCATTGTTCTCATTAAATCAACCTTAAGATGTATTTTTGGCACACACTAAAACATCCTTGGAGCGTTGACTTGCTTTTCTTCCATTTCGAATGAAGGCACTGTCTAAAATGAGAAGTAAAGAGGATAACTGTAAATCACGTGACTCATCTCAGCGATCAGATTGTGTGTGTGTGTCAGGTTAACAGCAGTGGATCTGGGGATAATCTGGCATTACTGGGACCCTGCTCTGTTGATGAGGTAGATAGCCACATCTCTACACTCTGCTCACAGTGTGCACTTGGACTGACCTTTTGGATTAGAACTGAGCCATGAGGCAGAAAGCTCTGTGGGAAACTCCTTATCCCTCAGCGCTGAAACACAGCCAGCTATTGATCGGTTTCCTCCCAGCAGCTCTACACACACCGCAGCAGCAAAGTTTCACATACTCACCACCAATCATCCGTCACACTGCATTGGGTAGTGGTTAATGTTTCACTCCACCGCACAGCTCACATTCACGAGAACACCAATAACACCAACATTAGACTGGTATTTTGCCAAGCATCCCAACAAAGTTGAGTGAAATGTAACTTGGTGACAACCTTAGGGTGCTTTAATAAATGTTCTATTGCTAGCTTGTATGGCTATCATCTAGCCATGCTACTAACCTGGCACTATCAGCGAAACCATGGCAACCAGAAGTGAATTCAAGATAGGTACGCCCACTAGGGACTAAGAGAGATGAATGTTTACACAGACAGTAATGGAAGCGTGGACATGGAGCAGTTTGAGTATCACAAGATGAGAAACGACTGGCGGTATGAATGCAGGGTTAGCATGAAGACTAACATCTTCCTGTTCGTCTCTAACACTGCAGAGATTACATGAAGCAGACAGATGCACTCATGGATGGATGGATAGAGACAGAGGTGACTGGCTAGACAGACAGCAATGGATGGATGTAGAGACAGATAGCTAGATAGAAGCAGACAGTCAGACAGGTGAATGGTTAGAAAGACAGACAGATAAATGAATAGTCAGACAGACAGTAACAAGGAATGGATGGGTGGATGGATAGAGACAGACAGACAAAGACAAACAGATGAATAGTTAGATAGCAACAATGAATGGATGGACGGACACAGACAGAGACAAACAGACAGGTGAATGGTTAGACAGACATGCGAATTATTAGACAGACAGACACACAGACAGGTGAATGGTTAGACAGACAGGTGAATGGTTGGACAGACAGATGAATGGTTAGACAGACGTGTGAATTATTAGACAGACAGACAGGTGAATGGTTAGACAGACAGGTGAATGGTTGGACAGACAGGTGAATGGTTAGACAGACATGCAAATTATTAGACAGACAGACAGGTGAATGGTTAGACAGACAGGTGAATGGTTGGACAGACAGACGGACAGACAGTTGAATGGTTGGACAGACAGGTGAATTCTTAGACAGACAGGTGAATGGTTAGACAGACATGCGAATTATTAGACAGACAGACAGACAGACAGACAGGTGAATGGTTAGACAGACATGCAAATTATTAGACAGACAGACAGGTGAATGGTTAGACAGACAGGTGAATGGTTGGACAGACAGGTGAATTCTTAGACAGACAGGCGAATGGTTAGACAGACAGGCAAATGGTTAGACAGACAACAATAATGAATGGATAGATCAAGACAGACAAAGACAGACAGATGAATAGTTAGACAGCAGTAATGAATGGATGGACAGACAGACAGACGAATAGTTAGACAGCAACAATGAGTGAATGGATAGAAGAAAGGACAGACAGACATAAATGAATAACAACTGACAGACGTACAAATGGCTATGGACACACAAACTGAGAGATCAGACAGACAGATTAAGAGAGTTTGAGAGGTGACTGTAAGGAAGGTGTTGAGAAGTTTGGAGAAGTCATGCTCACTGGTTCTGGAGTATGACTCGTGGCACGTGCGTGTGATCTCGGCTGCCAGCTCCATCTGGTGACCCATCTGGTCCTCAGGAGCTCCATCAGCCCCGAGAGCGATCATCCCCCCAGCAAAGCAGGTCAAGTGACCCATCTTATGCTCGAGGAGGCCTCCTTTCCATTCTGCGATGTAGGTGAGACCGCCGCTTGACCTCCGGATCAAACCCGTCTCAATGGCCTGGGGAAATAAAAGAGAGGACAGAAATGAAACCAGAATTAAAACCAGTGAATCAGTACAAGATGAGATGAGACGAGACGGTTTTATCCTTGTGTGGCGCGATGACATTGTGGAGTCATTCATATTGCGTGGGTAGATGTCGCGTTGCCATTCTTTCGCTTTCTGCACACAAAAAGCAGTCTCGAGGCTGTGTGATGTCAGAGATAAGAGTCGCACTTGGAATAGCACAGAGCCTGAGGTGACGAATTCGAGGTCACAGCTGTGTGGCGGCGCTGTGTTTTTCCATCAGAAAGACACCGAATTTCAATCTACTCTGCCTAAATCACCCACACGGAGCACTTCGATTGAAACGTCCTCCTGCAGGAAGGGCAACAAATCCCACCGTATAAACAACTGCCTCGTCCACTCACCTACGTGCATCTGCTGTCAAACTGATTTCTTCGGTGTGTGAGAAAACCGAGAAAGAACCTCAATATTTATTTTTTTCCTGGATTGGATTCTCAGTATTGACACTTTTATATCAAAGGAGTACTCAGCTATTTAACTACATGTGGAGACACAATCAAATGGGGCAGCTGCTATGGAGTTATAGCCATATATATGGAGTTATATCCAACTTTTTTCTCCAACACTGGAGCAATAGATTTAAAAGACAAAAAAAATCTGGCTATTCAGGCTCTTGAGGTCATTCAGTGGTTTCTATCACACACACACAATCAAACATGGATAACTACCATGAACGTTTTTCAATACGTTTCTTATAAACGATTATACTGACGACCTTAGACCTTCATAAGTGAAATTTGTAGCAAACCAGTTTTCTGTTCTTCTCTCAGCGAAGGGAAATTTGATAACGCTGGACTACTCCTTTAAGATATGTCAGCTCTAAATGCCCTCAATTCAGTACGATGATTTGCCCTATTGGGGCTCATAAGTCTGCTGCTACGGTATAAATAGAGGAGTGAAGGACTCATTTCTAGGTGACTGAATGAAACGTGGTGAAATGGAGAACTAAAATGTCTCACTGTTGGATGAGGAGGCTTCTATGCGCATGTTTACATTAGACCGTATCAGCGGATCATCAGATTAACGTGTTATTAACGTGTCAGATTAACAGCAACACCAATACACGATTTGCGTGCACACAGCAACACCAATACACGGATACGCTCGGCTCCGCAGGCATCCTGCGCTCCAAATCACTCCGCCCTGAACAGCGAGTGCCCTCTGGAGGGTGCGCACTCCGGCCCTGCGCAGCTCACAGAGCGCGCGAGTGAAGCGCACGAGCCACGATTCGGGACTGAGCCGCTGTGTGTGTGATCCCAGCGCATATCACTTACCACTTGCAAGTGGAAGGATGGCAAGCCTAAAGACAATCATAACTACACAATGGGCAGTATTTGCATCAGTATTTGCAGTATTTTCATACTTTTATTCTCTTTAATGAAAGGTGACACAAGGCGGAAGTCCGCGCCGTTTTTCAGCAGTCGCGTCACATGACCAACGCCAGCGAATCAGGAAGGTGGATGTCACAGTGACGTCGTCCAATGACGACGCCAGCTAGAGCTCAGCACAGCGTATCCGCGTATTCTCAATGTTTACACAGCACCGGAGCTGACACGATCTGGATTGAATACGTGGACCCTGGCGGATTCCCGTTTCCCGGCGTTTCCAGGCGGTTTAATGTAAACGGACAGTGCATCCGCGAAGAAAACGAGACAGATACGGTCTAATGTAAACTTGGCCTATAATGGCTCAAATGGCCAAGTGAAGGAGAGGTGATGGGAGGATGGGCCAGAAGAACGGGGACAGGGAGCTAGAGAGGACAGACATTAAGATGCTTTATTCTTTCCTAATAAAGGTGTGGACTGAACAGATGGTGTGCATCAGCGCAGACCTGACTTCCTCTCTGCTTGCACACAACTGCACACGCCCAAAAAGATGGTGTAGTACAGTGAACAAAACCCACATCCTGTGTGTGTCCTTTGAGACGTGTGAATCCAGCCAACCAAACTGGCTGCGTCACACACTCGACAGAAACCGCTATCTGCCCTCCTCCACATACACGATCTCACAAATCAGCAATGGGTTGTTGCGATTCGAAATTTGTTATGCCATTCAAGAGCCACATTTTTTTTTATTACTACTACACATCATCACCATTTAAAGTTACATATAATGTCTGTGAAAGAAGTTAGAGCCTGTAATCACTTGCGCTTTAACACCCATTTAACAGTTATTCCACGAAATCAAGTCGTACAAGAGCTGATAGGCTATAGACCCTTCCCACTGACGTCACCGGAAACTGGAAGTAAACAAACCCTGCGCCATATTGGAAGACCAACAAACTCGTGATTAGGGGGAAATAACGGCAGCGCGCGGAATTTAAACCCACGAGGCACTTGATTCATCATAAACCTACGATGGTAAACTTTTGTGCTGTGTTAGGGTGTTCCAACAAAGCTGATGGGAAAGGTGAAAAGAAGTCTTTCTACAGAATACCAGCTGTGATTGAGACACAAGCAAACCAAGGAGCTTTCTGCCAGGAGACAGAGAAGTGCATTACTGAGTGTCTGTGAGCAAAGGAGAGCCTGAACATTGCAACCTCCCTATTGGCTGTTTATTGGTTGTTTGTAAAAATGTATCAATTGTTGCCCTTCCCACAGGAATCATCGCGGGCTCGAGAGACGAGACCTGACGAGTTAGTTTGTTGGTAGCAGAACAAAATGTCTGGACACAAATCGGGTTTTCAGAAAAGGAAAGAAAATAAACGCAGGGTCGAAAATACAAAAAAGGAGGCAGAAAAAGCAAAATGAGTTTTAAGGTAGGACAAATGGTTACTTTTTAAGGCAGCCCGCCGTGGCTGCAGGCTTTCAGTTGTCATTGAATGGTTACTTTTCTGAGGCAGCCCGCCGTGGCTGCCTGCAGGCTTATTTATTATAGCCCATTTAGTTAAAATAGTTGATATAAAATGTTTATAGTTATAGTTATGTGATGGTTGTCCTCAGTGTTCAAACTATGCCGATATTTTCGGGGGAGGTCCCTTTTTTTCCCTGGGGGGGTGCTTGCGCTTGTCTTGGAGCGCGGATCTCCAAACACGAGAAGCCTATCTTACGCACATATCACGCGGACTCCACACCTCCGCACACGCATCGCGTCTGAAATCATAACTCATCAGGGGAAATCGTGTCCGCATTGGCATGTTCAAAAAACAACCTCGTGTCAACAGTGATACCACACGCAAGAACAAAAAAAACAGTCAGGCTACTCAACAACCAACCTGGCAGCAGCAGTCGTTGTCATATCGGTTTATTTTATCTTTGATGTAAACACAACACTTCGGATATGCAAATGCTTCCCATTACACATGATTGCTATGTTAATAAACATCATTTTGCCAATATTTTAGAGACCCCCCAACATTTCCCAAATCATGTTTTCAAGGGATCTCATGTCTGTTTCAGGGGATCTCGGATCCCCCGAGTACCCCCGTAGTTCGAACACTGGTTGTCCTGATTTAGACTGGTGTGGGTTTTTTTTGTTTTTTTTTTGGGGGGGTTTGCGCGATGTTGCACCCGGGTCCAGATTAGGGCAGAACCGGCCCTGGCTACATTTCAGGTGTAGTTTGTTTTATGTATGTATGTACTTGCATAGATGTGTACTTGGTCTTCCAATATGGCGACTACTGAAATCTCGCGGCGCGGTGACGTCATGCGGGAACCCTCTATAAGCCATGTATGACGAGATTGAGTGGAATAATTGTTTTATTCTCTCCACATTCACTGGATTTTGAGAAACAGAGCATTTTTATTTTAACTTTTTTGCAAATTCGATAAATAAAAACTTGATACAAAACGTCCGACAAAATCATTTCCGTTTAGAATGTAAACAAACTGGCGAAATGACAGTTGCAATTTGTGAAAAATGCTATAATAATAATTCTTGAAAAATAAAAAAAAAGATTCGTTCTTACCATCAAATACCATATTTTGTTGCTTTTTTTTGTATTTTTAGGGGTTTTGTTTTCGAGTAGAGTTTTTATTTCATCCTTGGTTGGTTCAGCAACACGCTCCACCATTTTGTTTTTCTCTACTCACGGTATATGAGCTGATATCCTAGTAGTAAAGTAGCCAATCAGAGCATGCGATTGCTCATATCCAGTGACTGTGGATAGAATAAAAACAGTTGATTAACAGCCTCTGGTGGCTCACGTTACAGGCATTTAGCAGATGCTCTTATCCAGAGCAACGTACAACATACCCACAGCACCCTGGGGAGCAGCTGGGGGTTGGGTGCCTTGCTCAAGGGCACTTCAGCCATTCCTGCTGGTCCAATCAGTGACCTTTTGGTCCCAAAGCTGCTTCTCGACCACTTTTGAATAGCACCACGAAATTTGTTTTGCACGTTGCCACTTCACTAATGATAGCCAAAAAGGAAAATCTATACAAGTTGATAATCAACTTGGATTATTTCTTCACACCAGCAGCTGAGTGTTGAACCATTCTTCACAACTTTCCGTGTGGGCGTTTTTAAGGACAATGGACACATTGCGAAGTCTTGCCTGCATTTCAGTCCTCTCTTGGATTTGCAGTTTGTGTTTTGCTTCGATCGTGTTTTGACATTTTGGATTCTGGATGTTATTACTGCAAATAAACGTGTCACATATGGAGCCTCAAATGTCTCCCACTTTTTAAATACGCTTGTACAGTATTTTCGTAGCAGAGTGGATTGATCCACTGAAAACTTTGCTGCATTGCCGACAGTTATGTGCACCCAAAAGTGTCTTGTACACAAGCATGGGATTTGAGACACACCTCACTGAGGTTGTGAAATGTTTCCTGTGCAATGTTCTAGAGCAGAGAGACATGCACACTGCACAAAGTTCACACAGACAGGTCGGCGGTTTTCACCTTTAGAGCGTCGTAGTAAAGCTTCTTGGCTTCTTCGTCTCGCTTGTCAGACATGATCCAGGCTTTGAGCAGGTACTCGTAGAAACTATCACCAAGGCCACCCACAGACACATGATCTGGAAGTTAAAAAGCAGAGCATAGGGTGAGAACAGTACTACACACACACACACAAAGGACATGGTCGTTTAGGGAGTGATGGGTCGTAGCTGCGTGTAAAAGGTGAGATCACAGCTCTGAGTGCAGAAAGGTCTGTGTGTGTATGTGAGGCGTGTGTGTATACATTATAGTACAGACACTATGTCATGATGTAATCATGTTTTGCTCGGATGGAAAAAGGGAAGACTCTACATCTGAATACGCATAATAGCACATCTTTCTACCGTGTGTGTGTGTGTGTGTGTGAGAGACGCTCTCTTTATCCCTCAACTGCCACAATGATGTAACGGCAGCAGCCACATTCCCACTGACAGCCTCTTACCAGCCCAGAGACACACACACACACACACACACACACACACACACACACACACACACACACACACACACACAGGATGTCCCCTGGCGATTACTCAGCAAAATACAAGGAGACAGAACAACAGAGAGAGAGAGAGGTCAAGGATGAGAAAAGGGCATGCCTGGGTAGAAGGAAAGCAGGAAGGACTAAATATAATCAGGACACAATAAAGGCAGAAACAAAGGAATGAAGGAAAGCAATCAAGCATAGAAAAGCAAGAAGACTGAAATGAGAGCAGGAAGAAGAAAGGAGCAATAGAAACAGCATTTAGTTAAAGTGCATGGGGACAGAAGGAAGGAATGAAGAAATGAAGGAAACAGCATGTTAGTCAAGGAGGAAAGAAGGACATGAAGGAAACAAGACAACAGTAGTATAAAAGAAGGGGTAACAGAATGGAGAGAATAATGAAGGAAACTAAGCAGAAGAGAGGCGAGGAATGAAGCGCAGGAAAGCAGAAAGAAAGAAATGATTAAATAAACGCATGAAAGAACGGAAGAAGGGAAAAAGCCTATATTAAATCCATTCCTACAGGGTGCAGCTCTCATTCTGTTCGTGCATTATGTCTAGTGCCCTATATGAGACGCCCCCTCAGGACAGGAAGCACACAGCCAAAAAGAAAAGAAAGCAGGCTATTTCTAAAGCAGGTCCATCGGTTGCTTTTCTCTCCCTGCGGCTAGACATGACAAACTATTTTCATTTGCTTCTGCTTGACAAAAAAGGCATTGAGGAGAGAAAGCGCATTTCAGTCAGACAGAAAACCCTTGCCTTGAGATCCCTCCGAGCGTTCACAGCCAACACACCGCACGCTAACCTGCTAATTACTGCCGCACAGTATAGAGGCACTTAAGTGAATCAAAAAAATATGACTGGATTAACGAGTGAGTCATGGAGAGGTGGAACTGCTGCTCTAATTAGCTGTTTACATCAGTAAGCAATTAGCCATGAAAGTACAGTAATAAAGCCGCACTTGCATGCATGTGATGATTGCTTTACGGCTCAGGAGCACAGCGTTAGCACTGCAACACCATCTTTATAAACACTCATCAGAAAAGCGGTACAATCACATTAACTGGCCCACCGTGCAAGTACAAGCCCAATTCCAAAAAAGTTGGGACGCTGTGAGAACTGTAAATAAAAACAGAACGTGAAGATTTGCAAATCATGGAAACCTGATATTTCATTGAAAATTGTACAAAAACAACATATCGAATGTTGAAACTGAGAAATTTTTATTGCTTTTTGGAAAATATATGCTCATTTTGAATTTGATGTCAGTAACATGTTTCAGAAAAGTTGGGACGGGGCAACAAAAGACTGAAAACGTTGTGCCATGCTAAAAAAACAAACTAACTTGGTTAATTGGCAACAGGTCAGTAACATGATTGTGTATAAAAAGAGCACCCCAGAGAGGTGGAGTCTCTCAGAAGTAAAGATGGGGAGGGGTTCACCACTCTGTGAAAGACTGCGTGGGGAAACAGTGCCACAATTTAAGAATAACATTCCTCAATGTAAAATTGCAAAAAAAATTGAGGTATTGCACACTGTAAAAAATGTCCGTAGAATTAACAGGGAATTTATGTAAAATCATGACATAAAAAAACTGTAAATACAAAAACAATGAAGCAGTGTGTAATTTACATCAATATACTGTAAAACTCCTCACCAAATACCACTGTTAATTTAACAGTAAGAATATGTTGAATTGATCATATTTTTTTGTAGAATTTACAAATTGTTGTAGTTTAAACACAGACAAACTGTAATACTAAAACAGAATGTGATAGTTAAAATTACATAATTGCCCTGTTAAAAAAAATACAAAAACGGCCACTGTCGTGGCTCAGTCGACTAAGGCGCCATACCGTGAATCTGGGGACCCGGGTTCGATTCTGACCCAAGGTCATTTCCCAGTCTCTCTCTAGCTCATTTCCTGTCTCTACACTGTCCTATTCAATAAAGGTGAAAAAAGCCCCCCCAAAAAAATATCTGTCTAGTAGATCATTGAAACCAGCATACAAAAATCCCGTTGTTTTTACGGAAAAAAACTGGCAGCTGGAGTCACCAGAAAAAATCCGTAAAATATACAGCAAAACGGTAATTGCTTTTACGGTACAGCTTGTACATTTTACAGTTAAATCCAGCATATAAAACACTGGACTTCTGTTATATTTGCTACTTTAAACTGTAAAATGTACATGCTGTGCTGTAAAAGCAATTACCGTTTTGCTGTATATTTTACGGATTTTTTCTGGTGACTCCAGCTGCCAGTTTTTTTCCGTAAAAACAACGGGATTTTTTTTACAGTGCATCATTTATGGTACATAATACCATTAAAAGATTCAGAGAATCTGGAGAAATCTCTGTATGCAAGAGACAAGGCTGAAAACTGACAGTGAATGCCTGTGATCTTCAGGCCCTCAGGCGACACTGCATTAAAAGCCGACACGTGTCTGGAGTGGAAATCACTGTATGGGCTCAGGAACACTTCAGAAAACCATCGTCTGTGAAAACAGTTCATTACTGCATCCACAAATGCAAGTTAACCTTCATCCTACCAAGTGGGGTCCATCTGGACCCCGCACCTATATGTTTGTTTGCCATTTTAAAAATAAGTGACATACTGCCTCACCGTTTTATGAATTTGTCGAAATTTATGTCTTAATTAAAACACTAAAGCACCGGAAGATCAGCTTTTTGCATTGTGAAGGTATAATTAATTTGTTACTGGGGTCCAACCGGACCCCAGAGTAAAGTTTATATCTGTCTTACATTTTATAATTGAATAGCACACTGAAAGTTAACTTCTTTTATTTCTTTTATGTTCCATAATGAAACTACCAAGGCATTCCTTCTTGGGGTCCGTGTGGACCCCACTGCTGCAATAAGCACAGGCTGCAAAACAAAAGCCCTAAATTATTTTACAATTACTTTTTTGTTTTAAATTCTGTAAGAAAAGACCTAAGTTGTAATCCAGAATGTTTTACAGCTGCATGAGCTGCAAAAATCATGTATATAATGCCAATTTTTTTTGTGGCGCTATAATTTGCTACATGTATGCTAGTTATTGCAATATTATTGCAATGTTATTGCATTTATAATACATCATTGATATTCAGCCATAGTGGATTTTGTTCTTCAATAAAGTTATGTCTGTTTGCTGCATTGAATTGGTTCTTACTGCATTGATTTCAAGGTATTCCCTCCTGGGGTCCATACGGACCCCGCCTGGTAGTTTGTGTATGTAAAATTGGCTGGTAGGATGAAGGTTAAGTGTGTTCTTTATGCCTTGGGCCCTTTAGTGTATTGCTGTTATTAATACAAGATGTTCTGAACAAAACTTATCTGGTGATTTTGTCTTTATAAGCTTTAATTTTAAAGAAAAGTATTGGGGTCCAAACGGACCCCACATGGTAAGATTAAGGTGTAAAATAGCATGGTAGGATGAGGGTTAAAACCAGATATAAACAATATCCAGAAACACCGGCACCTTCTCTGGACCTGAGCTCTTTTACGATGGACTGAGGCAAAGTAGAAAACTGTCCCAAGGTCTGAAGAATCAAAAGTAGAAATTCTTTTTAGAAATCATGGACACCACGTCCTCCAGGCTAAAGAGGAGAGGGACCATCGGGTTGTTATCAGTGCACAGTTCAAAAGCCAGCATCTGTGATGGTATGAGGGTGCATTTGTGCACATGACATGGGTAGCTTGAACATCTGGGAAGGCATCATTAATGCTGAACGATATATACACGTTTCAGAGCAATATGCTGCCATCCAGACAAAATCTTTTTCAGGGAAGGCCTTCCTTCTTTCAGCAAAACAATACCAAACTGCTTTCTGCACATATCCTTGACTTGCAAGTGACGTCAAAGCAAAATAGAAACCCGGATGTCGACTATGTTGGTGGAGATACAAATGCGGGGTCAAGTGACATTCCATACAAAACACAGTCACGTGTGCACAACTCTCTTTGTTTTTCCACTGCTTTAAGTGTTCTTTTAGCTATGCCATATCTTTGTGCTGTATATGGTTGTGGTCACAACAGTACTCGTGACTGTGGCATGTTCCAATTTTTTAGAATTCCGTCCGTGATTCGGAAAAAGGAAACTCTGAAGCTTAGTACGGAAAGGAGATGAGGGGATCAGGACACTTCGTCCAATGACCATTCCGTCCAAAGCCTTTTTCAGATACACTATCAATTATTTTATATTTTAGGTATTCCTGTGTTCACGAATGAAAGCCCCATGAGAGCGCTGCTCTGCGCCTAAAGATTTAACATGATCCAGCCAGCTTTAAAAATTAATAACTTGGCCAACGGAGCTTGGAGCGAAGCCAAATTTTATAGGCACCTCCCTCTAAGCCTCCCCCTTTGAAAGAGCATGGGTTGGTAGGACCGTGCCTTGGCCCGGGATTCACAAACGAAGCCCCTGCGAGAGCGTTGCTCGGCGCCTAAAGATTTAATATGATCCATACCATGGCACTCATTTGCTTCACAAAAATGCGTTTTGCTTCGGTCAACTTCCACTGCGAATTCCTCCTTTTTTTCGAACAAACAAATACCTGAAATATAAAATAACTGATAGTGCGTATGAAAAAGGTTTTGGACGAAATGGTCATGGGACAAAATGACCTGTGTTCATACTTGATAGTCGGTAGAAGCGTCTTATCTTCAGAAAAGCCTGACTTTTTTAAACAATATGGGTCAAAACTACATATCTAGCTTCTCTCCATCGTTCAAATTGTGGTAATACTGAGAAAATTCAGCATTGTTTACAGACACGCTTTCAGCGGCTGTCATCCTAGCTGGTTTGTATATCCACCATCATGGCGGACGCTCATGACGTAGCACATTTTGATCACGTGGTTGCAAGTAATCTATTAAAACTGCATGGCTCCGTAGTAAAAGAGTCCAGGTGCTAAACTGGCCTGCCTGCAGTCCAGACCTGTCTCCCATTTAAAACATTTGGCGTGTTATGAAGAGTAAAATATGACAAAGGAGACCCCGGACTGTTGAGCAACTGAAATTGTATATCAGGCAAAAATGGAACAACATTTCTCTTTCAAAACCACAGCAATTGGTCTCCTCAATTCCCAAAAGTTTACATAGTGTTGGTAAAAGTGGTGATGCAACACAGTGGTAAACAGGCCCCTGTCCGAGCTTTTTTGAAACGTGTTGCTGACATAAAATTAAAAATGAGCATAGAATTTTCAAAAAACAATAAAATCTCAGTTTCAAAATTTGATATGTTGTCTTTGTACTATTTTTAATGAAATATAGGGTTTCCATGATTTTACAAATTATCGCATTCTGTTTTTATTTACAGTACAGCTTACACAGCATCCCAACTTTTTTGGAATTGGGGTTGTAAAAGCTCCAGTTTAGTGCCTGGAAACTAAACTAAAATATGGTAGCTAACTTAATTTAATAACATATAGCAAGCTAGTTAAGTGCGCTAATACTTATCCCCTTTGGACATAATGTGTACAATTGTATACATCAAGTTCCATAGCCTTTTTCCTTGTGTCTGAAGGGGTTAAAAGAATAAAGGAAACTTCTCTAACAAAGTTACTAATTTAGCACATCATATAAATGCTGTCGACAAAATGACAGCAAAGTCATTGGCCAACAACGAGTACATAGTTGTTGGCTATAAGCTGCAGAAGCTATTCAAGTCTGATGTGTTTAACTGTGATATGAGTTACTCTGTGATATGAGCAGTTACATGATGGGTCTGTGCTAGAAGATCACGTCTAATCCATGCACATGGTTGTAATGTTCACGTCAAATGTCAGAATAGAGAAAAAAATGTGATCTTGGACTGTGGCATGGTTGTTGGAGCCCATCCATCCATTATCTGTCGCCGCTTATCCTGTTCTACAGGGTTGCAGGCAAGCTGAAGCCTATCCCAGCTGACTATGGGCGAGAGGCGGGGTACACCCTGGACAAGTCGCCAGGTCATCGCAGGGCTGACACATAGACAAACCACCATTGGTTGTTGGAGCCAAATTTGAGCAGTTTAGAAACGACTGATCTGACCTCCTGGAATTTGTTTTTAATGCACAACAGTCTTTCGCATTTACACAGAATGGTGTTCTGAATCAGAGGACAATGATGAGACTGGTTAGAGCTGACAGGAAGGCAATGGTTACTCAAATAACCACTTGTTTATGACTGCAGTGTGCAGAAAACCATCTCAGAATGCACAACACATTGAACCTTAAGGTGGACTGAAGATTACATTGGATTCGACTCCTGTCAGCCAAGAACAGGGATCTGAGGCTACACTGGGCACAGGATCACTGAATCTGCACAGGTGGAGATTGGAAAAAGACCAGGCTACGTTTTTTCCCCTCAGTCTGTGCCCATTGTAGCCGTAGTGTCTTGTGGTACAAAAAAAAAAGAAAGAAAAAAAAGAAAAAAAAAATTCACCATGTACACGCAGTTCTACTGAAAGCCAGATCAAGCTTGCCAGTGTGCATTATAGATGTGCGTCATCACACATTATAGTTACAGTATCAATGAGTGTTTGTTGCAACAACCTTTTCTGGATAGAACTCTAAAAAATGTTTTTGAACAGACATATAATGAACAATATATTGTGCAGCAATAAACCACAACACAAATTTATGATTTATATCAATGAAATAAAAATGAATCATGATTATTATCAGGCTGAGGAATCTCTTAGTTTTCCAAGTGGTAATTGCATTGTTTAAACAGCAGAGGGCGTGATAATGTACGGTAGTAGGAATACTACTGTGTGACTTCACCGTATTTGGAAGTAACACAGCTCTAATGCTGTGAAAACACACAAAAAACAGACCTAAAATAGGAAAGAGCTGTTGTGTAATTGTACAAATAGATTTAATGAGAAATCGGAGCTCTCCTTTTACAGACTGCTGAAAGATAAAGAGAAGCAAATGAAGGTCATCCAAATGTTCAGAAAGGTTTATTAAGAAAAGGCCTATCTGTTAGTAACGTTTTGATTTTTAATCAAAAGAATATTTTAGTTAATAGGCTATTATACCTTTACAAATGTGCATAAATAATTATTGTTGGTGATTAAGAAAATGAAACAAAAGTTTTTGTTTGGAATAAATGTTCCTTCATTAAATAAAAAAATATATCTTGTGGAAAATCATATCATGAATTGGGTGAATCGTTACATGCCTACTGATGAATAACATTTATTTTGAGTATAAATACAGAGGTGATTATAGGAAATCGTGCACACTGATTGGTCGAGAAATTCAGACTATTTCTTGATAATCACCTTGGGCAACTCGGCAAAATGGTGACCAATCGCTTCATCACCATAAGTGAGGAAGAATTACAAATGATGAAAGAAAATGTTGCTCCTAAAAGCACTAAAGATGCTATGAAGTTTGGTCGAAAACTATTCAAAGGTAAGGTGAAATTTGTCAGGGTGCAGGCACTTACGGATGCAAATGCAGGGGAGAGCGGGTGTGTCACAAACAGTAAACATAGCCAAATCAGGAAACTGGAGACGTGAGGGACAGGCAAGGGTCGGTTGATCGGCGAACAGAATATCAGAGATCAGGCGAGAGAACGTAGTCAGAAAGAAACGTAAACAGAGTTCAGTAACAGGAAGTCAGGAAGATAGTCAAACGGCTCACTAAAGTCAGGCATGGGGGGGACAGAACAATACTTTGCAAAGTCAGAGTGTGAGAGCTGAGCTTATATAGGGAAGGTGATTGCAGGTAAATTAGAGACAAGTGTTGAGGTTAGAATTCTGGTGACGAGGGGAGCTGTGGTGCTTGGGAAGTATAGTCCCGAGCATCCATGTTTGGAGGCTGCTCCGAACTCAGGTTTTCAGTGCTGTTACTGACAGAATTGTGATTTATTTTATCTATTACTAGAGCTTTTTTTATTTTACTTTCTGTCCTTTTTTTAAATAATTTTTTTTTTATTTTTTTGTGTGTGTTTGTGCAGTTTGATGTTTGTTTGAGTGTTTTGTCCGCCAGTTGTGGTGTAGCTCCGGACCCAGTTTTGGGCGTTGGTTCCCTCCAGGCCTTGGCTCGCTGTGGGTGATGCCTGTGCTCCCAGCTATGGACTGCAGCGAGCTCGTTGCTCATTTTAACATCATGGTTGTCCAGCACTCTGTGCTTTAATGCTTCGAGCGATGTTGCTCAGTAGTGTCGTGGCGGCTGTGCAGGCGGTTTGGGACATACAGCGCTCTGCGTGGCGGTGCTTCTGTGCTCACTTTGTGGATCCATGGCGTGGTGTTCCGAGTGATATTGCCGGCGGCGTCACAGCGGCTGTGCTGGAGGTGTGGGACTTGTTTTCGTGTGCCTTTTGGTGGGACTGTGGCTGCTACACCACTGGAATGACATCCTGACCTCTATTTGGTGGACTTTTTTTTTTCTTTTTTTGCCTATAATTGTAAAGCGACCTTGGGTTTTGAGAAAGGCGCTATATAAATTGAACCTATTATTATTATTATTATTATTTCAAAACAAAGTATTTTATGTGACTCGGCATAGATAAGTGACAACCCTGCCGTTATTACATTTGCATGCTGCTTTTGAAGTTTGAAATAAATCATTTTTTAAAAAATGTGATTTTTAATTTTTTTGAAATAATCATCTGTATATTTATGCTCAATTATCTGCCTCAGGTGACGTGAATATCGGTGAATAATAACCTCGACTTCGTCTTGATTATTATTCACCGGTATTTACTTCACCTTAGGTGAATAATTGTTCAATATTATTCATTTTGCATATACAACATACAATTCAACCTTTAAACTTTAGGCCACACCTCCTACCTGAGTGTGATTCTGGTGCTGAGTGATGTATAACTATCTGCTGAGGAACAAAATGATTCAAAACAGCTTGATTTGGCTCTGCACTGTCCTTTTGTATACATAACATTACAGGCATTGAGCAGACACGCTTGAGCAACGTCCAACATACCCAGAGCAGCCTGGGGAGCAGTGCCTTGCTTAAAGGATATGGGACATGGATTTTTACCTGGGCATAATTATGTATAAAGGACATAAGAAATGCCATCTAAATCACTGCAGGGCGTCAAAAATGTGAAAATCATCACATTATTCAAGTTTTTTTATACATCAGCGTAAAACAAGGGTTCGTTAATGAGCTAGGTGGTCACGTGACCCGTGACGTCACAAAAACTTTCCAAGGAGCCAGCGCTTGGGAATCTAATGTAAACAGGTTACCGAAATGGACACCATCGACAGTGACATTCCCGATGTTTCACAGAGATGTGAAGTTAGACCCTATCAATTCGAACCGATAGCTGGAAATTCACATGAACATGGATCTTGTCTTTACTCTGACGGGTCAGATGATTCTGAGAGTGAGAGTTCATTCAGCCCTCATGAAACTGAAAGCGGTCGGCTGGATAACACTTCCTGGTAAGTTAAAAACAATTCTGCTCAAAGGCTAATGAACTGTTGAAAGAAGTATTATTTTTGTATCATAGATTGAAAGTTCATCATAGATCTAGCTAAAGTCCGTTGCAAGCTAGTTTTTTTTTTGCTGATATTTTTCGAGATTGATTGAGATACAATGCTTCCAGAGTCCGAGATGAAAACATTCAAAATGGCGAAACGAGTCAGAATTATGATAATCAATAATTGATACACCCAAATTTATAATACTAATCCTTACCTCGGCTTTCAGTCGCTTAGCGCAGAGGTCTTCAACAGGGGGGTCGCGAAATCGCACCGGATCACTCATATCAACAAAAATATTCCTGCCCTGTCCCCTGGCCTCCGCAGGGATGCAAACAGCGCGCCTTTCGGCGGATGCCGCCTTTTTCACGGCTGAATTGCGCAGATCCGATTTAAAAAAAAAAAATAGCGATATTAATTCATGAAACATGAAGTATAAGGATGAGAAAAAAACAGTTTAAATCGGGAAGCTGCGCACATTTGTGCAGCCTGGCGCAAATGTGCGCAGCTTCCCGATTTAAACTGTTTTTTTTTCTCATCCTTATACTTCCTGTTTCATGTATTAATATCGCTCAGTACCTGAGTATTAATGTTGAAAGAATCCTCAGTGAAATGGTCCGAATACAGTTTGTGGGAAACAGTAGGTGCAAAGTTTTTTCAACGGGTGTTCTGTAAAGTTATCCTACCAAGCCTACTGCGTATGCGCGAAGCCTACTGCGCATGCGCAGGTGAGCCCACACTTTCCTCAGCTTCGGGTCCTTGGGGAATGCAAAAAAAACTTACTCCAGGGCATTTCCCATTGGAATTATTGCAACCATAAGCAGCACAATACACCATGATGTTCAATGTACTTTAAAGACTATAAAAACAATTTTCTTGTCATCCACTTCTCCATTCATCTACCCGCTTGTGCTGTGCCCGAAAGTTTTTGTGACGTATGATCACGTGACAGCGGCTCTTCCGGTTGCAAAAAATGCATATCGGAAGTCGAGCAGAAATGCCATATAATCATCACGAATATAACGATTTTGCTGAATTTAATAGATGATTTTGTATTTGTTGATGCAATTAATTCATATTTTTAATGGAAAGAAACTGATATAGCGTGCTTTTATGTTTCATGTCCCATATCCTTTAAGGGCACTTCAGCCATTTCTGCTAGTCCAGGGAATCAAACCAGCAACCATTTGGTCCCAAAGCTGCTTCTCTAAGCATCAGGCCATGACTTAGACTAATTTGCAAGCCTCCTAACTCCAGTGCAAAACTACAGACACTACACATAAAGTTTGATCTATCTATCTATCTATCTATCTATCTATCTATCTATCTATCTATCTATCTATCTATCTATCTATCTATCTATCTATCTAGTTTATAATTAAATTTGGCTGAACTGTTCTGAAAAAAGGAAAGCGGAGGAAAAGGGAGGCGAGGAAGCGTTGCAGAGGTAGTTTGGTAACTGAACGCTGAATGAGACCAGGTGCTACACTGGACACCTGAGAGATGCCATTTAATTACAATGCACTTTTCCTTTACCGTTCCTGTTACTCCTGTACTGACAGCAGAGAGAGAGAGAGAGAGAGAGAGAGAGAGAGAGATGCTGAAAAAGACAAGACAGACTTACGCTGTCCCCACTGTCCACTGTTGGGGTTCAGGTAATTCGGGTAAAGTCCTTGTGGCTTGTCGAGACGATTCAGAACCTTCCGGATGTTCATAACCTGCATCACAAAAACAAGCTCACAGTTTAAATGTGGACCGTATCCCTGTATACAAACTTGTCAGCCTATCCCATTCTGTGGACTTACTGCCTTAAAACGTTACTCATTACAAATCTGCTGCGAGATCTAGGTCAAGCACATAATTGGCGTGAAGTGATTTATTTTGAGGTTTTAATATAATATCAAGTGTATTAAAGTGCTCATATGATGTTCTGTGATTTTTGCGTTATGCTCAATGTATAAATGTTTATTTAAAAACATAAAACTTGTTTAAAAATCATGCTAGTGAATGGTCCTAGAATCTTCGTCTGCCTCTCCACCTCAGGTGGTTTTCCCACAGTCCAGCCCTCGACATTAATATTCATAAAATCATAAAACAGACTGCCTATGTCAGTTAATATTCATTAGCAAAGAGCCTCCGCGATGATGCAAGAAACATTCGCAATATCTTCTGTTTCTTCAAAGCACAAATAAATAAATAAATAAATAATAAAAAATTATTATTTAATGTCATGAAGCCATGAGATAAATCATCTGCTTGATCTGTTTCTCAATGCAGCTCTGAGAGGAAACCAAAGTAGTCCTTCAGTATTAGAAGTTCGGAAAGCGAATTGAGGATCGACGGAAACTATGTTTAACTTGAGATTATAATTCCATAATGCATAGAACAATAAGAGAACAATTTCCAGAAAAATGCACAGAGAAAGAAAAATATTGCGATATAAAATTTTGCTAACCTAATTATAGCTTTATTATATTCTAACCGCGTAGGGTGCAAATAAAGTCGCTAGGAAGCCTTCTGGGTTTTGCACGAACTAGAAAAATTAGGAAAAGAAAACAATACTGTGAAAAATAAATACAAACGCTGAAGAAAACTGTTTTAATTACCGTTGAAAAGAGTAAGAAATTTTGGTAGACACTACATATGTAGATATATTCAAATATACTACTGAATATTTTTGTGCAGGTAGAGAAGTGAGTGTGATTGGCCAGTCAATGTTCTGCAGTATTTTTAGCTCTGCCCACACATCCAGACTCGTAAAAAAGGTTAATCAAATTTAGCATGGGCACTTAAGTATGGCGCAGCCTGCTTGGCATTGGAGATGGAGACAAAATATGGGATCATGGGTAATTTGTCACGACGACGCCATGACACACTGTCCATGAAACATGAAAAGCACGAAAACATGAGCACTGAACAGAATCGGGCGTTTTATAGATACTATAGTTTAGTGGATCGTCTCTGATGAAAGACGCAGGGGACGCAGAACGCACTCGAGATGCCAGACATGCTTTCTACTGTAGATTGCACTCATCAATCTATAAAGTGCAGGTCACTTTCAGAGTTAAGTAGAGCCTCATTCAGGGTGTGTAATGGAATCATCTATCAGCCTCCCACTGGGGCAGAGGCATCCGATAGGAAAACAGTAGAAAAATAAACACTGGTTTAAAGGCACTGGTTTAACCCTTTGGGGTCGAGAGCTTTGCTGACGAAGCTCGGCAGGTTTAGAACGAGTAGGTCATCTCATCTCATTATCTCTAGCCGCTTTATCCTTCTACAGGGTCGCAGGCAAGCTGGAGCCTATCCCAGCTGACTACGGGCGAAAGGCGGGGTACACCCTGGACAAGTCGCCAGGTCATCACAGGGCTGACACATAGACACAGACAACCATTCACACCTACGGTCAATTTAGAGTCACCAGTTAACCTAACCTGCATGTCTTTGGACTGTGGGGGAAACCGGAGCACCCGGAGGAAACCCACGCGGACACGGGGAGAACATGCAAACTCCACACAGAAAGGCCCTCGCCGGCCCTGGGGCTCGAACCCGGACCTTCTTGCTGTGAGGCGACAGCGCTAACCACTACACCACCGTGCCGCCCCCGAGTAGGTCATGTACTTAGATAAATATCTTCGCGAGTTTTTATTATACCAGCATTATAAACATATTGACAGAAACTTTATATTTTCCTATGTGCCCGCTGCCAAATAATATTATAGTTTTTAAATTACCTAAATTAGATGAAACATAAAACTAGTCACCTTACTCAGTCACACCGGAGTCGGAGCGCCCATTTACACATTCATAAAAGACTGTTCACATGGTAACAGCAGGATAATCACTTTCATGCTTTCTGTTTCGATTGGTTTCTCTTTCGCGGTGGGAATGCCCACCGTAAACAGGATGAAATCTGTCAGTCATAGTTTAAGCTATTTGGAGGTAAAACTTATGTGCTTCGGATGATTCAGGACAGCGATTCCATTTCAGGACAATGATTCAATTCATGATTCTGGACAGCAATTCAATTCAATTTTGAGAACTGCGACACTGGTGATCAGCTGTGCCTTTTATTTATTTATTTATTTTTATTTTTAATTTCGACTCGATCCGGCCGAAGATCAACTAGAGCAGTGGTTCTCAAACTTTTTTCACCAAGTACCACCTCAGAAAATACTTGGCTCTCCAAGTACCACCATAATGACCAACATTAAAATACAGTAGGTCTAAGTATTCATTAAAAACAAGACGGAGGTTTTATTTAACAAGTATATTTAATATTGTTGGCCACTGTAACATTACGCACAGTACTTTGAACAGTAACACTGTGTTTAAATATAGGAAAATAAAACACTGTCCTTAAATAATGAATCAAATAAAATTAATTGCACATAAAAGTTTAAGTCTCTGGCAGCTTTCTCTCCACACATGATACGTGTCATCTCTTTGGCTAATGGCAAACACAGCAGTTCCCCGATTGTGTGCGGCTTACCGGCTCTGGCGATCAGGAGGCTGGCACGATATGAAGCTTCCTGTGCTTTGGCTACGGGTGTACCATAGGACAGAATGGTGGACTTGGACTGCTTCAGTTCATCATGTTTTCGTTAAAAAAATCCATTGGTTTGTCCTTTAGTGCTGTGTGTTTGGTTGTAAGATGCCGTTTGAGATGCGACGGTTTCATGGACTCATTGCTCAGAACGTCCCCACATACAACACACTGCAGCCTGGGCAGCGCCTCTGTCTCGCTCCAAATGAATCCCAGTTTTATGTATTTTTCGTCATACTTCCTCCTTACTGGTTTCTGCTGTTTGCTAGCAGTTTTGGGGCTGTTTTTGCCACTGTCATTAGCATCTGCGCTCAGCTCACACACGTCCTCTTCAGTTCTTCCTCTCTCCTGATCCACGCTCCCATTCGCGGATTTAAGCCACGACAGTAATTTTGTCGTACTCGTCATAATTAGCAAAGCCACCTCCACCTTTTCCCATCACAGCCTAGTCTACCAATGTCGGATAACCGTCTGTCAGCGGAACCGGCGGGAATGCGTACGTATGCTATGTATGGCTACCCAGAAGCACTTGCAAACTTTTTTAAATTATTAACTTAATTTGTATTTCCTTTTATTTCCTTGTCATCGGTTGATAAGATATTTTCATCCATTTGGATATTATGGATAGTATTTCACTTTTTTTTAAATTTATATTTAATTAAGTGATTCTTTGGCGTACCACTAGAATGGAGCCCGCGTACCACCACAGTTTGAGAATCTCTGAACTAGAGTAAGTGTAAATATTTCTGCGATTTCTGATGAGCAGGTCGGTTGATCTGTGCGCTGTAGTGCATACACAGGAAAAACGACTGAGCAATTTTTCCAGAGTTAAAAGTATTTTCCTCAAAACTAGTTAATTTTACTCTACTTTGAGTTTAGAGAGTAAAATTTGGAGTTGGAGTGGGAGCAAAATTACAGAGTAATTGTGTAACGGAGTTGGTTGTGGCTCTGAACTGAGTAAAATAGTACAAGAGTTCATTTCAAGACGCACTGAATCGAGTCAAATACCAAAATAAAGTCAAATAGCAGATAAATGAAGCTGTTGTAAAAAGCAGTTTTAGAACGGTGTTGGAATGTGTGAAAAACATGACCGTACCCATTGTGACGAACTCTTTTGATCGCCTGACCTGATGGGATTAAGAGATGACAGTGGAAGGGGTTTTCACTCATACTCCTCCCACTGCCAACCCTTTATCCCAAAACAATACGACATGAATTTTTTTGATGGCCAGCTAATTGTCCAAATCAATGCAGCAGATTTAAATTTTTGTGCTTGATCCATTCCGAAGACCGAACAGAATCACCTCAGGTGACCAAAACGGTTCAACACAATGGGAAAGGTCACGTTTTTTTCACACATTCCAACACAGCTCTAAAACTGCTTTTTGGGCAATTCCATGTAAATGTCAACCTCACCATGCAAAAATAAAGCAACATGTAATACATCAAAACCACTCCCAGAGATATCACCTAGGCCTGTATTTTACAGATGTGAATAAGTTGAACCAATTTGTAACCAACCTAATGTGTCACTGTCAGTCTTTCTTTCTTATAATGTAAAACCCAAGCTAAAATCAACTTTGATCATGTACAATTCTATATTATTGCCACAAGCCACAGAAATGTCTGCTAAAATCCACAAAACAGCAAAACAATAGCCATCCTAAATATTATTTAAGAACTTTGATAGTTTTAGCTGATATTTAGAGAGTTTTTCAAAGGGTTATGGTGGTTAAATTGCTGATTTTCTAAACATATGCCATGTCTATTTCAGACGCGTCACATCCATAACGGAATTTCGTCACATCCATAACGCTGACTTTTCCTTCCGAAACTCTGCATGAAATACAAAATATTTTAAACAAAGATTTTTTTAATATTCACCTTGGACCCCTCTATCAAATGGATATCTCCATTTCGACATTAGGTTTACAATTTCACAGAGTTTGATAAAAATGTACAGTCACCCAAGAAAAGTGATACTTTTTCTGTCACGTCCATAACGCATCTTTTATTGGCATTTTCTGGCATGCCCTAGATGTACTATGGGAATTGTTCTTGTTCTATCACTTCTCCAGTATGGTACAGCCTTAAAATATGCAACACCTGTTTAAATACTGGGAGACAATAAAACATGCACTGGGTCATTTGTTGCCATTTTGAGTTCAAGTGTCACGTCCATAACGCTGGAATTGCACTTTTACAACATCTTCATTTATCTGTTATTTTTTTAAAAGTACAGTCATGACATACATACGACATGGATATTATTGTAGCTGAGCTTGTGCTGAATACAAAAAAAAAAGTCATATGACTTTGAAAAAGCCGCTTAGATTTGTTGAAACTGACAAGAAAATCGGAGCATGCCAAAATCATTAGAGTGCCAGAAGATACCCTCAGACCCCAGTGCTGGTTTAAAGGCCGCTGTACTAGAAGCTGGAGTGTCTTTCTGACCGGCTGTAACTGTGTAACTGAGCTCTCATCTGAAAGCTCTTTTCATCAGCGTTTATGTGGCAGTGTAGCTCTGGGATAAGCTTCATATCCAGGAAAAAATAAAGATTGTGCTGGGAGCTGCAAAAACGGGAGCAATGCGGACAATCTGGAGGTGTTCGAAGAGAAAAATTTCAATAATCATGAAGACCTGGATGTACATGTGAAATAATGATTCACATTATTAGTATTGTTTTGGATCAAAACTTTTTTTTCTTTGTTTTTTGGTTTTTTTTGGGAACTGGCCATTTTATAAAAAGGTTGACGCTAATGTCAACAATTTTACCACCGTTATCATCAACAACCTTATATGCACTTATACCAGGTTTATACAGGGGTGCTTGAAAGTTTGTGAACCCTTTAGAATTTTCTATATTTCTGCATAAATATGACCTAAAACATCATCAGATTTTCACACAAGTCCTAAAGAACCCAGTTAAACAAATGAGACAAAAATATTATACTTGCTCATTTATTTATTGAGGAAAATGATCCAATATTATATATCTGTGAGTGGCAAAAGTATGTGAACCTCTCGGATTAGCAGTTAATTTGAAGGTGAAATTAGAGTCAGGTGTTTTCAATCAATGGGATGACAATCAGGTGTGAGTGGGCACCCTGTTTTATTTAAAGAACAGGGATCTATCAAAGTCTGAGCTTCACAACACATGTTTGTGGAAGTGTATCATGGCACGAACAAAGGAGATTTCTGAGGACCTCAGAAAAAGCGTTGTTGATGCTCATCAGGCTGGAAAAGGTTACAAAACCATCTCTAAAGAGTTTGGACTCCACCAATCCACAGTCAGACAGATTGTGTACAAATGGAGGAAATTCAAGAGCATTGTTACCCTCCCCAGGAGTGGGCGACCAACAAAGATCACTCCAAGAGCAAGGTCACAAAGGACCCCAGGGTAACTTCTAAGCAACTGAAGGCCTCTCTCACATTGGCTAATGTTAATGTTCATGAGTCCACCATTAGGAGAACACTGAACAACAATGGTGTGCATGGCAGGGTTGCAAGGAGAAAGTCACTGCTCTCCAAAAAGAACATTGCTGCTCGTCTGCAGTTTCCTAAAAATCACGTGGACAAGCCAGAAGGCTATTGGAAAAATGTTTTGTGGATGGATGAGACCAAAATAGAATTTTTTGGTTTAAATGAGAAGCGTTATGTTTGGAGAAAGGAAAACACTGCATTCCAGCATACGAACCTTATCCCATCTGTGAAACATGGTGGTGGTAGTATCATGGTTTGGGCAGGAATGAGAATGAAAACTATTAAAAAAGTCTGAAAAAAAGCCGGGGGTTTGGGGGCCGCAGGCACCCAGCGGGGCCTAGGGGCAGAACCCTGGTGGGGGCCCAGGGAGTGGGAGCTAATGATTTTTGGCTTTTTTTTTTTTTAACCCCAAAACCATTAATTTTATCAGCAAAAAGTTGCAATGTATTTGGAAATAAATTCCCCTTCTTGGTGGACTACCAGGTGAAAATGATTAATATGGTACAACAGACTTGTTTTTAATCAATTCACATTTAATGATTTCAAAAAAATCAATGCACTTTTTAATATAAATAGTATTATATTTCTGCATTTTTGCTATTCATGTCTTTGAATACTCTAATCCTTTAAAGTGAAGTGCAAACCAGAAAAAAGTTCTATCATATAATTCTCTTAAGCTTTCTTCTGATGTTATCATGGTAGCAGGAGGTCTTGCATATTAAGCAGGCAACATTCAACATCACTTATCACTTCCCTTTCAACTGTTGTGTGTACTAACTAGGTTTTATCTGGACAGGATGTTGTGTAATGTAATGCATATACCATATGGTCAATTTGAAGATCAAGATGGTGATTTTGAATTAAAGAACAGGCATGTACAATTAGCATTACATATTGAAAAATTTTTTTAAATCAAAAACTATAAGTTCATCTCGGCCTAAAAAATTTCGGCAGACGTTCCTGCGTGGCACATGCCAGCAATTCCCCCCCTATGAAATTAGCAATAAGTAGGAGAGTTATATACGGTATCATACCTAAAATTTTATCAGAAATATACAACCCCAATTCCAGAAAAGTTGGGACAAAGTACAAATTGTAAATAAAAATGGAATGCAATAATTTACAAATCTCAAAAACTGATATTGTATTCACAATAGAACATAGACAACATATCAAATGTCGAAAGTGAGACATTTTGAAATTTCATGCCAAATATTGGCTCATTTGAAATTTCATGACAGCAACACATCTCAAAAAAGTTGGGACAGGGGCAATAAGAGGCTGGAAAAGTTAAAGGTACAAAAAAGGAACAGCTGGAGGACCAAATTGCAACTCGTTGGGTCAATTGGCAATAGGTCATTAACATGACTGGGTATAAAAAGAGCATCTTGGAGTGGCAGTGGCTCTCAGAAGTAAAGATGGGAAGAGGATCACCAATCCCCCTAATTCTGTGCCGACAAATAGTGGAGCAAGTTCGACAGTGTAAAATTGCAAAGAGTTTGAACATATCATCATCTACAGTG
Organism: Neoarius graeffei; assembly: GCF_027579695.1. Classification (NCBI taxonomy): domain Eukaryota; kingdom Metazoa; phylum Chordata; class Actinopteri; order Siluriformes; family Ariidae; genus Neoarius; species Neoarius graeffei. Next base: position 14,437,277 of record NC_083571.1, read on the forward strand.
CATAATATCATCAAAAGATTCAGAGAATCTAGAAGAATCTCTGTGCGTAAGGGTCAAGGCCAGAAAACCATATTGGGTACCCGTGATCTTCAGGCCCTTAGACGGCACTGCATCACATACAGGCATGCTTCTATACTGGAAATCACAAAATGGGCTCAGGAATATTTCCAGAGAACATTATCTGTGAACACAATTCACCGTGCCATCCGCCGTCGCCAGCTAAAACTCTATAGTTCAAAGAAGAAGCCGTATCTAAACACGATCCAGAAGCGCAGACGTCTTCTCTGGGCCAAGGCTCATTTAAAATGGATTGTGGCAAAGTGGAAAACTGTTCTGTGGTCAGACGAATCAAAATTTGAAGTTTTTTATGGAAATCAGGGATGCCATGTCATTCGGACTAAAGAGGAGAAGGATGACCCAAGTTGTTATCAGCGCTCAGTTCAGAAGCCTGCATCTCTGATGGTATGGGGTTGCATTAGTGCGTGTGGCATGGGCAGCTTACACATCTGGAAAGACACCATCAATGCTGAAAGATATATCCAGGTTCTAGAGCAACATATGCTCCCATCCAGACGACGTCTCTTTCAGGGAAGACCTTGCATTTTCTAACATGACAATGCCAAACCACATACTGCATCAATTACAGCATCATGGCTGCGTAGAAGAAGGGTCCGGGTACTGAACTGGCCAGCCTGCAGTCCAGATCTTTCACCCATAGAAAACATTTGGCGCATCATAAAATGGAAGATACGACAAAAAAGACCTAAGACAGTTGAGCAACTAGAATCCTACATTAGACAAGAATGGGTTAACATTCCTATCCCTAAACTTGAGCAACTTGTCTCCTCAGTCCCCAGACGTTTACAGACTGTTGTAAAGAGAAAAGGGGATGTCTCACAGTGGTAAACATGGCCTTGTCCCAACTTTTTTGGGATGTGTTGTTGTCATGAAATTTAAAATCACCTATTTTTTCTCTTTAAATGATACATTTTCTCAGTTTAAACATTTGATATGTCATCTATGTTCTATTCTGAATAAAATATGGAATTTTGAAACTTCCACATCATTGCATTCCGTTTTTATTTACAATTTGTACTTTGTCCCAACTTTTTTGGAATCGGGGTTGTAGATATGATACTATGATTCTCCCCAACATGCTACATTAGATAAGCTAACCCCATTTATAAAAGATACACTTGTATATGACATGTATTTAAGATATACAGAGATAGATTATACACACACACACACACCATGGCATTGATTCGTGCGATATACATTATAAATATAATGAATCATTGAACAGGCAAAATAATTTTCGACCTACCTTTGTGTTTTTTGGTGTATATGTGAAGTTCGATAGTCCTTGCCTCTCTACTAGCGTAGTTTATCATGTCAGAACACAATGAGCAAAGTACTTTTCCTGGGACGTCTATTTTCCTTATGTGATCACCGAGCTTCGTTGTGACAGTCTGCTTGTTGATCTTGACATTCAGTGTTCTGAACGGTGATTGCAAGCCATGCGTGGAGAGCATGCGTACTTGTGTTCATACACTGCATGCGATGGGATTTCCCGAAAATTCTACCGCAAATAAGTCGAACATTGTCGCAAAAGTGAATGTTAATTACGACATATCGAAAGACTCGAGTGTGTTAACCCGGAGCCCACCAAGAATCAAGACGTTATAAGGTGACCACAGATCGTTAACCATACCCCCCCACCCCCCCGAAAATTTCTCAACGGATTTACATTTTGGTCTGAAAAAGTCGGAAATCCGCCGATTGGCGGAAAATTCTCATCCCTGTTTGGGCCCGTTTTGCTGCATCTGGGCCAGGACGGCTTGCCATCATTGATGGAACAATGAATTCTGAATTATACCAGTGAATTCTAAAGGAAAATGTCAGGACATCTGTCCATGAACTGAATCTCAAGAGAAGGTGGGTCATGCAGCAAGACAACGACCCTAAGCACACAAGTCGTTCTACCAAAGAATGGTTAAAGAAGAATGAAGTGAATGTTTTGGAATGGCCAAGTCAAAGTCCTGACCTTAATCCAATTGAAATGTCATGGAAGGACCTGAAGCGAGCAGTTCATGTGAGGAAACCCACCAACATCCCAGAGTTGAAGCTGTTCTGTACGGCGGAACGGGCTAAAATTCCTCCAAGCCGGTGTGCAGGACTGATCAACAGTTACCGGAAACGTTTAGTTACAGTTATTGCTGCACAAGGGGGTCACACCAGATACTGAAAGCAAAGGTTCACATACTTTTGCCACTCACAGATATGTAATATTGGATCATTTTCCTCAATAAATAAATGACCAAGTATAATATTTTTGTCTCATTTGTTTAACTGGGTTCTCTTTATCTACTTTTAGGACTTGTGTGAAAATGTGATGATGCTTTAGGTCATATTTATGCAGAAATATAGAAAATTCTAAAGGGTTCACAAACTTTCAAGCACCACTGTATATATTTTTTCCAACACAAAAAGATAAACTTCATATCTTCAAGCCACTGCGTAATGTTCTTTATATGATTGGGACATATTCGTAAAAAATACACAAGTTAATCAAACGAATTTTAATTTTGAACCGGTTCGCCATTTTGACAACGTGCATTTAGTCAGTGGGAAAACACTGGCTAATTATTCTACATACAGGACACTTTTTCAATGGATTAAAAACGTGTTCTATTCCTTTCTAGCGGGTTTCATTCATTTGGTTTGATAGCATGTAATATTGTTAGCATATCGCTTATCCTATGTGCATTAAGTCACTCTCCCCAATAGGGAATGAGCGTTGAATATGGTTTACGATATTGCATGGTTGTCAAGACAACATGACATCACATGTTGGTGCTGATGCGAATATCCAATGAGAGAGTTTTCTGCTGCGCATGCGTAGAAGCATTTCTTTGTTTGCTGGGAAACAGAAAGACGCATTGAACACCTGAAAGGCTATAAAAACTTCATTCGATATTCTTCACACATATTTACAAGAGAAAATCAAAAACTGGAAAAGAGAATCTGTATGTATAATAATAATAATAATAATAATAATAATAATAATAACGGCTTTTTTCATGGTATATTAGATATATTCCATTCAGGTAGCATATGGCCCTTTTCCACTACCCTTTTTCAGCTCGCTTCAGCTCACTTCAGCCCGACACGGCTCGCGTTTCGACTTCCAAAAACCAGCACGACTCAGCTCGCTTCAGCCCTGCTTAGCCCCTAAAACTCGCACCGTTTTGGAGTGGGGCTGAAGCGAGCCAAACCGTGCCGAGTGAGGCTGGGGGCATGAGCAAACACTCCCCTGTGCACTGATTGGTGAGGAGGAGTGTCCTCACATGCCCACACACGCCCCGCGAGCGCGCTGGGATCTGTAAACACCGCAAACCCGGAAGGAGAATAATTACGAATTACGAGAATTTCTGAAGCCTTATGCGCTTCGCCTCATCTATACGCTCTTGCCAGTATCTGTCCGCGTTGTCGGTGACAACAAGCCACAGCACCAAGACCAGCAACACTAACGACTCCATGTCCTCCATGTTTCTTGTTTACTATTCGGGTCGTGAGACTACCGCTTAAAAGCTCACTGATGTCACTGTTTGCGCTGCTTAACGACATCACCTGACGTCCACCCACTTTCGCTAACTCCACCCAATGTGTCCACCCACTTCCAGCCAGCACGGTTCAGCGCGGTTGTAGTCGAAATGCAACTCCAACAGCCCCACTCAGCCCGACTCAGCACGGCACGGCTCAGCCCGACTCAGCCGCGTTTGTAGTGGAAAAGCGGCAATATTGAACTCATCTTCAACTCGTTCAGTATCATGCTAGCTGAATGGAATATATCTGATATACCACTTAACGCCAGCCAATATTATTTAAATATATGTCACTCAGATTCGCGATGTATTTTGCATGAAAAATGTGAGTTTTTCAACATGAGAAGATAAACTTCAGATCTTCAAGCCAACGTGTGATTTTCTTTTTATTATATCGACACATTCACAAACAAAAACTACCCAAATTTATCAAAACAACTCACTGATTTCCTCATGAGTGACAGAGATGTCACGATTTTGGATCTCCATGTCCCGGATGGCGCTCGTATGAAAAATACGAGTGGTGTATTTCCCAGTAAAACACTCGTGTCCATATAATATATAAATAAACGTGATGTCACAGATTCCCCTTTCGAATTGTGGTTCCAGTGACATCAAGAACCATGTGGTCAATTTTCAGTTTTATTTTTGTTTCTCCTTCAGTCCTGACCCTGACCTTTAAACAACTGGATTAGTGGTTGGTTTTGTGTGGTTTCAGAAATAAAAATGCAACTTGTAATTTTACCAAGAAAATGGAAAGTGTAAAGTTCTCTCTGCTGAAGACTTTCTTTACAAAGCACCATGAGGGTTACAAAGCTCTAACACTGGATACTCCTTCCATAAATATTCTTCAAAAAAAACAATGCACAACTTCTGACCAATCAGAATTAAGAATTCAACCATTTCACATACTGTGGTAGAAAAGCAGAGTTAAAAAAACAAAACAAAAAAACATCAGTGCTGTTTTTAGAATTGATACTTTCTTATAACACAAACTCCATTTCACATTGCAATACTTCGCACCAGCCAGTTGTTTATTATGTTTCCTATAGCTGCACATTCATAAGTGTTTTATTCCTTATTAAGTGTTTAAAACACCAACCCTGCTGTACCTGATGCACTTGATGATCTCCGGATGCTGATAAATTGTGCATAGCAACAGATGGACTACTGTCCATAATTGTACGCCTACAATGTGACCTAGCAGGTAGGTGGAATTGATCAAAGTGCAACTCGGTGCCAATATCAAGCTTACTGTTAAGGCCAGGGTTAAATCCTGGGCTCTGACTCACCTTCTCTGCAAACATAGGTTTCCCGGACAGTCTGCTCAGATGGACGAACTCCAAATGCAGTGTGCCGTACTCGGCTAAAATGCTGCTGCCTCCTGACGCCCACGGCCAGTTCCTGCCTATGCCACTGCGCACACACACACACACACACGCACAACATGGTTAGTTTTTAATGCCCCTTTTTGACAAGAGGCCATAAAACACTTTTAGCTCCACTGAGTGCCTACTGAATGAGCTCGAGTAGCATTTACATATCATGCCTTTTATTTCCGTATCTGACATTTGATTAATATCCAAGCACAATTAATTCCAACGTCAATCAGCGTGCGCTCTACTTCATCTGAGACGTTACCCGTGCCTGATAAATCTGCATCTGACTTCAGCTGACCTCCCAAATCTTAATGGACACTGCTAGGACGTTCCGCTTCTCACCCAGATGCGATTAAGATGACAGCATCATTAAGGGATCTGCTCTGAAGGAACCTCGGCATCAGCAGCAATTAAGACAAATTACGGCTTGTCTCTTGCTAATGGCACAAAATCAAAGCCCCCTGAAAGAGTTTTTTGCTTTTCACTGAACTTTTCATGGCTACGGTCTGACAGGACCCAGAGGCAGAATGTAAATCAGTCAAATTAATACTAGGAGGCAAGAGTTTGGCTTGATCATGAAATTAGAACGTGGCAGAGTGAGTGATTGAGTTTATGAGACAGCATCATGTGCTACTGGTTCGGGGGGGGGGGTAAATACCTATAAACGTTGAAAATAAAAATATTTCGTACTTGCACGCATTTGAATATTAAAGAGCCTAAAGTTTTAGACTGCTATCGGTAAAAATGGCATTTGAGATTATGCCACGGTTGTTTTATTCATAGTTGGTTCAACAACCAGGAAAATACATTCAACCCTACTTCTTATTTACTGTTGCAAAATAAACAAACAAACAAGCAAACAGTTTTAACTTGGCATGTAGCTACGTGTAAACAATTTAAAAATGCTGGCCTATTAGTTAGTGTGTCCGCCTCTCGACTGGCAGTTGATCCATGAGAACTGTGGCTGGGACCTATCGTGGCCATTCTGGTAGATTTTGGAAGTGATCCGTCTTTTAAATTTGGGTGGAGTAAATATGCAAATGAAGCCACGGTAGACGCAACGGTAGTGACAGAAAACACTGGTAAAACCGATGGCTGCAGTGACGTATAGTGACGTATGGCCTTATGGCAATGACAGCAGTGTGTACAGTTTTCACGACTGTAGTACGGGCATAGCCACAGCAAGACGAAATAAGCCATGCCCCCTCGGCAAACTTTTCACTTTCTGCAGAATGTTGTTCCGTGAGCAATTTGAGCTCGATGGTTGTGATGGAACGCTACGGTAACCCCCGGGAGCCCACGTAAGCCTCACGTATGTCTAAAGGATGCTCACAGATGCCTTCACAGCTGTGATGGATGAATTCATCCAGGGCTTGACCCACGACAATTTTCAACATGATGAAACTTTCCGGGGATGGAACCCATGCCCTCCTGGTTACCAAGGTAGCGCCCTGGCTCTCACGTATTCTGACAGAAGGGCCCAGAATGTGTGAAAGTTGAACCCCAAAAGGCTCAAAATCGTCTACCGTGAAGTGATTCCAGCTACGTGAGACCTTAGCTTTAGAAAGCTGATCAAAGCCTGAGGCGTTAATTTGAAGAAAAAAAAAGAAGAAAGTGCTGTGATGTGTTGCAAAAGTGTGTGTGTATTTTTTTTTTCATTTTTGACTTCGCACATTTTTTATGACTGATATTTTGCTTTAGTTTTTATATATTTTAAGTTTTAATGCTTAATGGCGGGTGGTGTAGTGGTTAGCACTGTTGCCTCACAGCAAGAAGGTTCTGGGTTCGAACCCAGTGGCTGATGGGGCCCTTTCTGTGTGGAGTTTGCATGTTCTCCCCGTGTCCGCGTGGGTTTCCTCCGGCTGCGCCGGTTTCCCCCACAGTCCAAAGACATGCAGGTTAGGCTAATTGGTGGCTCTAAACTGATGTGTGTGTGAATGGTTGTTTGTCTCTATGTGTCAGCCTTGCGATAACCTAGCGACTTGTCCAGGGTGTACCCTGCCTCTCACCCATAGTCAGCTGGGATAGACTCCAGCTTGCCCACAACCCTGTACAGGATAAGCGGTTACGGATAATGGATGGATGATTAACGGCTGTGTGACGATATTGTACGTAATTGTTAGAAAGGAATATATCGTCACTGTCAGTTCAAAACCTGCTATGTGACAATTTAGGTCAATTCTCAAGGATGATATTTTTGCAATTTACACTAATATTATGCTGCAATTAGCTATTTTGATGGATATTTAACTGACCAAGCTAATAATAGAACAACTTTTACTGGCTTATCAGCTTGTTATTTCAGAGTTTTATTCAGTTTTTTACGTTTCCTGTCAAAAAGGAAAAATGTCACATAGCAGGTTTTGACCTGACAGCGATGATATACACTACCGTTCAGAAGTTTGGGGTCACTTTGAAATTTCCTTATTTTTGAAAGAAAAGCACTGTTCTTTTCAATGAAGATCACTTTAAACTAATCAGACATCCACTCTATACATTGCTAATGTGGTAAATGACTATTCTAGCTGCAAATGTCTGGTTTTTGGTGCAATATCTCCATAGGTGTATAGAGGCCCATTTCCAGCAACTCTCACTCCAGTGTTCTAATCAGGGCTTTGAACCAGAATTTTTTTCCTATTGGTTCGTTCCGAACAGAAATGGAATTTTAACGTTTCCGGTTTTGGGTTCCACCATTAAATAGACGTTCCCGAACCGGTTAGAACAAAAAAATTTCGTTCCCGGAACGGTTAATTACGTTCCCTGTCAGCTGTTTAACAAATGGCTATAAAATTATGTCTCTGTCTCATCCAGCTTAAGCCAAATGTAGGCTAATTCTATTACAACCTTCATTAAATAAGACAAGAAATAATTCAAAACAATTATTATTTCAAATGTTGGCGATTTGGATTCTCAGTATGTCTTCCCATCTACACAAACAGAAAAAGTGCCAAAAATGAAAGAGAATTCATTTAGTGTGTTACCAAAGGCTAGTCAGGCCCTATGCATTGATAGGCTAACAGAGGTTAACGTCATTTAATGTTCGCGAGCCTCTCATTAACGTGGACAAATATATTGATATCGTGTTTGAAATTAACGTTTTTGAATAACGATAGACTGCAATATTTACCTCTTATTTAAGATGTGGAGACGTGATAGTAGTCCACCCTCCCGCTCTCTCCATTCAGTCAGCGAACATCACACAGGAAGCGAACCCCAGCGGGTCATAGAAACTTGCGCAGGAGAAGAATGACTTTTTTATTTGTAGGCTACGGAAACTTTGAGGAACGAAATAAAAACCGGTATTAACCGGTTATCATTATTTTTAATAAGTGTTTCTGTTCCGGAACATAAAAAATAATAAAGTTTCTAGTTTCGTTTCTGTTCCATGTGAAATAGAAAACGGTTTTCGTTCCTTGAACCGGTTCAAAGCCCTGGTTCTAATGGTACAATGTGTTTGCTCATTGCCTCAGAAGGCTAATGGATGATTAGAAAACCCTTGTACAATCATGTTAGTGCAGCTGAAAACAGTTGAGCTCTTTAGAGAAGCTATAAAACTGACCTTCCTTTGAGCAGATTGAGTTTCTGGAGCATCACATTTGTGGGGTCGATTAAATGCTCAAAATGGCCAGAAAAATGTCTTGACTATATTTTCTATTTATTTTACAACTTATGGTGGTAAATAAAAGTGTGACTTTTCATGGAAAACACAAAATTGTCTGGGTGGCCCCAAACTTTTGAACGGTAGTGTAAACAAACACTGCACACTGTGTACCATGATCTGGAATGAGATTAAATTAATTAGAATAATCTTTCTGACAATGCCCTTAAGACTATGTTGCTTTAACATGTTTATCTTGGCCTGGAGCCAAACCAAGTTCTTCCAGTGATTAAACTTGTGGCACTTAAAAAAGTCGATTCTTCAAGAGTTCTTTCAATGGTAAAGAGTTTTTGCTTTTAAATGAGTTCAACTGAGAACCTTTAATTTTCTTTTTAAAAACGGAACATTTATTAAGTTCTCCTAAAAGGACAAACTAAAGAAACTTTTACAGAGCTACAACCCCGATTCCAACAAAGTTGGGACAAAGTACAAATTGCAAATAAAAATGGAATGCAAGGCGAGGCAAGTTTATTTCTATAGCGCATTTCATACACAGTGGCAGTTCAATGTGCTTTACAGAGGTAAAGGCAAAACAGTAAACAATAGAAAATAAAATTACATAAAATAAATGGGGAAGAAGAGAGAAAAAAAAGAATTAAACAATAATAGAAATAAAATAATAAAATGAAGTAAAAGTTCAGTAAAAAACAGCAGAATAAAATAGAATAAAAGTTAAGTAAAGTTTAAAACATGCAAAGATGATGATATTTATCAATTAGCAGAAAGCATCTGAAAACAGCTTGGTCTTTAATCTAGATTTGAAGCTGCCAACAGCAGGAGCATTTTTAATGTCCTCTGGGACAGGGGCGCAGATACGTTTTTTGAACTGGGGGGGGACAAAGCTGCCAGCAAACCAACCCCAACCCCACCATGTGTTGTGCGAGGAATATACTCTGATGCCCTCAGGGCGGCGACATTACTCAGCTAAGACAAAAAAACCATCACTTCTTCATCCCTGCAACCGTTAGCTTAGGCCTACTAATAAATAAAGAGTAGGAATAAAGCACACCTGTGATGTCTGGTGCTCTCATGTGCTATTTACCACTGACACGACAGGATGTCATGTGGGTTGAATATGTGTGTGTGTGTGTGTGTTCTGGATGACTGCTGACTGTTTTGTCTACCCTTTGTATTTATCTACAGCATCTAGGTCTGTGTATCCTATGTATTGAGACTTGGACTGTCAAACTTAATTACCCATCATTGAAAGAAATAAAGCTTATTGATTCTGATACTGATTCCAATCACTCCCCAAGCATGCCGTATGCAAAAACTCATCTCATCTCATTATCTCTAGCCGCTTTATCCTTCTACAGGGTCACAGGCAAGCTGGAGCCTATCCCAGCTGACTATGGGCGAAAGGCAGGGTACACCCTGGACAAGTCGCCAGGTCATCACAGGGCTGACACATAGACACAGACAACCATTCACACTCACATTCACACCTACGGCCAATTTAGAGTCACCAGTTAACCTAACCTGCATGTCTTTGGACTGTGGGGGAAACCGGAGCACCAGGAGGAAACCCACGCGGACACGGGGAGAACATGCAAACTCCGCACAGAAAGGCCCTCGCCGGCCCCGGGGCTCGAACCCAGGACCTTCTTGCTGTGAGGCGACAGCGCTAACCACTACACCACCGTGCCGCCCTGTATGCAAAAACTCTTTTATTTAAACATTAACTGACTTTCAGCACACTGATTCTTTAAGAAAACTAGTTTTAAAACCGCTAAGTTCCAACTGTTAAACATAGCGAGAGGCTGGGCTACGTGTGTGTGTGTAAAGTGTAAACCAGTGCACCCTGACTTTCTAACTATGCCTGTGTGTTGCGTGAGCGGCAGTCAGTCAACAACTCTTCGCAAAGTTTCCTTATGAAACAATATGCTCGCTGAAATTATGGCAGGGAACGCCAGATTAAACATTAAAACTGCCTTCTGAGCACTGTATCTACAGGCTACCACCGAAAGAAGGAGGCTACCAGAAAGGCATCTCTACGCCGTACGATTTTACTTTCACTACGACATTACTTTGAACAGACTATCAAAAAATTGCAAGGTGATATGATAAAGTAAGGCACAGTTTACTTACAGTCGTTTTTTGAAAAAACGATGCAATCGTTTTCTGCCTTTTCGGTTTGGCACCCTTCATCATGCCGTGTTGGGGTCGTGAACTAGGAGCTGTCCCCGATATGCCTGTCAAACTTGTTGTGGGTAACCATAGCAACCAAGCTCGAGCTTGCAACCTGTGCAGTCTGCGCAGCTCAACCAACCGAATATCAGTCTTTGTTTTGTTTTATGTGAGTTGTTGCAACTATGTATGTACTGCTGTGCACCTCAATAAACCGAATGGTAATTAGTCTTTTGATTTTTCCGTGAGGTTTGCCTTATGCAAAGAAAGACAGCATAGACGTTTTTTCCTCCCTATAAGTGGGGGGGGGACCGAACGAGGTGAATTTAAATCTGGGTGGGACGAATCCCACCCGTCCCACCCTTTATCTGCGCCCGTGCTCTGGGAGTTGGTTCCATAGCTGTACTGCATAGTAGCTAAAAGCTGCTTCACCACACTTTGTTTTATGCAATGATGTGGAAGTTTCAAAATTCCATATTTTATTCAGAATAGAACATAGATGACATATCAAATGTTTAAACTGAGAAAATGTATCATTTAAAGAGAAAAATTAGGTGATTTTAAATTTCATGACAACAACACATCTCAAAAAAGTTGGGACAAGGCCATGTTTACCACTGTGAGACATCCCCTTTTCTCTTTACAACAGTCTGTAAACGTCTGGGGACTGAGGAGACAAGTTGCTCAAGTTTAGGGATAGGAATGTTAACCCATTCTTGTCTAATGTAGGATTCTAGTTGCTCAACTGTCTTAGGTCTTTTTTGTCGTATCTTCCGTTTTATGATGCGCCAAATGTTTTCTATGGGTGAAAGATCTGGACTGCAGGCTGGCCAGTTCAGTACCCGGACCCTTCTTCTACGCAGCCATGATGCTGTAATTGATGCAGTATGTGGTTTGGCATTGTCATGTTGGAAAATGCAAGGTCTTCCCTGAAAGAGACGTCGTCTGGATGGGAGCATATGTTGCTCTAGAACCTGGATATACCTTTCAGCATTGATGATGTCTTTCCAGATGTGTAAGCTGCCCATGCCACACGCACTAATGCAACCCCATACCATCAGAGATGCAGGCTTCTGAACTGAGCGCTGATAACAACTTGGGTCGTCCTTCTCCTCTTTAGTCCGAATGACACGGCGTCCCTGATTTCCATAAAGAACTTCAAATTTTGATTCGTCTGACCACAGAACAGTTTTCCACTTTGCCACAGTCCATTTTAAACGAGCCTTGGCCCAGAGAAGACGTCTGCGCTTCTGGATCATGTTTAGATATGGCTTCTTCTTTGAACTATAGATATTTATAGATATGTTGTCTATGTTCTATTGTGATTACAATATCAGTTTTTGAGATTTGTAAATTATTGCATTCCATTTTTATTTACAATTTGTACTTTGTCCCAACTTTTTTGGAATCGGGGTTGTAGATTAAACCTTCAAAGACTGTAAATCCCTAAAACTTAATAAGGGCACTCAGGGGAACTTTGAATAGTTAAGGTATGTAGCTTTCCAATGAGGTTTTACATAGAACTTTTTTTTTTTTAAATAGAACCCTGCACGGGGCGGCACGGTGGTGTAGTGGTTAGCGCTGTCACCTCACAGCAAGAAGGTCCGGGTTCGAGCCACGTGGCCAGTGAGGGCCTTTCTGTGCGGAGTTTGCATGTTCTCCCCGTGTCTGCGTGGGTTTCCTCCGGGTGCTCCAGTATCCTCCACAGTCCAAAGACATGCAGGCTAGGTTAACTGGTGACTCTAAATTGACCGTAGGTGTGAATGGTTGTCTGTATCTATGTGTCAGCCCTGTGATGACCTGGCGACTTGTCCAGGGTGTACCCCGCCTTTCGCCCGCAGTCAGCTGGGATAGGCTCCAGCTTGCCTGCGACCCTGTAGAACAGGATAAAGCGGCTAGAGATAATGAGATGAATGAGATGAGATATATATAAAACAAACATACATTTATAGACCCTTTTTCAGCGTCACGTGATCAAACCGTTGCGCACGCACCCTGGCAACGGAACCAGTAAGCTTCCCAATTGATTCTGGGACAGACTAGCCTACTTATCAATCATTTAAACGTGGATATATACTGTTCTCAGCATCAACATGTCTGGTTGTTGCGTATACGGTTGTACGAATCGCTATTCCACCGGCGGACTAAAGTTTTATAGGATTCCTAAACGATCACACCCATTTCAGAGCAACAGACGGCGGCTGTGGCTATATCAGGTAAGGTTATTTATCTACTGATTTTACTGGAAGCCTTGTTTACATTCGTGATTACCTGCATGGTGTAGAATAATAATCAAAAGCAGCTGAAGTTGTTGGATAAACTGACGTTAGCTTTGGCTAGTAGCACTAGCTGCTAGCTTGCTATGCAGCTAAAGTTTTATTAGATTTGCCCATTCGCTTGCTAGGCAAAACAAATGTGTTTGCGTTTTACAGGCGAGATGTCATTGGACTCCAGTAGTCCTGATTTTGTGCCATCTGTGTTTACATACACACAGGGCCGCGTTAACCCTTGCCGAGGCCCTGGGCAGACACCCCCCCCGAGGCCCCACCCCCGCCTGTTGTCAACTGCGCTCAGCAAATTCACCCCCTCAGACGTGCCTGTCTAACTAGACACAGAAACTTCAATAATGACAGTGGCACAATTAGAAATACTATTGAACGATATAACTTTATATCCATCAACACCTATTTAGTTGAGAAAAAGCAATGGTGAAATAGGCACTTGCATGGTGAAAAAATCCATCAGACATCACGGTTAACAAGTCTGGCTAATTAAAGTTTAGCCTCAAGAAGCCTTTGAATGAGTGAGTCAATGAACAACATGTCAAGAACATAACCGAGGCCTACAACAGTTTCTTTAGTATTCAGAACAAGAACATTCATTTGGTATATAACCGTTCGTTTTCATTTTGGAATCCAGGCGACTTTTAACTTGTGAAAACAAAGAGCGATAACAAAGAAAGAAAAATATCTTGCTTCTCAGAAATAAATCTCAAAATGTTAGGCTATGTGAAACATTTCATCCTTTCACACACGTAATGTCCCAAACAGCAGTGGCACACTAGCCCGGGCCCGCCCATCCTAAGCGTGGCGCAACACGAGGGCCTGTTGCGAGCTTAGTCTGGCAAGGCAAGCTATCTACAGCTCTTCCAAGCTCCCGAAAAATCGGGAACCAATCAACTTTGAGCATCTCCAACGGCCCTGGGTAGAGGCGTGTTCAAGGCACTGACGTAGTAGAACTGCGACCAGAAGCCATAGATTGTTTACAGAATCTATGCTGGAAGCGCTTCATTTACGCTTCCGCATCTATTACGCATAGATGCTGTATTGAAAGCATTCAACAGGAAGTTCTCATTGAAAACGGAGCAAAGAGCAGCCCTGGAGGTATTTATTGAAAGGAAGGACATTTTTGCCTTGCTCCCGACCAGCTTCGGTAAGAGTTTAATCTACCAGTTAGCCCCGTCGCGTTGCATACGTCAGAGGAAAGAGTGATGTGATTGGTTTACGCTTCGTCACAGCCTTTTCTGGCTTCGACCAGTAGCAAACTGAGGCATTTCAGGGAGGCGGGTCAACCACGGGCTCTGGGAAACGGTTGGGCTTAATATCTTGGCCAGACCAATAGCTCGGAGAGCTTTGAAGTCGCGTTAGCCAGGCTAGTGGCACACAGCTTTGCGCATTCAGTTTGACAGCCATGGGTCAACTTACAAGGGCACTTTCCTACCTTTCTGGAAAGCGAAGTCATTAATTAAATAATTGAACTCAAGCTGGCGTAGCGTGTGAAGACATGGTGGACAGTGATCATATTGACAATGACGGGTGATTTATGCGACGGGACAAGGTGGGCTTCCTTACGGGTGGCGAAATGCATCCAAAATGTTATCAATATGATCAAAACTTCTGAAAATATCGTTTCATATTTTCCGATCTCGCTACCCCCGAGGCCCCCTAGTGACTGAGGCCCTGGGCAGCTGCCCATGAAGCCCATTAGGATAACGCGTCCTTGCATACACAAAACAAAGCCAGAACCCAGGTAGAAAGATGGACAGGTAGGATTAGAGTTGTTCTTCTCAGTCGTTTTTTGTTTTGTTTGTTTTCCTCTGTTGCATAAGCCAAACCTGTCAACCGGTAACGTAACGTTAGATCTAGCTTTTCTGCTCCAACTCGTAAAGTCGGTGCTACATTGTTTTGGTGTCTTCACCTGCTGTTTTGCATTTTTTATTTTGTCCTCATTCCAGTCCACACGTTTAATCGCCTGCAGCCACAGCCGCCATCTGTTGCTCTGAAATGGGTGTGATCCTTTAGAAATCCTATAAAACTTTAGTCCGCCGGTGGAATTCGTACAACCGCGATTCGTACAACCGTATACGCAACAACCAGAAATGCTGATGCTGAGAACAGTATATGTCCACGTTTAAATGATTGATAAGTAGGCTACTCCGTCCCAGAATCGATTGGGAAGCTTACTGCTTCTGTTGCCAGGGTGCGTGCGCAACTGTTTGATCACGTGACGCTGAAAAAGGGTCTATATATGTATGTAAATGGCTGTGTGATGCGTCTAGTGTGTAGGCGTAGCGCCTGTGTGCTTGCTACCTCTTGCTTTCAGCCCTCACCACTGGCTAGCAGAGCTGCTGCACAGCACTGTGAAAAGAGAGCCGAGTGCATAACCCTGTGTCCGTGTCGTGCTGTCCGAAACGATAGTGAGGATTATTACACCCTATATAGTGCACTCAAAGTATCCCAGAATGCATCACGAAAAGTAGTGTACAACCGATGGTCACTAACCAAGCAATATAGCCCATCATGCATTGCGGTCACGCTGAAAGAAATCAAATTAAACGTCTCAAATTTGATTTAACAAAAGGCAGCGGCAAAGAAGAAAGTATTCAGCCTTGATTAAAAAAAAAAAAGAACTGAGGTACTTGTGGGAAATACGCTCAGTATAATATGGATTTATCACAAAAATACATGCATGTATTTATTATTTTGAAAACCCACCAGCCGACTGATCTGGCACGTTTTAATTGTGCGACAGTAATGACGTAAATACCAGCGCGACGGACTAGTTTTTTCATTGTACCAATGAGCTCAATATAGACCGGTACCAAAATTAAAAAAAGTGCTTATTTAAGGAGTTAAAGGCATTTTTGAGACAAAGTCGGCAAACAGTCTTATTTTGTCAATTTGGGTGTGCCGAATTCAAATCTGCAATATGCTGAGCTCTATCTGACCTCTGTTGACCTCTAGAGGTCATTGAACTTTGGGCCTGTAAACGTCTCAGCTGAACCCAGTTTCTCAGCTTTCTAAGGAATGAAATGTACTAAAATGATTAATGAAGTTAGCAAATGGCCTTGTTTGTTAAATGTTTGAGTGCTGAATTCATTTTTCATTTGTAAAACGACATATGACCTCTGATAACCTCAAGGTCATTAAACTTGGCCTATAGGCCTATGCATTTAACGTCATTTTTAAACTGACTTTACTCCCCCAAAAAGAATATGAACAGACAAAAAACAAATAGAAAGGAACAAATACAACATTAAATGCCAGTCCATGTACATGTGACTTACTTTTCACAATGAGAATGCCTCGGCGATCACCTTACATAACATTGCATTACATTTAGCGGTTATTGTTTATACAAAGCTACTGAAAAAAGGACAGATTCAGCAGCATACAAAATGTGGGGGCGTACAGGGTATACAGGTTAATCAGGGTTAGTATATATGAGAGTTTTTTTCTTTGTTGTTTGTTTTTTGTTTTGTTTTAAACGGGGTAAAGCCTTTACAAAAAACAAACAACAAAGAAAAAAAACTCTCATATATACTAACCCTGATTAACCTGTATACCCTGTATGCCCCCACATTTTGTATGCTGCTGAATCTGTCCTTTTTTCAGTAGCTTTGTATAAACAATAACCGCTAAATGTAATGCAATGTTATGTAAGGTGATCGCCGAGGCATTCTAATTGTGAAAAGTAAGTCACATGTACATGGACTGGCATTTAATGTTGTATTTGTTCCTTTCTATTTGTTTTTTGTCTGTTCATATTCTTTTTGGGGGAGTAAAGTCAGTTTAAAAATGACGTTAAATGCATAGGCCTATAGGCCAAGTTTAATGACCTTGAGGTTATCAGAGGTCATATGTCGTTTTACAAATGAAAAATGAATTCAGCACCCAAACATTTAACAAACAAGGCCATTTGCTAACTTCATTAATCATTTTAGTACATTTCATTCCTTAGAAAGCTGAGAAACTGGGTTCAGTTGAGACGTTTACAGGCCCAAAGTTCAATGACCTCTAGAGGTCAACAGAGGTCAGATAGAGCTCGGCATATTGCAGATTTGAATTCGGCACACCCACATTGACAAAATAAGACTGTTTGCCGACTTTGTCTCAAAAATGCCTTTGGGTGTCACAATTCTGGATTTTGGTACCAGTCTAATATATATAGTCCTCTATATCGTAAGTCCCTATGTAGGGAGTCGGGTGTAGTGAACGAGTGAGTGATTTCAGACACAGGGTAAGTCTCTCCTGCCAGTATACACTGAGTGCAGAATTATTAGGCAAGTGAGTATTTTGACCACAACATCCTTTTAATGCATGTTGTCCCACTCCAAGCTGTTTAGGCTTGAAAGCCTACTACCAATTAAGTATATCAGGTGCTGTGCATCTGTGTAATGAGAGGGGGTGTGGTCTAATGACATCAACACCCTATATGAGGTGTGCATAATTATTAGGCAACCTCTTTTCCTCTGGCAAAATGGGTCAGAAGAGAGATCTGACAGACTTTGAAAAGTATAAAATTGTGAGATGTCTTGCAGACGGATGCAGCACTCTTGAAATTGCGAAGATGTTGAAACGTGATCACCGAACAATCAAGCGTTTCATTGCAAATAGTCAACAGGGTTGAAAGAAGCGTGTGGGGAAAAAAGGCGCAAAATAACTGCACATGATCTGCGGAAAATCAAGCGTGAAGCTAACAAGCAGCCATTAGCATCCAGTTCTGCCATATTCCAGAGTTGCAACATTCCTGGAGTGTCAAAGAGTACAAGGTGTGCAATACTGAGGGACATGGCCAAGGTAAGGAAGGCTGAAAAACAACCACCACTGAGTAAGGCACACAAGATAAAACGTCAAGACTGAGCCAAGAAATATCTTAAGACTGATTTTTCTAAGGTGCTGTGGTCTGATGAGATGAGAGTGACTCTTGATGGGCCAGATGGATGGGCCTGTGGCTGGATCAGTAATGGGCACAGAGCTCCACTCCGACTCAGATGCCAGCAAGGTGGAGGTGGAGTACTGCTATGGGCTGGTATCATCAAAGACGAGCTTGTTGGACCTTTTCGAGTTGAGGATGGACTCAAACTCAACTCCCAGACCTACTGCCAGTTCCTGGAAGAAACCTTCAAGCAGTGGTATAGGAAAAAGTCAGCATCTTTCAAGAAGAACATGATTTTCATGCAGGATAACGCTCCATCTCATGCGTCCAAATACTCCACTGCGTGGCTAGCCAGTAAAGGTCTGAAAGGTGAAAAAAATAATGACATGGCCCCCTTGTTCACCTGACCTAAACCCCATAGAGAACCTGTGGTCCATTATAAAACGTGAGGTCTACAAAGAGGGAAAACAGTACACCTCTCTGAACAGCGTCTGGGAGGCCGTGGTTGCTGCTGCACACAATGTTGGTCGTGAACAGATAAAGAAATTGACAGAATCTATGGATGGAAGGCTTTTGAGCGTCCTCATGAAGAAGGGTGGCTATATTGGTCACTGATTTTGTTTTTGTTTTGTGTTTGAATGTCAGATATGTTTATTTGCAAATCTGGAGTTGTCATATCAGTGTACCTGGTGAAAATAAATAAGTGAAATGGCTACATATTTGGTTTTTATTAAGTTGCCTAATAATTCTGCACAGTGAAAGTTACCTGAACACATACATATTCTCCTAAAATGGCCAAAACTAAAAACACCCCACTCTAACTTCCATACATATTCAGCTTTGATATTTATGAGTCTTTTTGTTTGATTGAGAACATAGTTGTTGTTCAATAATAAAACTAATCCTCAAAAATACAACTTGCCTAATAATTCTGCACTCCGTGTATAGCCTCTCCATAGCAAGTCCTATGCAGTGCCTCCACGTGGCTACAGACGGAAACTGAGCACCGCAAGGCCCCAGGCTAAACTGCAGGGAACTTGGAGGAGGTCTGGCCCCCTTTTTTGTTAAATAATTTTATATGCAAAATTACTTCACCAAAAACAAAAACAAACAAACGAAGTTAAAATTAATTATGTTTTTAAAAAGGTTCTATTATCTTTTAAAAATCCTCACTTTTTCATTACTTGTGCACATACATTTGGGTATCTGGAGCCTACCAACCCATAAACTCTGAAATAAGACATCCAGTCATCCAGTTTCTTTTGTTCCACCTGTTTCAGAAAACATGACGTTCAGATTCAGCTCCTCTTTCTACATCACAAGTGGAGCTCATTAGAATGATCATCTGAGTATCTCCACTCAAGGCTTGAGAACTGCGTTTGTGAATGAATATTGATGAGGAAAGTGCTACCTGATTGGCTGGCAGAAGAGGGGGTGGGGTGAGCAGTGGCTTATTATCATTTAAAGGAACAGGTACTCAAATCGGGCTGTTTGGACAGGGTGAGAAGGGAGCTGTGGTGTTTTATCCTTGTGGTATTTTCACTAAAGCATGTCACAGACATTTCATTAAGAGCTCAGGGAACTGTGTGTATTTGTGGAAAAGAGGGGTAATATCCCAAGTCAAGTCAAGTCTATTTCTATCGCGCTTTTAACAACAGACATTGTCGCAAAGCAGCTTTACAGAATTTGAATTACTTTAAATATGAGCTAATTTTATCCCTAATCTATCCCCAATGAGCAAGCCTGTGGCGACGGTGGAAGGAAAAACTCCCTCAGACGACACGAAGAAGAAACCTCGAGAGGAACCAGACTCACTACGTCACTTTTAAAGCATGAAAAATGTAATAAAGATATTAAATACCTAATGCCATGTGCCTCACTTTTACATTACTTTTAGATTGCACTTTTTTATTTTTTATACATTTCTCCACATTTATTATTTATTTAAATTTTTTTTTTCTTCTTTGTCACTAGGGCTGGGTATCACAGTCAATTTCCTAGATCGATTCGATTTCGATTCTTAGGGTTTTAAATTGATTAATCACGATTCGATTCAATTCAATCTGAATCAATTCAATCTGCTCTTAAATAAAGAAAATATCTCCATACAATACGTTGCAAGACAGTTCACACGTAACTGAGCTCTGCTTGGCATATCTTGCAAACTACCTTGGTTTTATCAAGCTCTTCGTCCTTTGTCGTTTCAAATTTGAAATGATTCCACACGTCAGATTTCATTTGAGACGGCTTGCCGAGCGGTGTTTTCCCTGCCTCAGCCATGGCTCTGGCCTCAGCCATTTTGTGTGCGTGCTTGAACGTCACGACGTACGACTGCGCAGCTGCGTCATCACGCACGAGTCGGCTGAGGGAGGAAAATCACACAACACACGAGATTGTGTTGTGGGGAAAAAAAACAAAACCTCGATCTCATGCCCTGTGAATCGATAGTGTGAAATTTAAGTGAAATCGATCCAAAATTGATTAAATCGATTTTTTTACCCAGCCCTATTTGTCACTGCTATGTTGTATTTTTATTATTTTTATTTATTTAGTAGTTTCTTTCTTTCTCTCACTCTTTTTTTAAACATGGAGCTGTAGTTTCGATGTATTAAAGGCCCTGTAAGTATTTTTTACTTTTAATTTTGCTGTACACTGACACATCAGCAGCATGAGAGAGTGGTTCAACAGACACAGGCCATTGTTTTCATAGGAAACCTGCTTTTAACGCTCATGTTCAGATAAGCTCCTCTTCCATTACAAGCCTTTCCCACTGCAGCCTGGTATCAATTTTCCAGTGAAGAAGCGTAGAAGAAGCTGATCCGTTAGTTATGACAGAAATATCTCATCATTTATAAATGATAGAGTTGGCGGAACATGATAGGAAGCTTGGTGTTTAGTATACAACAAGCAGCTGAAAAAATATTCAGTGTTGCTTCCCGAAACATGAGCTGGAGCTATTTTGCTGTGAATACGTTGGTCTGGAGCAAAACTTTTCACATCACTAGTCAAATCCAGCAGCGTTACATTGTTTTAGCTATTAGGACTCAGAGAGTGCCCTCTCTCATGCTAGGAGAATCACAAGTCTGAGACTCAGTAAACCTGTCTTACGGCACATTTCAGAAATCCAGTAAATGGTTAATGGATTTTCCTCTCAGGAACTCTTGTCAGCCCAAGGAAACGCAATAAGGTCACATGCTTGGCACTCTGCTTCCAGTGTGGATGCTGTAAATCATCAGTGGGGGCAGCCATGCTCACTACGACACGGCTGAGCTGCTTTTCTTCCTCAGGAAAAATCCCGATAAAATGGAAAAGGACTGCTCACCGGGGTGGAACACTCAAATGACTCTTGTAATCAGGCCACTCAGATCATGAACAAATTACTCAGAGCCATTCTCTGGATCGTTAGATTGATTGCGCACAAATGTGATGAACTGGTGGCCATTTTTCATAAAGAAGGAGAGGGAGAAACACCAGGATATTCTAAGCCTGGATGTCTAATTAGGGCCCGAGCCCTATGGGCGAAGGCCCTATTGTTCTTGTAAGAGTTCACTATTCTTCTTCTTCCGTCTTCTTCTTCTTCTTCTTTATTTTTCTCCGCTGTTGGGCCATTTTCGGGGCGCTTGCCATGGGCGAAAACGCACGAAATTTGGCTCCAGTTCCGAGAATTGCCACCGCTACTCAGAACCAGAAGCCCAAACTTGGCCGGGGCTCAGGGCCTCTATAGCGCCCCCTAAGTCGTTGTGATTTTGGCCTCCCGCATTAAGGTGCCTGGGTGCCATGTAGTTTGTAGTAGTGGCATGCCATTTGGTACGCATATGTATCTCACTAAGCCGGACAAAAATTTAATGCCAATGCATTAGCCACGCCCAACAGGAAGTGAGGTAATTTCACTTTTGTGCGAAATGCATGGCCACGAAGACGGTGCAACTCCTCCTAGACCGTTCATAGGAATGTCACCAAAATTGATACACATCATCTACTGACATGGCTGACAAAAGTTTCTAAATACGTTTCACGTAGGATAAACCGTTCAGAAGTTATACGTCAATCAATTTTCGATGCAAAATTTTACATGCTTAAAAATTCATAACAAATCTTCTGATTGCTCAAAACTGCTCATACTTCACACGCAAATCACTCATTGGGCTTCTGACATGTTACCCAATTTCTGTGATATTTCGCCACTGGGGGCGCTATTTTGGGGCAAAAAATCCAATCTTTCCTCAAATTTGGTCAAACTTCACGGCCACCCTCTTACTACCTCCCATGTCATGTATACCACATTTTGGGAATTTTCGTCCATGGGGGGCGCTGTTTTTGGCCGACGCAATTGCTCCAAAACGGGTTTTTGGTAAATAATTCCATAATGCTTTTCCTTCACACCACTACCTTGTGATAGTACGTTGCTGTTGTAGACACTTATTTTTCCAACTCATAATCGCTCATGTACAGCATAGCGCCACCTACTGACATGGGAAAAACCAAAAAATGTATTCTTTAAAAATCTATATCTCATCTTCTATTTACTCAATTGTCATCAAACTTCATACGCAAACTCTTCATAGCTCACCTGACATATACGCCAAATTTTGTGCACTTTCGCCACTGGGGGCGCTATTTTTGGGCAAAAAATCCAATCTTTCCTCAAATTTGGTCAAACTTCACGGCCACCCTCTTACTACCTCCCATGTCATGTATACCACATTTTGGGAATTTTCGTCCATGGGGGGCGCTGTTTTTGGCCGACGCAATTGCTCCAAAACGGGTTTTTGGTAAATAATTCCATAATGCTTTTCCTTCACACCACTACCTTGTGATAGTACGTTGCTGTTGTAGACACTTATTTTTCCAACTCATAATCGCTCATGTACAGCATAGCGCCACCTACTGACATGGGAAAAACCAAAAAATTTATTCTTCAAAAATCTATATCTCATCTTCTATTTATTCAATTGTCATCAAACTTCATACGCAAACTCTTCATAGCTCACCTGACATATACGCCAAATTTTGTGCACTTTCGCCCCTGGGGGTGCTGGTTATGGCAAAAATGATATTGCAGCTTCTGATTTGTCAAACTTGGCAAGCAAACTCTTTACAAGACCCTTATTGGGGCGCTTGCCATGGTCGACTACGCACGAAATTTGGCTCCTTTTTCTTTGACTGCCACCGCTACTGAGAACCAGAAGCCCAGATCCAGGCGGGCCTCAGGGCCTCTATAGCGCCCCCCGAGCACCGTACAGTGCGCGACCCTATTGTTGCCATGTGTCCAATTCTGTGCTTTGTCGCCCTTGTGGGAGTGATGTCTCTTGCCGAAGAAGCTGTGGAAGGTATTTCGCGGGGACGCATGCCCCCGCCCCCCTTGGCCGCTGGCGCGAGGGCCCGTCAAGGCCGCTTGCGGCTTTAATTGAACTTAAAGCATATACGCAGAGCCATGGCCTCACGTTCGTTTATAAATGCCTTGAGACCTCAAGAATGGAATAGGAATAGTTTTAAGCGTTAACAATAAATCTAATATAGTAATTTTTACGATTAAAGTGATTCATATAGGTAGCGGTCTGAGTGAATGACCTTGACATCCGTAACGTCATAGCAGGAAGTCTATCGGTCTCATCGCCATTTCCGCTATACTAAAACACAGACCTGACTGCAACTCCGATCCTCCATTTTGAGCTAATTTATTGCAATGCCACGTAGATGTGTTGCTGGCGGGTGCAGCAACATGACAGAAGGTGGATTTACGTTGCATTCATGGCCCAAGAATGTTCAAACTGCAAAGATTTGGACGCGTTTTGCGAGAAGTTCATGGGCACATTGGATGCTTATGAAGTGGTCTCTCCTCTGCTCTGCACATTTTACTGAAGACTCGTACGAGACCTCTGATCTGTTGAGGAGTGTTGGCTATAAGCCCGTATTGAAAGAGGGTGCAGTATCAACAATTAAAGAAAAAGAAAACTACAAGAAAAGGAAAGTATGTTATTTATTTATTTATTTTTTTTTTTTTTAAAAGGAAAGTGAGTTCAGTTGCACCAGTCCTCCCGGAGTGAGCCGAGGGTTGTTGCTAAAACCTGGAATGGAACGGGACGGGACATATCGCTCGGGCAGTGACCTCCCTACAGTTGTTGCTAAAACGGTGACATCCCGTTCCGTCCCGGGTTTTAGTAATTGCCTGAGCCGAGCAGTAATGGCGGAATACACAGTATGAAGAAAACAGTGAATGAGTGGAGCAGCCGTCTGATTTCTAAACTGGATATTGCTGCCATCTCGCCCTTACGTAGAAGAAGCGAATGAATGGAGAACTGAACGAACGACTGAAAGTCAGATTGTTTCAAAACAATCGACCACAAGATCGGCCTTCAAGAAGCGAGAACACAGACGGGTAAGCTCCGACTCTCATTTGGATAAAAAAACAACACGTTGTTTACCTGCATTTAGATTAATACATGTAACTTATATTGTGTGTTTAAGTTAGCGGTATCAGATTATTTAATTTGCTTCAGAATGTGATTGTCTCAATTCGCCTGATTATTTAATTAGCCTTTTACGTTTTATCAGTGAAAATGCATGCACGTACATGTATGTTGCATAAGTTATAACACCTATCCTGTTTTAATGAGAGTCAACCCACAATCAGTGAAGTCAAATCAGTCTTAGTTGAGCAAGTCGGTAACGGTATTTCTTACTTTCACCATAAATTTTTATTTATATGACTTTGGTCTATAGCTGTAAAAGGCCTTGGTCTTAAAACCGGTTACTGCAGTGACATCACGCACTCAGGGCTGGCTGGCTCAGCGTGGCAGCTCATATGCCAACTTTGCGGTCGATTTTAACTCTCAAAAATATATATTTTTTTAAATTCCCATTTATGCAGCATACAAGAGTCAAGGATGGAGATACTATCCACTCAGAAATTTATTTAAAAATAAAGGTTCTGCGTATCTCCTTTAAGGTTTTCTTTTTTTTTAACATATACATGTAGATGTGGGCGGCACGGTGGTGTAGTGGTTAGCGCTGTCGCCTCACAGCAAGAAGGTCCGGGTTCGAGCCCCGTGGCTGACGAGGGCCTTTCTGTGCGGAGTTTGCATGTTGTCCGCGTGGGTTTCCTCCGGGTGCTCCGGTTTCCCCCACAGTCCAAAGACATGCAGGTTAGGTTAACTGGTGACTCTAAATCGACCGTAGGTGTGAATGTGAGTGTGAATGGTTGTCTGTGTCTATGTGTCAGCCCTGTGATGACCTGGCGACTTGTCCAGGGTGTACCCCGCCTTTCGCCCGTAGTCAGCTGGGATAGGCTCCAGCTTGCCTGCGACCCTGTAGAACAGGATAAAGCGGCTACAGATGATGAGATGAGACATGTAGATGTCTAATTTTCCATTTCTTCCCTTTACAGGAGCAAGTCCTCATATTCATGGCTCAAACTGAGCTGTATTTCTCCCAGGAGAGAAATGCTAATGCCTGATTATGGGAGGTTAAACCACTCTCTTGAATGCTCCACATACTCCATCTAACCAACACCACACTGATGGAATACATTTTGTCTCTTGCTTATTACATGGTATTGCTCCTTGAAAAGCCCAGCATGGTTCCTATTCACATCTCCATTAGCAACCTGACTTCCTGAACTAAACTCAAGCCTCACAGCTAGGTGAATCCATCAAGCCATGCCAACAAAAGGGGTGTTTAATATAGAACAGCCATTAAACCACTGCTACAGAAATCCAACAGCAATGGGTTGCTTTGCTCTGACAGAACACCCTTAATGGCTCTTCAGCAACTTGCGTGACATGGTTCTTTTAATGAAAGTCCCTTTCAAATGCAGATAGCGAATGGCTAATAAGCAATTTGTTGCATTGGGGACCCCCCCCAAAAAAAAAAAAACTGTCATGCTATGGTTGGACAGCTGAGGAAACATTAATTTAATCTCTGTTTGTCAAGCAGGATGTTTTACAATTTGCTCGAGCTGTCAATTAAGCCTAAAATAAACAAGTCCCTTTAATTCACATGGCCTTTAACTCAAGGCCATGACACAACGAGATGAGATGATTGAAACTAAACGCCAGCGCTTTTTAGGAAATCATTTCCCTGGGCACCTGCTGCTCATCATAGAATGATTCACATCATCAGCTATACAATCCATAACGCCCCCCTATTGACTGACGTAGATCACTCTTCAGTTCACTTCAACAGACACTGTCATGAAGCAGCTTTACAGAAATCTGGATGTAGATTTATAGCCCAAATAAACAAGCCAACAAAGACAGCACGAGGGAGAAACCATGAGAGCAACCAGACTCCATAATGATCCCGCTATCCGGCGTTACCCAAAAGACAACAGGTTCCTATTTGAATGCTTTTCTCCTCAGAGTTTTTCCTCACCACTAATCAACTCTGGGTTGCTCATTAGGGATCTAAATTTACATCCGGAATCAGTGGGGCAGTGGTTAACGCTATTGCCTCACAGCAAGAAGGTTTTGGGTCAACAGGGGCCTTTCTGTGTGGAGTTTATATGTTCTCCATGTGCTGGTGTGGGTTTCCTCCGGGTGCGCAGGTTTCTTCCCACAGTCCCTTTGGACATGGTCAAAGTCACCTGGCACAGTGTGAATGAAGAACAAGAAGAAGCCTTTATTTGTCACACGTACACTCAAGCACAGTGAAATTCCTCCTCTGTATTTAACCCATCTGAAACAGTGAGCACACACACATACCCAAAGCAGTGGGCAGCTATGCTACAGTGCTCAGGGAGCAGTTGGGGGTTAGGTGCCTTGCTCAAGGGCACTTCAGCCATGATACACAGGGAAGGGAAAGTGCTGGTCATTCACTCAACTCTCCTCACATTTTTCCTGCCGGTCCCAGGAACTGAACTGGCGACCCTTTGGGCCCAAGGCTGCTTCCCTAACCTTTAGGCCATGGCTGCCCCCACTGAATGGTTGTTTGTCTGTCTCTATGTTAGCGCTGCAGTAGATTGGTGACTTGCCCAGGGTGTATCCTGCCTCTCACCCAAAGTCAGCTGGGATTGACTCCAGCTTCCCCTGCAACCCTTCCGGTTAAGTCGTATAGATAATGGATGGATGGATGAATTGAAGTGAATTCGTGCATATGTCTTGTTGTTCATGTGTTCAATCTAGCTAGCCAGGAGCATCAATGTTCTAGTTTTCAAAAGTGGTACTTCACAGATTCTTTGGTTTGTTAAGCGCTCTGAGTTTCCCAAAGGTACTCTACTTGGAACCCTGTTTGAATGAGAATTAGGGTTTTAAGGGCTTCACCAGAGGAACAAACTAGAGGTCTGTACGGGACAGAATTTTCAGTCCCGCTCCCGCCCGCTCCCGCATTGTGCAGTCCCCGCTCCCGCAAAGAATTATGATTTTCAGTCCTGCTCCCGCCCGCGCCTGCCATATTTTGTCCCGCTCCTGCCCGCAAATCCCGCATGATGCAGACATTCGCGTTATTTCTCACGAAAGTTCTTGTCATTGGCTTGGGGAATTAAACATGCTGAGCTTAGCTGAGCTCTCCACTGACCGATCCTTCATTTATTGTTTAGACTCTGACATTCTGCTGACACATTCCAAGTTGAGCGCTGCATGCGCTCATGATTGACAGCTCTCGCTTTGATTGACAGCTCTCGCTTTGCGCACTCGCACTCCCACTTCCGAGTCTGTGGCGTTATGATTCCAACCGCGATTTCATTCTCCTCTCATATGAAGTGCTGCGCAACCACAACCAGCTCCTCAATCTGTGCGATACACAGTCCTTTTTAAAACTTTTTAATACTTTTTTAAATACTTTTTAATACTTAGGACTAATACTCTTGACTTTTTAACGGTAAATGTACCTCTTTTTAAAGCAGCACTTACTTCTGAAGCACTGTGAGCTTCACTAGAGGAGCTCTGGTCTTCTGCCATGATCGGAGATCTCAAACACGGAAGAGCAGAAAGGAATCGGAAACGTACGCGAGATTAGACCACATCCGCAAATTTAGGCATCTTAAAATGTTTTTATTAATGCCAAATAAAATATCCAGCACAAATGATATATGATAGACATAAATTAATAATTTATAAATTTTATTTTAAACACGTTTTTAGTTAGCGGGACTGCAGCTTATCACCTCTCCCGCCCGCATTGTGCAGTCCCCCTCCCGCCCGCAATGAGCTTTCAAAATTTGTTCCGCACCGCACTGCTTTGTGTCGGGTCTCGACTCCCGCGGGAGTGCAGGGCTCTAGAACAAACTCTTTTTGGCTCCAGAAGTAACCTTAATTAATTAGTTAGTTAGTTTGCTTGTTTAACTAATTGTGATTACAGGATGACTTCATTATCATTATTTCATAACCCACTGTACCAGGGTTTCCCAAACTAGGAGTCGTGAAAAATTAATATGACAAACATCTCTCTAACTATGGAGAAGAAACATTTTTGCAAGCTACTATTTTGAAAAAATTGCCAAGCACCATCTAAGCCTTGAAAAAAGACCAAGGAATATGCTGGTAACTATTCAATGGAGAAAATCTTCTCTATTCTAAAAATACAAATGCTCTTAGTACAGTTCGTTCTTACTGAGGTTTTATAAAGAGGCAGGATGTGTTGTCTTCATTTCCACCATCCAGTCACAACTGCTGAATCCCACGTTCTGTTCTCGAGAAGCATCTTCTGAAGCTTGTTTTCAGTGGCTTATCTTCATCCCACAATCCTTCTTGCTGCCTTTTCTTATGCCTCACAAGATCAATAAAAGAACTCCAAAATCTGATTTTCCTTCCTGCCAGAGCCTGACGTAACTCGACTCAACCTGCCTCGACTCAATTAAAGTGGCATGGGGACAGTAAAGAGGAATTGGTGAGGCTGACCATAACATGTGACCACGAGTCACATGTTTGTGGTTGGTGCCAATTCCATTCCTGCTGATGACTATTGGATATGGCTGAGAACACTAATGTCCACTTGGGATATTTAACAGCTCACACAATGCTCTGCTTCAGGAAGAGCAGAGCGAGCTCATTTTATGCATTTACAAGCAACTCAAAAGCTGTGTTCACATACATACCGGTACGAAAGTGGTATAACTGTATCGATACAAAGTATACCGGTACAGTTTAGTGCATCTGTCCACACTAGCGAGAAATGTTTGCGGTTTTCTTTCACGGTAGTTGAAATGCGCGTGCGCGAAATGTTTCCGTGGTTACCGAGTAACTTCCTTCTGAGAATATGGCGGATGAAACAACGTGTGTGTGCTTTTTGTTGTCAATGTACAGTCTGTATTTCTGGTGGTCATTTATTCAGTCGAATCGTATAAAACGCGCGAGGCAGTTGAGAAAGAAACAAAGAAAACGAATCTCCGTTCTTCACTATTTTATTCCGCGAAGACATCGATTGAGGTGTGTGACTTTGTGCATGCGCATTATATTTGTATCGATACAGAACCGCTTCACCTGTCCACACTACAGTGAAGCGTTACAGTACCGATACTGTACTGGTACGAAACCTATACATTTGTGGGTTTCGTACCGATACAGTTATACCGCTACAGTACCGGTATAGTTGCTAGTGTGGACAGGTGTTGCGGTACGAAAGTAGTATCGTATCGGTACAAAATCCCTAGTGTGGACAGGGTACAAGTTGACTCAAGGTTTTGCAGAAAACAAATATGTAATTGCTGTTTATTTATTTTTACAGTAGCCATTGCCACATGACACAAAATGAACAACCTTGAAGAATGCTCTTCCATATACATGAGCTCAGACATTCCCATAATTTGGTGATCCTGTACCAGGAATATTGGAAGTCAGGCAGGAATATACCCTGGATGGAATGCAAGTTGGTTGGGTGGGGGCACCATGCAGCATATTCGTTCATACCTAGGTGCAATTTCAAGTCACCAAACCACCTACTGACTTTGTTTTGGGGGGCAGGACACCCATATGGTCATGGAAAGAAATTGTGAAACTCTACACTGACAGAAATCCGAGCTCAGTGCCAAGCCCAGGAACTTGGGAGTTGTGAGCAATGATGCTACCTGCTGCACCACCAAGTTGTATTAGAATTGAGTGCAAAATGTGGACCGGACCCCCCCCCCCCCCCCCCCCTGTTTCCATTTGGAAAAAATGTACCACCATTTAACAATTCTTTTGTCTTCTTCATTTTGTCCCGAGGGTATGCAAACATCTGCACTCAAGCACAATGTGTGTTTGTTTTCTGAAACATCAAGCAAGAGAAAAACGCAATGTGTGCTGAGTGTGTAAAACAATAGACTTGCCCTTCTGAATGCTGTTCCACTTCTCCTTTTCAACTGTCAGCAGGCCAGCTGTTTCTCTGTACTGTTCCTGTCAGCTGCTTTCCACCTCTCTTATCACTGAGCTGTTTTTGAATGCTGGCCTGCTTTAATGCCTTGAGCTTGAACGCTCACATCTTGACAGCTCAACGTAGCAAAATCTGGCTCGTAACGTGCTCTGTTATAGCATCACAGCTAATTTAACAGCAATTAAAAACTATTTAGTCATTTTCTTTTATATAATGAGGACAAATCCATCCTGAACAACTTGCGCATTCATCTTTATGATTAAAAAGTGATCTTCAGTGGCATCCAGTGAACTTTTTTGGTCAAAACTTCTTTAATTGATCTGTTGGTCTATTCTCACTTTGGTTTGGTTTCCTACATTAGCATTTACATTTATGATATTTGGCAGATACCCTTATCCAGAGTGACTTGCAGAAGTGTTCTGAAATCTCTATCGATAAATACATCCTGATACTGGTTCACTAGGTCATAGACTTACTACACAGAATACCATCAGCCCCAAAATAACTGTGCTGGGGAGATAATATAGTAAGAAAAGACAGACGCAGACATCAATTCAAAGGTGGCATGGTGGTTAGCACTGTCTACAGTGCAGCAAGAAGGTTCCAGGTTCGACCCTCACAGTGGACAGGGGCATTTCTGTGTAGAGTTTGCATGTTCTCCCTGTGTCTGTGTGGGTTTCCTCTGGGTGCTCTGGTTTCCCCAATGGTTCAAAGACATGCAGATTAGGTAAAAATACCCAGCCACTGAGGCCCTGTCCACACGGCAATGGATTCAGGTGAATCTGATAAAATTGTTTATCGTTTCGGCCTGGTGTCCACACGGCACCTGCGTTTTGGGTGCCCCAAAATGATATTTTTTGAGAACGGGTTCCAGAGTGGAAAAATCTGGCAACGGCGCCGTTGCGAAGTCGTCTGGATGAGTAGAACGGATTTGTTTACGATGACGTCACAACCACATGACTAGAACAAGCAGCACTCTCGCGCGCATAATTCGTAACAACACCAGCAACAATGGATAAGAATCTTTATTATTGGATAAGAATCTTTTGAAATTGTTTACACATTAACCTGACTGACCTGCCAGACAGACAATTTACACCTGCTTTGATGAACAGAAAGTACAGCCTTCCACACAAAGCAACAGTTACCTGACTATAATGGAGGCAGAGGGGAAAAGGGTCAGAAGACCCTTCAACAGACTGTTTTGTATGAACCACTGCATTGCATTCACTTTTGTATACAGCTTTTCTTTTAAATAAACAAGTAACTGAACCATTTCTTGAATTTCTTTTTTTTTTATTGGATAAGACTGCTTTTCAAAATGTTCACACACAATATAAAAAGTTATATAAATTATATAAAAATGCTTTTCAAAATGTTCACACACAATAAGAAAATTAAGTTATATAAAACTATGCACACTAATAAAACTAATTTGTACACACAGAAGGCACGATTTCCTCGCGTAGTTGCAGCCATCTTCTTCTTGTTGTTGTGTGTTTGTTCCTGTGAGTGCTTCACGCCGGGTAGAAGAAGGGGTTTATGCGCATGCGTCCTACTTCTTCTATTGTTCTGGTGTCTCCGATGGGACCGTCTTACAGCGCACGTAGAGGTGTGGCATGTGTATTGCATCGTTTTCAGCAAGCGTTGCGTTGCCATATGTACCTGATATTTTACTGATCCGTTGCCCATGTGGACGCGATATTTTTTTTACTCGCTAAAAAAAAAATCTCGTTGCCGTTGTCGTGTGGATGTAGCCTGAGGTTGCACAAGCCAGTGCATACTTAGTGCCGGTCCCAAACTCAGAAAGACTGGGGAGGGTTGTGTCAAGAAAGACATCCAGTGTAAAAAATCTATGCCAAAGGTGATTAAAAATCAATTGGGGCTGTGACCTATATTCTTCCCCTGTCACAGTCTATGTGACAATTAAATTGATTTTTTTCATTTAAAATAAAGTGTAGGGTGGCACGGTGGTGTAGTAGTTAGCGCTGTCGCCTCACAGCAAGAAGGTCCGGGTTCGAGCCCCGTGGCCGGCGAGGGCCTTTCTGTGCGGAGTTTGCATGTTCTCCCCGTGTCCGCGTGGGTTTCCTCCGGGTGCTCCGGTTTCCCCCACAGTCCAAAGACATGCAGGTTAGGTTAACTGGTGACTCTAAATTGACCGTAGGTGTGAATGTGAGTGTGAATGGTTGTCTGTGTGTCAGCCCTGTGATGACCTGGCGACTTGTCCAGGGTGTACCCCGCCTTTCGCCCGTAGTCAGCTGGGATAGGCTCCAGCTTGCCTGCGACCCTGTAGAACAGGATAAAGCGGCTAGAGATAATGAGATGAGATGAAAATAAAGTGTTCATTTAAGTACTTCAGGGAAAGGTAAGTCTTTAGACATCATTCAAAGATAGCCAGAGACTTGGCTGGACGTCTAGGGGAAGTTCATTCCAGCACCTCGGTGTCAAAACAGAGAAGAGTTTAGATGCATGCCTTCCTTGTACCCTGAGAGATGGTGGGACCAGTCAAGCAGTACTAGAGGATCAGAGGGAGCCTGGTGCAGTGTGAGGTGTGATAAGTGCTTTGAGATAGGTGAGTGATGGTCTGTTTTTGGCTTTATAGCCAAGAATCAGTGTTTTAAATCAGATGCGAGTAGCTACAGTGAAGGGAGAGTAGCAATAGAGTGGTATTGGACAACTTAGGCAGGCTGAAAATACATTGCCCAGCTGTATTCTTGATCAGTTACAGAGGTTGAATGGGACTCAGGGGCAGATCTGTCAAGAGTAAGGTACGGTAGTCCAATCTCAAAATGACAAGGGAGTGAACAAGCACCTGCATGGCCGGTATGGATAGAAATGGACTATTCCTTCTGATGGTGTAAAGGAGAAACTGGCAGGAACGTGTCAGATGAGCAACGTGAGAGGAAATGCACAGTTGATTCTCCATGGTTACCCCAAGGTTTAGATTAGCCATGATGCTGTTGCTGATAGTAGTGTAGTGGGATTCAACTCTAGCTCTACCTGATAATGTTCATCCTTTGGGGTGGAAGATGACTATGACTTCAATTTGGTGGATGGTGGTTATGGGTCTGGAGGTGACTGATGAGGCCAATCCAAGCTTTGAAGGTAGACCTACAGTTGTGGTCAGAAGTTTACATACAGTGACATGAATGTCATCTTGGATATGAATGTCATGGCAATATTTTGGTTTTCAGTAATTTATTTGAACTGTTCTCTTTCTGTGGCAGAATGTACAGCATACATCTTTAACTAAAAAAAAAAATCACTCGAATTTGGTGCACAAGTTTTAATTTTCTTTGGGTTTTCTGAAATCAACACAGAGTCAAAATTATACATACAGGGTCAAAAATTACGCAAATATTAGCACACCTAATATTTGCGTAAAATGTCTCTTTGCAAGGGTGGCACGGTGGTGTAGTGGTTAGCACTGTCGCCTCACAGCAAGAAGGTCCTGGGTTCGAGCCCAGCAGCCGGCGAGGGCCTTTCTGTGTGGAGTTTGCATGTTCTCCCCGTGTCTGCGTGGGTTTCCTCCAGGTGCTCTGGTTTCTCCCACAGTCCAAAAGACATGCAGGTTAGGTTAACTGGTGACTCTAAATTGACTGTAGATGTGAGTGTGAATGGTTGTTTGTTTCTGTGTCAGCCCTGTGATGACCTGGCGACTTGTCCAGGGTGTATCCTGCCTCTCGCCCATAGTCAGCTGGGATAGGCTCCAGCTTGCCTGCGACCCTGTAAAACAGGATAAGTGGCTACAGATAATGGATGGATGGATGGATGGATGGATGGATGGGTCTCTTCGCAAGATTCACCTTGACCAAACATTTTTGTTTACCATGAACAAGCTTCTGGCAGAATTCTGGTTGTATATTTTATGCCTCTTCATGGTAGAATTGGTAGAGTTCAATTAAATTTGGGCTGCACGGTGGTGTAAGTGGTTAACACGGTCACTTCACAGCAAGAAGGTTCTGGGTTCGAGCTCAGCGGCTGGCGGGGGCCTTTCTATGTGGAGTTTGCATGTTCTCCCTATGTCTGTGTGGGTTTCCTCCGGGTGCTCCGGTTTCCCCCACAGTCCAAAGACATGCGATTAGGTTAATATGGGACGGCCTTGGGCTGAGGTGTCCTTGAACGAGGCACCGAACTCCCAACTGCTCCCCAGGCACTGTTAGCATAGCTGCCCACTGCTCTAGGTATGTGTGTGCGCTCATTGCTCACGTGTGTATGTGTGTGTTCACTGCTTCAGATGGGTTAAATGCAGAGAGGAATTTCACAAGTGTGTGATGAATAAAGTTGTGCTTTCTTTCTTAATGTTTTTCCCCCTTGGCATGGACTCGACTTATAAGCACGGTCCATATATTTTCAATAGAGTTGAAGTCAGGACTTGTTTTAAGCTTAATGTTAGCCTGCTTTATCCTCCACAACCAGCTCTGATGCGTGTTTGGGTTCACTGTCCTGTTGTTACTCCAAAGTCCCAAGTCGTGTTCAAGTTTCTGATGGTTTATGCTGAAGAATTCTGAGGTAGCCCTCCTTCTTCATTATTCCATCTACTTTGTGCAATGAACCAGTTCCACTGGCAGCAAAACAGCCCCAGAACATGATGATCCTCCCACCACCAGTTGGTACAGTGTCCTTCTGTACATGGCGGTCATTGTAGCCAAACAACTCAATCTTTGTCTCACCTGACCATACAGCTTTCCTCCAGAAGGCTTTTTTCTTTGTCCGTGTGGTCAGCTTCAAACTTAAGTTAAGCCTGAAGGTGTCGATTTTGGAGCAGGGGGTTATTTCTTGGATAGAAGCCTCTTAGTCCATGGTGATCTGAACTGTAGACAGTGATCCATCAGCTTCCAGTTCATGGCAGGGCTGTGCCATGGTGGTTCCTGGGTTGTTCCTGACCATCCAAACCAATTTCCTTTCAGCTGAGGGTGACAGGTTGGGTTTTCTTGAAGCAAAGTGGCTTGGCAAAGTGACTACACCTCACAATAACTTGGATATAATTAATTATATCTTAATTCAAACTTAATTGTTTGAACTGACCTTGGAATTTGCAGTTGTTCAGAAATGGCTCCAAGAGACATTCCGGAGTTGTGTATATCTGCGATCCTCTTTCTCAGATCTGCACTGAGGTCTTTGGACTTTTCCAATGAGTGTTGGTCAATACCAGTGAGTGCTGTAAACAAACCCTTTTTATGAAGCCACAGAGAAGCTATACCAGCTGTAGTCAATCATGATCACTAACAGGAAGTTAAGAGACCTCGGCCTTTGCAAGACAAGAGACATTTTGGAAGTTTCAGCACCTCTGAATTAATAATCTAAGTGAGTGTATGCAAATTTTTGACCCTGTATGTATAATTTTGACCCTGTGTTGATTTCAGAAAACCCAAAGAAAATTAAAACTTGTGCACCAAATTCTAGTGCTTTTTTTAATTAAAGATGTATGCTGTACATCCTGCCACAGAAAAAGAACAGTTCAAAGAAATTACTGAAAGCCCAAATATTGCCAAGACATTCATATCCAAGATGACATTCATGTCACTGCATGTAAACTTCTGACCCCAACTGTATATGTCGGGCACGTGTGGGTAGGTGTTCACCACTTGCCCATCACCACAGGACTTGAATCTGAAGTCATGACTTGGACGAAGAATGATGGAGAGTTGTGCAGCCGTCAGCCTCACTCTCTCATCCCGACCTACAGTACCTGGGTCCAGGAGCAAGACAGAATCAAGACGGCTGGAGCTAGGTCGGGATGCAGTGGATGGCCAACAGTGTTCTACGTGTTGCACTGTGCTCCGATCGCGCGCCACAAACGCTTTGCTGGGTCCGCTTTCCAGCCTGCTGAACCACCAGGTGGTGGTCTCCTCCTCTCAGCAGTCTGCCGAGTCCAGTCTTTGGTCGTAACCCTGACCAGGGGGAGCAAGGGGTTGCTAGTGCTTGCTCAAGGCACCACCCCAGACTACTGGAGGGAAGGAGACTTCATTGCTACTTACTTACAACCAAGGGTTACAACCAAAGACTGGACTTACCAAAGTCCAGAAAAAAAAGTCCTTCGCTGCTGCTACTCGCGGGAATGGAACTGAGAAGGAGGAAGAAAAGGAGGAGGAGGATGGCTCACCTCCTTGACGGTGGTCAAGGATGGCCCATGCCCACTGCCCTAATACAGATTCTACCAAGAGAGCGATTCAGTGACGGTCATTAAATAATGTAATATACACAAATGCATCATTTAACACATTTACTGTACTGATTTCTTTACTTTTGTTGTGTAGTGTGTAACCTAAAAAGGCATTGGAGCTGGAAAGGTAATTTGTATCCTTAGTATGGCTGTTCATAATTTGTATCCTTAGTATGGCTGTTTGATGATAGCTGCTATTTTTAGTCTGTTTTATTAGTTTTGATAAAGAACAGTAATGCATCAGTTTTGCTCGAAGAGTTGTTTGAAATATTACATAAATGGTCTTCAAGTTAAATTCTCAACGTCATGTCTTCTATGTTTTTTTCCCTCTGTGTGTATGTGAGTATGCGATTTTCAAGCTCAGTGCCCCCACAGAGCCCCTCCATCTTGAGCAAATGAAATCTGGGTCAAGGTTGTACTGCGTTGTGCTGCTGTAAAATTATTGACGACTCACTTCGCTGCTGCTACTCGCGGGAATGGAACTGAGAAGGAGGAAGAAAAGGAGGAGGAGGATGGCTGGTGTGAGGAAGGCAGCAGCTTCTGGCCTTTCAAAACTGGGTTGTGTAAAATGACCAAATTGAGAGAGTTGATGTTAAAAGTGGGTCAGACACTGACATCCAAATGGGTTCAGCAGAGTACTGGGACTCTGTTATATAAATGTTGATTGCTCCTCTAGAACAGCAAGAAACCCTGAAGAACCTTCAAAACCAATTATAGGACACTGAAGTCAAGTTGAAGTCCAAAATACCTCTCTCAATATTCACAGTGTTCCATTTTGTCTAGCAGTCTATTTTATTATTCTAGCTTGTAGATGGCACAGGAATGTTAATTTGACTGGCACTGGAATGCAGGAGATTTTTTTCCCCCGATTCTACAAAGGAAGC
This sequence comes from Neoarius graeffei, assembly GCF_027579695.1. Lineage (NCBI taxonomy): Eukaryota > Metazoa > Chordata > Actinopteri > Siluriformes > Ariidae > Neoarius > Neoarius graeffei. Next base: position 14,474,542 of record NC_083571.1, read on the forward strand.
AGATGAGTCAGGATGTGAATAACTGGAGAACTGATTGAATGGCAGTGTTTAACAAAGAATGGACTTCAAGTTAATTACCCCATCTCTATACATACAACTAGAAAATAATGAAAATCCAGTGCTCAAGAGCCAAAAATCAGCCAAGTGCATGCTGTTAGAGCTTATAAAACAAACAAGTTACTAGGCCATTTCAGACAGCAATAACATGCTAAATGATGTAAAATACATACATGGAGGTTTTCACCAATGTTGAAACCACTATCATTTTTTAAACATCTAGAACCCATAACCAGGCGGCACGGTGGTGTAGTGGTTAGCGCTGTCGCCTCACAGCAAGAAGGTCTGGGTTCGAGCCCCGGGGCCGGCGAGGGCCTTTCTGTGTGGAGTTTGCATGTTCTCCCTGTGTCCGCGTGGGTTTCCTCCGGGTGCTCCGGTTTCCCCCACGGTCCAAAGACATGCAGGTTAGGTTAACTGGTGACTCTAAATTGACCGTAGGTGTGAATGTGAGTGTGAATGGTTGTCTGTGTCTATGTGTCAGCCCTGTGATGACCTGGTGACTTGTCCAGGGTGTACCCTGCCTTTTGCCCGTAGTCAGCTGGGATAGGCTCCAGCTTGCCTGCGACCCTGTAGAACAGGATAAAGCGGCTAGAGATAATGAGATGAGATGAGAACCCATAACCAATCTTTGATTTGTCCTTCATTTTCTGTTTCCAGTTGAGAGTACGCTGTGCACATTTTGGCTGCCGCTTCTTACTGGACCTTTTTGTCCCCCCCTGTTTTTCTCTTTGTGCTTGTATGGTTTGATATTTGTTCTTTGTTTGAATGCTTTGTTCGCCAGTTGTGGCGTAGTTCCAGACCCAGTTTTGAGTGTTGGTTTCCTTCAGGCCTTGGTCCGCCATGGGTGATGCCTATGCTCCTTGCTTTGGACTGCAGTGAGCTCGTTGCTCTCTTTAACATTGTGGTTGTCCGGTCCTTTGTACGGCAGTGCTTCTGTACTTGGTGCTGTGTTCTGGCTGTGTGGGCAGTTTGAGACATGCCAGCACTCATGCGGCGGTGCTTCTGCGCTCGCTTTCTGGATCCACGGAGTGGTGATTCAGGCAGCTGTGCAGGTGGTTTGGGACATGCCGTCATGGGCTTTTGGTGGGACTGTGGGCTATGTGAGTGGAATTACATCCTGACCCTCTTTTGGTGGACTTTATTTTTTTTTTTGAATTGTAAAGCGACCGGGCGGCACGGTGGTGTAGTGGTTAGCGCTGTCGCCTCACAGCAAGAAGGTCCTGGGTTCGAACCCCGGGTCCGGCGAGGGCCTTTCTGTGTGGAGTTTGCATGTTCTCCCCGTGTCCGCGTGGGTTTCCTCCGGGTGCTCCGGTTTCCCCCACAGTCCAAAGACATGCAGGTTAGGTTAACTGGTGACTCTAAATTGACCGTAGGTGTGAATGTGAGTGTGAATGGTTGTCTGTGTCTATGTGTCAGCCCTGTGATGACCTGGCGACTTGTCCAGGGTGTACCCCGCCTTTCGCCCGTAGTCAGCTGGGATAGGCTCCAGCTTGCCTGCGACCCTGTAGAAGGATAAAGCGGCTAGAGATAATGAATGAATGAATGAATGTAAAGCGACCTTAGGTGTGAGAAAGGCCCTATACAAGTTTAACTTCTTCTTCTTCTTATTATTATTATTATTATTGTTAATTTTCCCCATTTTTCTTGAGAAATCCTTGTTCTTGGAGTGTACAAGGTTTATTATTTTCTGGAATATTAATAGAGATCACATAAGTGAAGAGAAAAGTAATTTAGTATCAAATCATATTTAGATTTGTAATGGAAAAAACACAGTTAAAAGTGGCAATAAAACTCTTGAGCGGAACCAGACTCAAACAGGAATGCACCCTTGTGACACTGGTTAGTAGAATCGTAAATCATTAAACATAAATAAATAAATAAAAAAAGTACCCAATAATTTAATGATGTACAGCCAGTGTTTATAGCTACCTCATGCTTCTGTAAGTTCTCTCTGTAGTATGAGCCTGTTTATCATCGTTTTAATCATGGGACTGATGTCCTTATAGTCATGCAGTTCTGAACTTGTATTATTTAGTGAATGGATTGCATCTGAGGTTGAATTTCTTGCTTCTGCAATATCTCTTACGTAGCTGCTTTGAACATGTTCAGAAGCTAGTTATTAATATAATGAATCATTACACCAGTTTAGGCAACAGGCCCAGTTTGACTTTTCCACGGATTATAGACTTGAGCAAACATTCGCCACATTAGCATCCAGTCAGAAATGACAGACGCATCCCGCTGAGGACTTTTGATCCCAAATGAGAATGATGCCGTGTGTTGATTAAGAGGTCGCGTTGGGTTTTGGCCACCTGGTTGAAAGCTCTGAGAGCAGCTGGCGTTTTTTTGAGAATCGCATGGCTGATGAAGCTTCAGGGACAGCATGCATGAACAGGCATAAAGAGGGTGTAAACCCCATTCATTTTCCTCCCAATTAGTTCATTACACTCGTTTAATTAATAAGTGCAGACTGTGAGGAGGCCAGAGGAAATGGTCTCAGTCAAAATGTTATCTCCATCTCAGCCATTAATCATTAGTCTCTTCAGTTGCAGTAGGCACCATACACACACACACGCGCGCGCACACAAAACCACACCATGGCCTTAGATAAAGAACAGCTACCTGCTGAATCACCATCACTCTCTCTGACTGCTGCCCACTCTCTTGCACAGATGGAAGAGGAAGTACTTTGGTTTCATTCAGCACTGCCCATGTCAATCAAGCCCTCTATCAGGTTTCTATTCTCTCGAGTACACACCAACTCTGTGCCCTCCCTGCTGAGATTACAAGCCACTGGAATAAAGCTTTCCAGCTCCAAACAAGACAAGCAGCACCGAATCCAGATCAACTGTCTGTCTGAGTTTATCAGTGCCAAACCTCTGACCCTGAACACTCAGCACAAACATGCACTTGCATAAATGGCTGAAAAACAGCTGGGAACCAGGGTGCCCTTCAACACAAAAAGCAGCCATATACACAAACACACACACACACACACACGCAGACTCCCGAGTTCTGAGGCAGGACCCAAACTTGGTGAGGCATAACATCAGAAACACTGCTCTTGTTTACGTGCAAAGCCTGAACTTGTTCAGACAATTTTTTTTCCTGCCCTTCAGTGTACTGAATGTTAAAATTTTAAATTCAACGTGACAACAAGCATTGAAACGCCCCATGGAAAAAGACTGAGATGTCTGTCGTTGACAAACTCAGACTCGAGAGCAGAAAGTCGATTATTTGCGTGACAGGTAGAGTCGATACCATGTTTCTGGTTTCAGTTTCACTCAGCACCAACTGATCGAGATCTGATACCAGTGCCATGTTAGTAACAGAGCCGAGTCTCTGGAAGCTTAATTTTCCAAGTTATGAAAAACATCACAAGCATTACAATGACTTGCTTTAAGTCAATGCTTCAAATTTTACTCGCCAGGAAAAGATGACCGGGGGGGGGGGGGGGGGGGGGGGTTTATTCTACACTACTGTTCAAAAGTTTGGGGTCACTTTGAAATGTCCTTATTTTTGAAAGAAAAGCACTGTTCTTTTCAATGAAGATCACTTTAAACTAATCAGAAATCCACTCTATACATTGCTAATGCGGTAAATGACTATTCTAGCTGCAAATGTCTGGTTTTTGGTGCAATATCTCCATAGGTGTATAGAGGCCCATTTCCAGCAACTCTCACTCCAGTGTTCTAATGGTACAATGTGTTTGCTCATTGCCTCAGAAGGCTAATGGATGATTAGAAAACCCTTGTACAATCATGTTAGCACAGCTGAAAACAGTTGAGCTCTTTAGAGAAGCTATAAAACTGACCTTCCTTTGAGCAGATTGAGTTTCTGGAGCATCACATTTGTGGGGTCGATTAAATGCTCAAAATGGCCAGAAAAATGTCTTGACTATATTTTCTATTCATTTTACAACTTATGGTGGTAAATAAAAGTGTGACTTTTCATGGAAAACACAAAATTGTCTGGGTGACCCCAAACTTTTGAACGGTAGTGTATTTTCATATTATATTACGGTACATGCCAAGTTTCATACAGACTACAAATTGGGGAGGGGGAACCACAATGCTGTTTCATACAATCTTTGTTATAGATTTCTATTTCATGACTTCTACATTACTGGAGTCAGTACAAAAACATTTTAGAGTTCCAAATGTTCATTTTCCAGCACAAAATTAAATCTCATCTCATCTCATTATCTCTAGCCGCTTTATCCTTCTACAGGGTCGCAGGCAAGCTGGAGCCTATCCCAGCTGACTACGTGCGAAAGGCGGGGTACACCCCGGACAAGTCGCCAGGTCATCACAGGGCTGACACATAGACACAGACAACCATTCACACTCACATTCACACCTACGGTCAATTTAGAGTCACCAGTTAACCTAACCTGCATGTCTTTGGACTGTGGGGGAAACCGGAGCACCCGGAGGAAACCCGCGCGGACACGGGGAGAACATGCAAACTCCACACAGAAAGGCCCTCGCCAGCCCCGGGGCTCGAACCCAGGACCTTCTTGCTGTGAGGCGACAGCGCTAACCACTACACCACCGTGCCGCCCACAAAATTAAATGTTACCCAAAAAAAAGAAAAAAAAAAGTTTGTATCTGAGCAGCATATTCCATAAGAGAGCACTTTTCAGATTTAAAAAGAAAACATAATGAAGGGCGGCACGGTGGTGTAGTGGTTAGCGCTGTCGCCTCACAGCAAGAAGGTCCTGGGTTCGAGCCCCGGGGCCGGCGAGGGCCTTTCTGTGTGGAGTTTGCATGTTCTCCCCGTGTCCGCGTGGGTTTCCTCCGGGTGCTCCGGTTTCCCCCACAGTCCAAAGACATGCAGGTTAGGTTAACTGGTGACTCTAAATTGAGCGTAGGTGTGAATGTGAGTGTGAATGGTTGTCTGTGTCTATGTGTCAGCCCTGCGATGACCTGGCGACTTGTCCAGGGTGTACCCCGCCTTTCGCCCGTAGTCAGCTGGGATAGGCTCCAGCTTGCCTGCGACCCTGTAGAAGGATAAAGCGGCTAGAGATAATGAGATGAGATGAGAACATAATGAAGGCTGCTGGGTTTTGGTGCGAAATTAAGAAGCGAGTGTGACCGTCAAAGTGTCCAGAAGAACTGTGGCTGGTTCTGTAAGATGCTCAGTAAAACCTACAGCTCATTTCCGCATAAAACTGCACTCACTGTGCCTGAGACTACGATTTTTTTTTAAAGCAAAGGGAATTTCATCTCACACCAAATACTGACTTTGTTTCATTAATTATGGTTTATTGCTGTTTATATTATTTTTTAATGTATTTTTCAGCCATTTTTGCTCTACAGCATTACTTTAAATGCGCCTTAGTCTTTTGCACAGTACTGTATTTGTACAGTCAGTTGTACAGCAACTCTTTCTCATGGTGTTTTTGCAGCATTAGAGCTGTGTTACCTCCTCCTCCGGTGAAGTAACGTGTATTCCCACTATTGTACATGACCGTGCCTTCTGTTGTTGAAACAACACAATTACAGCCAGGAAAAACTAAGATTATGAAGCCTGATAATAATCGTGATTCATTTTTATATTTCATTGGTTCCAATCATCATAAATGTGTGTCAAGATTCAACATCGCACAATATTGTTACATACCAAATAAGATGAATAGAACACTTCAGAATATGTGCTGTTTTGGAAAACAACCCAAGTTAGTCATGAAACATTTCATTTCATTATGTTTTTTGTCTTTAACTCATTCAGTATCATGCTAGCTGAATGGAATATATTTGATATACCACAAAACTAAGCCAGCCAATATTATTTAAATATGTCACTCATATCCCTGATGTATTCCATATGAAAAATGTGAGTTTTTCACCACGAGAGGATAAACTTCATATCTTCAAGCCAGCATGTGATTTTCTTTTTATTATATCGACACAGTCACAAACAAAAGTACCCACATTTATCAAAACAATTCGCTGATTTTCTCACGAGTGACATATAGAGATTTATGTCACAGTTATAGATCTCCATGTCCCAGATGGAGCTTGTATGAAAAATACGAGTGGTGTATTTCCCAGTAAAACACTCGTCTCCATATATACTCAGCAAAAATAAAAACTTGACACTCATTATTTTTCAAATAGTGTTTAGAAACTTTTCTTGAAAGAGTTCTTGTTGTGATTATGGTTAAGTGCATTGTCAAGGGCATTACGTCACACATTCATTCTACTGGTCGGGCCTACGTAGCACGTGCGAGAGCACTGCACGCTAAAATCACGTTTCCACGTGACACAAGTGACATGACCTATTGATACACGTGCAATTGATCTCACGGTAGCAGAGTAGAGTGTCATCTCAGAAAAACAAGGTTTTATGGTTAATTATTCGTTAATTTGCAATGCCACGACTGTCAAACATTCAGCGTGAACGTGCCATTGGCATGCTGAATACGGGAACATCCGTCACTGACGTTGCGAGGGTTATGGGACGCAGTCGACAGACCATCCATAATCTCCAGACACGTCTCCATCAAACTGGCACCACAGCCAACCGTAAGGAACCCTCCACAGAACTTGCAGGAGCTTGGTGCCATGTTGGTGCAAATATGGCGGTGCATTCCCCAAGCTGTGTTCAGACGCATCATCCAATCCATGAGGAGACGTTGTATCGCAGTTGTGAACGCCCATGGAGGACACACCCGATATTGACATGATTTCATTAAGTTGTGACTCACAGTGTTTGATCATGGACATTGTCGTCGCATTTCCGGTGGAACTGATTCCATGACAAACATGATCTGTATGCTATAGCATCTTTAATGACAAGATAATTGAATACAATCGTTATTTCAAACCTATTTTCCAAAATGTTCAAATTATTGACTTTGAAACGAGTGTAAAGTTTTTATTTTTGTTGAGTATAATATAATAGCATTACATTTGATTACATTGTAGTATATTTAAAAAAGTGTTGTAACTAGTAATGTCTTTGATATCGGTTTTGTGTTATATTATAGATAGCTCAGGTAACAGCCTGACGGCAAAATGGTGGCAGTTTTCGCTGCTTAATCTATCGGCGTATTATTATATTTCATTATCTGTTAAAAAAATATATATATATACAGATGTAGAAATATTTTCTAAATAAATTGCTTTGGGGACCTTTTACTTCTCAATGTAAAAAGTGCAGCCTCAGAGAAAGTAGGACCAAGTCATGATCACATGATCAGCCCTGGCTTTTGCGCATCAATCAGAGATTTGTAAGATTTCACATTACGCAACATGGGACGTTAAAAGACGTGACGATTGCTAAGGACAAATGCAATAAGGATATTGTTCCAAAAACGTGTATAAATTGGAAAATAGAGAAAAAATGTGCAGAAAAACCTGAGATTTGACACAGACTGAAATATACTGTGTTATGGTGTGCATGTGTGTATTTGACTGACCTTTTTAGGTTGAGAAGAGCCCAAGGGATGCCTGTGGGTGTCTTGAATGCAGGCAGTAATTTCTCTCCTAGCTCAATAGCTTTCCTCCTGAACACCTGAGAGAGCGAGAGAGAGAGAGAGAGAGAGATAGAGATCCAGTAAAGTTGCTGTCAGGTACCGTATACCTTACCCACTGACACAATGGCACATGGTATATGACTGGCCCTGGCACCCATTTTGCCCTTTTACTCCGATTCAGTTCCTCTCGGCCTGCTTGATTACAACTGACAGGCTGAAAGTCACCCAGACGCTGCCAGTGTGTGTGTGTGTGTGTGTGTATGTACGTGTGTGTGTGTGTGTGGAGACCAGAATCCTGAAGCAGGTAGATAAGAATGGATCAGATAAAGTTGCCTGTGTGTATTAAGGCTCCAAGCTGCTCTTGACCTGCTGTCTGCCTGTCATCTCCTCTCACAGGTCTCCTTCCATTCAGTCTTCGTGTCATCTCATACAGTGAGGAGGACATTCAACTAACCTAAGAGTCTCTTTGTACTACAGAGGTCTTATCGACAAAAAAAAAACAAAACACAAAAAAAACCCCACAATCATCCCCACATCGTCAGGGTTCGGTTTGCCACAAAAAGAACAGATAAAAGCAGAATTAAGAGGCTGGAAATGCAGAATCGCAATCGCAAAGAATCTTTCCAAATCCCAGATGAGAAGCAAAGTAAAAGAGCTGCGTTCACAAAAAAATGAAAGTACGCTGAGACATTTTGATGGGTCTTCAAAAGAACATTAAGTGCTGATGATGAAGTGAAGAAGCTGCCTCAGAGACTCAAAGTTTTCAAATTACTCATTCTGTTCATGTTTGTGCTCTTTTCTTTTCCCCTCTCAGAGCGTCCCACTGAGCGTCCTACATCAGACTCGCGTTTCAAGCTGCCGCCTGTCTTGGTCTCGATCCGTCTCTCTGTCTCCTACATGAATGTGTGCGCTTGCCCTTGGCACATCAGCAAGGTCGGCTGTTAACTCGTCATGCTAAATTCTGAGCAGGAATCCTCCAGGCTGGAGCTCGGAACCCTCCAGCCGTCTGTTCTGCGCCTCCGGAGTGCGGACGTGTGCTGTTCGACATAATTACGGACACTTCCAGAGAAATCATGTTCCCAGATGGATGGAAGGTCAGCGCTGATTATTACGCAGCCGCGTCGCATGAATATTTTGGGATGATGAGATGCTGCTCCACAACATGTTTCTAATAAACTATATAATAAAGACTCAACGCTTCTGAGAAAATGAAAGTCAGTCTCTATGAAAGTGTCATAAATACCAACACTGATTAGCAAGCTTATAAGTTATGTTTATTATCAACGTCAAAATAGAGAAATCAAAATGATAAAAAAAAAAAGTGAAAACAGGAATGCATAATTAAAGGTGGTCAGTGATTCTGGTGTGTTTTGTTCAAAGATAATGCTAAAGTGTAAACGCTGAATAAAAAATATTTTTATTCAGGGGAGAGAGAGAAAAAATAAATAAAAATAAAAGCTAGAGCTGTCAAGTTCAAACTGGCAGGATATTTCAAAAACACACGTCATACACCAGGACATTTTTATCTGAAAGTCGTATAGCCAAAGACTCATCCCTAAGGTGCAGAGGCTTCATTCCCCTTACACTGTCTTCAAAAACCGTCATTCATCTATAGCTGATATAACCACGTGGGCTCAGGATTACTTTGATGAACCTTTGTGAAGCGCTACAATATGGAGTTATCGCCACAGCTAAATCTTTACTGTGGAAAAAGTAAGCCTTATGTTAACCGTGTCCAGAAGTTCTGTCAACTTCTCTGGGCTCTGAGGCATCTGGGACGGACCATCACACAGCGGAAACATGTATTGTGATCAAATGAATCAGTATTCCAAGTCCGTTTTTTTTTTTTTTTAAAGAAATGGACACTGTGTACTCCGGACCAAAGACAAAAAGGACAATCCAGACTGATACCAGGAACAATTCCAAAAGTCAGGGTCTGTCATGGTATGGGATTGTGTCAGTGCCCTTGGCCAAAGGTAACTTCAGGGATGAGAATGGGACATTTAAAAAAACTCTGAAATGTTTGCCAAGGGCAGACATAATGCACGCAAAGCGTGCATGGGGGGGTTTCAAAGGGGGGTGCGCCCCCCTTTGAGCATGGAAAATTTTTATAAAATGCACTAAGAAATGGTGACCTCTGATGACTTCTAACATTGAAAATAAAGGAAACTAGACAGGGACACTCTAACGAGTGCAAACCCCGCCTTTTCCCTATTAAAATACATTGGGCGAAAATTTCGAAGTTCTGCCATGACCTTGACCTTTGACCTCCAAAATTTAATAGTTTCCTTCCTGGGTGATTGGCAACACGTACAAAATTTGGTCCAAATCGATCCATTGGTTCTTGAGATATCTTGCAGACACACAGACAGACAGACAGACAGACAGATACACACACAGACTGACGCAGGTGAAAATAATAACCCCTCCGACTACTGTCGGCGGGGTTAATCATTACCTTTGAAAGCTTGAAATATCCAACAATATCTTAATCATTTTCCTAAACTTCTGAAATATTTGCAAACAATTGTATTCTGTGTGAAATAAATATCAAATAGACTATTGAACTTTCAAGTCAAATTCAAGAAATAATTATAAGTAATTGATGTTTGTGTATAAATTTTCTAAAACATAGATAATATCAATCAATGGTTATATATAAATTTTCTAAAACACAATTTTATATATATATATATATATATATATATATATATATATATATATATATATATATATATATATATATATATAACATTTTATTTCAAATAAAAATCCTTTACTTTGGTGCTTTAAAAAGTGCTTTCACATAGGAATTTGAAAGATATTTTATAAATAATATAAAAAACCTCACCATATATTTACAATCTATCAATCTATAAAGGTAACCGTAACGATATATTAGATTCCTCCTGACTCTATCTTTGACAATTTAAGTAAAACGTACCTTTGTGCTTTTTTGTTTTGATGTGCTCCTGGATGTTTCTAGCTCCTCTGTTTTCATAATTGATCATATCTGAGCACAGAATACACAGAACCTTTCCCGGCACGTCCACTTTTCGGATATGTTCCGTCAGGCACGTCGTCACAGTTTGTGTCCCTATCTGCACGGTAACGCCACTATCGAGCCATGCCCATCGGAAACAGTTCTTTATCCCGTTCGATTTATCGATTTCCCTGGCACGATCCTCATTTTTGCGGTCCAAAACTTTCACCATATTGGCGAAGTAACTTTGAAAACTAATCAAAATAACTAGAACTTAAGAAGTGATCAAAACCGTGTACGTGTAGCTTGTTTCTCCGTGAATTGTAGAAGTGAGATGAAACTAGCGCCAAAACGTTGCCGGAAATCGTCGTGAGTTGTCGTTAGCATAAATATTGAAGAAAGCAATGACGATTTCCGTTATCACAGCTGCAACTAATTTTGCAATGAGCGTTGCCGAAAGATGCTGGCGGGCGGGCGGTCGGTCCTGCCTGCTTGTGTCACCACAAGCCTCGCCTCGCGCCGACTCCTACCCCCCCGAAATTTTCTCAACGGATTTACACGTTTCACAAAAATGACATTTTCAGCGGGAAAAACTCGGAATTCCACAGATCCGCGGAAAATTCTCATCTCTGTAACTTACACACTTCTGTGATGGAACATTACTGCAGAAAAGTACATTGAGATTTTGAAGCGACATATGCTGCCTTCAAGACGACATCTTTTCCAGGGATATTTCAACAAGGTAATGCAAAACCATATTCTGTACACATTACAAAGGTGTGGCTGTGGAAGAAGAGGGTGTGTCCCCTCTGTCCCAAGTAGAGAATGTGGGGTGAATTTTGAAACGAAAGATATGACAATGACGACCCTGTACTGTTGCACACCTTAAGACCTGTTTGCAGGAAGAATGGGACAAAATAACACCTGAAACACTTCATCACTTGGTGTCTTCAGTCCCTAAACATCTTTTAAGTGTTGTGAGAAGGAATGGCAACATTATAAAGCGGTAAATTCTTCACCATCCTAACTTTTTTTTTTAAATGTGTTGCAAGAATCAAAATTGGAACAATTGTTTATTTTGAAACAAACAAACAAACTATCAAATTCATGAGGCGAAACAAATTATCTGCTACTGGGTTGGACTCTAAATGGTCTCTACCTGTGCATTGTGATTTATTTTTTATTTTTTTTTATTTTGAATCTCAGGTTAGCTCTTCAAGGGTGCAAATGTCAAAACATATTGGAATGCCAGCGAAATTAAAACCTGCTGTTCTCTGACATTTAATTTTAGTTCGATGGTGACCCATAACTTCATTTCAATAAAAGGCTACTGTTGGTTTGTTGGATGGATTGGAAAAAAAACAAAAAAACATTCCCTTAAATCAGGAGTGGCAAAAAAAGCATTTCCACTTTTAACCCCAGCAGGTGCAAATTTGTAAATAAAGGAGACAAGGATATACATGAACCGGTACTGGGAACCTTTAGGGGTTTCAAGCAGAGAGCTGAGTGTATAAGTCAGACAATTTATAATACCTAGGATATTGAGAGCCTTTAAACCATTTTAACTTCATGGAACTTGAACAGACACAACTGTAGGTCCAGCAAAGATGCTTGGAGTCCAGAGGGTTTCCAATGGATCCCAAAGTTCTCCATGAAGAACAGCCAAGCAGTCTATAGTGGTGGAAATACCAACCCAACATTATCAAAAGGTATTATGTTCATTACGGAGTTCTTATAGGAATCCTTGACTTGCAAGTGACGTCAAAGCAAAATAGAAATCCGGATGTCGGCCATGTTGGTGGATATACAACTGCGGGGTCAAGTGACACTCCATATAAAACATAAAAACGCGTGCGCAACTCTCTTTGTTTTTCCACTGCTTCAAGCGTTCTTTTAACTATGCCATATCTTTGTGCTGTATATGGTTGTGGTCACAACAGTACTCGTGACCGTGGCACATTCTGATTTTTTAGAATTCCGTCCGTGATTCGGAAAGAGGGCCAGAGAACTCTGAGGCTTAGTACAGAGAGGAGACGAGGGGATCAGGACACTTCATCCCATGACCATTTCGTCCAACAGTTAAGACATTTCATCCAAAGCCTTTTTCATATGCACGATCAGTTATTTTATATTTCAGGTATTCCAGTGTTCACGAACGAAAGCCCCGCGAGAACACTGCCCGACGGCTAAAGATCCAGCCAGATTTAAAAATTAATAACTCGGCCAATGGAGCTCACAGTGAAGCCAAATTTTACAGGCACCTCCCTCTAAGTGACTGTGGCATGTTCCAATTTTTTAGAATTCCGTCCGTGATTCGGAAAAAGGAAACTCTGAAGCTTAGTACGGAAAGGAGATGAGGGGATCAGGACACTTCGTCCAATTACCATTCCGTCCAAAGCCTTTTTCAGATACACTATCAATTATTTTATATTTTAGGTATTCCTGTGCTCACGAATGAAAGCCCCACGAGAGCGCTGCTCTGCGCCTAACGATTTAACATGATCCAGCCAGCTTTAAAAATTAATAACTCAGCCAATGGAGCTCACAGTGAAGCCAAATTTTACAGGCACCTCCCTCTAAGCCTCCCCCTTTGAAAGAGCATGGTCTCGGGTCGGTAGGACCATGCCTCGGTCCGGGATTCGCAAACGAAGCCCCCGTGAGAGCACTGCTCCGCGCCTGAAGATTTAACATGATTCAGCCAGAAACATAGACATGCAAGCGAGCGGCCTGCAATGACAAACTCATCCCAGGGTCAGCAAGTGGCACGGGCCAACGTGGTTACCCCCCTTAGTACGCTCTTTAGTGTTGAAGTGCACGTACTATGGCACTCATTTGCTTTACAAAAATGTGTTTTGCTTCGGTCAAATTCCATTGAGAATTCCTCTTTTTTCGAACACAAATACTTAAAATATAAAAATAATTGCTAGAGTGTATGAAAAAGGCTTTGCACGAAATGTCTTAACTATTGGACGAAATGACCTGTATTCGTACTCGATGGTCGGTAGAAGCGTCTTATCTTCAGAAAAGTCTGACTTTTTTAAATAATATGGGTCAAAACCACACGTACAGTGGTGCTTGAAAGTTTGTGAACCCTTTAGAATTTTCTATATTTCTGCATAAATATGACCTAAAACATCATCAGATTTTCACGCAAGTCCCAAAAGTAGATAAAGAGAACGCAGTTAAACAAATGAAACAAAAATATTATACTTGGTCATTTATTTATTGAGGAAAATGATCCAATATTACATATCTGTGAGTGGCAAAAGTAAGTGAACCTTTGCTTTCAGTATCTGGTGTGACCCCGTGTGCAGCAATAACTGTAACTAAACGTTTCCGGTAACTGTTGATCAGGCCTGCACACCGGCTTGGAGGAATTTTAGCCCATTCCTCTGTACAGAACAGCTTCAACTCTGGGATGTTGGTGGGTTTCCTCACATGAACTGCTCGCTTCAGGTCCTTCCAAAACATTAACTTTATTCTTCTTTAACCATTCTTTGGTAGAATGACTTGTGTGCTTAGTGTCGTTGTCTTGCTGCATGACCCACCTTCTCTTGAGATTCAGTTCATGGACAGATCTCCTGACATTTTCCTTTAGAATTCGCTGGTAAAATTCAGAATTCATTGTTCCATCAATGATGGCAAGCCGTCCTGGCCTAGATGCAGCAAAACAGGCCCAAACCATGATACTACCACCACCATGTTTCACAGATGGGATAAGGTTCTTATGCTGTAATGCAGCGTTTTCCTTTCTCCAAACATAACGCTCCTCATTTCAACCAAAAAGTTCTATTTTGGTCTCATCTGTCCACAAAACATTTTTTCCAACAGCCTTCTGGCTTGTCCATATGATGTTTAGCAAACTGCAGATGAGCAGCAATGTTCTTTTTGGAGAGCAGTGGCTTTCTCCTTGCAACCCTGCCATGCACACCATTGTTGTTCAGTGTTCTCCTGATGGTGGACTCATGAACATTAACATTAGCCAATGTGAGACAGGCCTTCAGTTGCTTAGAAGTTACCCTGGTGTCCTTTGTGACCTCACCGACTATTACACACCTTGGTCTTGGAGTGATCTTTGTTGGTCGACCACTCCTGGGGAGGGTAACAATGGTCTTGAATTTCCTCCATTTGTACACAATCTGTCTGACTGTGGATTGGTGGAGTCCAAACTCTTTAGAGATGGTTTTGTAACCTTTTCCAGCCTGATGAGCATCAACAACGCTTTTTCTGAGGTCCTCAGAAATCTCCTTTGTTCATGCCATGACACACTTCCACAAACATGTGTTGTGAAGATCAGACTTTGATAGATCCCTGTTCTTTAAATAAAACAGGGTGCCCACTCACACCTGATTTGTCATCCCATTGGTTGAAAACACCTGACTCTAATTTCACCTTCAAATTAACTGCTAACCCTAGAGGTTCACATACTTTTGCCACTCACAGATATGTAATATTGGAACATTTTCCTCAATAAATAAATGACCAAGTATAATATTTTTGTCTCATTTGTTTAACTGGGTTCATTTTATCTACTTTTAGGACTTGTGTGAAAATGTGATGATATTTTAGGTCATATTTATGCAGAAATGTAGAAAATTCTAAAGGGTTCACAAACTTTCAAGCACCACTGTATCTATCTTTGCTCGATCGTTCAAATCGTGGTAATACTGAGAAAATTCTGCATTGTTTACAGACACGCTTTCAGCGGCTGCCATCCTAGTTGCTTTACATCATGGCAGATGCTCATGACGTAGCACATTTTTGATCACGTGGTTGCAAGTCATCTATTAACCTGGTTTATCTGTCTAGTCACTTGTGTACTAAGGGGGTCCAAGTATTTTTTAAACGATTAAACAAGTCCCCTCAAAAATTGTATGAACTCCTGCCTTAGAGGATCAAATCTAGATTTATCATGTTGTCCAACACTGGATGTCAATACAAAAGGCAAAAATCATACTCTTGGTTGTTGGCACTTTCCACTGAACCTTTTACCATAACTGCGGTATGAATATTGGTATCAAAATCCACTGTCATGTGGTCTCAGATCCCATTCACATATTGGCTTCCTTAAAGGGCTAGACAACCAAATAAGAAATTCCAGAAGTCACATGGCTTAAACCCCAACAGAAAGCATTACTCTGCACTTCACACTGGCCTGATGAAAATCTCTAATGAATGGCAATGTTCTAAATGGAAGTGATGCTTCAAAATTTCATCAAACAGAGTGCTGTTTGTGCAGATAACCCTGCAGGCCTGATCTGGGTCTGAAAGATTAACTGCAGAAAAAGGGAAGCCATTATCAGATCAAACTGAAGTAAACAAGAGAGAGCGTTATGCATAAGAACAATGTCAGGCTGCATTACCCAATGAAAAATATAGGAATTTGTGGCCTGGTTGAGCTCAGCAATTCACTTGAGAGTGCAGGCGACTCAATTGTGTGGTTTCAAGGGAGATCCCAGCCAAAATGGATCTTCAGAAACGAAGGATAAATCAATACCATGAACGCACTTAGCAAGACCTATCCACTTTCTGGAGACAATGAAGAAAGATTGTGCTTAAGTAAGGAATAAAGCACTTTGCAGGGTGTTGTTGTTATCAGAAAATAATTAACAAAGAGCTACCTGTCATGCAGCCCAACATGAAGCAAAGTGCATGTCACTGTTACCACCATGAAGATTATTTTCCTGAAGTGTCCTGAAGAGTTTTATTCCTCTTATGCCACAGCAGTTTCAACTATTGCAATTTTGAATTTATTAATGAACTTGTGGAAAAGTTTACGTGAATAAGACGAAAAAAAGACGAAAAAATTGCAGTCTAAACATCTCCGCCCTGAAGAAAACTGAGATGTTTACACTGAATTTTTTCCCTAAAATATTAAATGAACAACTTCTCACAGAAAATGTCACCATATACCTTTTTCCTTTGTTCAATTTTTGTTTTAACACAAGTTTATTATTAGCCTTCGATTATGTGGAGGGGTGGCACGGTGGTGTAGTGGTTAGCGCTGTCGTCTCACAGCAAGAAGGTCCGGGTTCGAGCCCCGGGGCCGGCGAGGGCCTTTCTGTGCGGAGTTTGCATGTTCTCCCCGTGTCCGTGTGGGTTTCCTCCGGGTGCTCCGGTTTCCCCCACAGTCCAAAGACATGCAGGTTATGTTAACTGGTGACTCTAAATTGACCGTAGGTGTGAATGTGAGTGTGAATGGTTGTCTGTGTCTATGTGTCGGTCCTGTGATGACCTGGCGACTTGTCCAGGGTGTACCCCGCCTTTCGCCCGTAGTCAGCTGGGATAGGCTCCAGCTTGCCTGCGACCCTGTAGAACAGGATAACGCAGCTAGAGATAATGAGATGAGACATTATGTATTAGATTTAGTGCTTTAATACAAATTCAAGCTGGCGGTGCTGTCCGAGTCATGCCGTTATGGCAAATTAAACAACACCATTTGAGAAGTCAACTGTGCTGTAGTACAACACCTATTCTGACCCATGCAATGAAAAGTTTCCCCACAGTTCCAACACATCAACCGCTCAAGCCCTACTTCAATGAAAGATAAAGCTTAACTGCAGGAGACGATTAGGGAAAGCTCTGTTATTATACGCGCTGCACCTGCCTGTCGGTTTCCACCCCCGTCCCAGCAGTAAGCATCATTAGCGATCCCTTAATAGCATCAGAGTTACTCAGAATTTAAAAGGCTGACACAGTAGATCACGCCCTGGAACTAGCAGCAGACAATTTTGAAAAGGGCACTTAAAAGCAATTACGCTGCTCATTTGCAAGGATTTATTGCAAGTCGACGGAGCTAGACCACCACAGTCTCCACTGTAGAGCCTGTTCTATTTATTTCCCAGGGCATTTACAGAAGACAGGATGAGGCAGAAACCAGAGAGAGGACTGAGTGGAGCAGAACAGCATTCTGGCCACTACACCACCTTAAACCCATCTAAATGCTCTGGCATGGGAGGAATAAAATCCTCAAATAATCATGTGATGTCACAATCAGTGCTCATTCAGAGAACAGGTGAAGTAAAGATAGAAGAAATGATGGCATGTCTGGATTAATTCACATAAAAAGCTGTGCTGCTTTCATTTTAACTCCACAGTCCGAGAAGGTCACTTGGGATGTTCAAAGCCTTTATCCAAAGTCTTTCATGAAACCAACAGCTCTAATAGAGGACAGATTGGGTTTGAGATGCAGGGATCCACACAATGGCAGGTATTCAGTCCTGTTAAGTGCTTGAAGCACAAAGTGAAAGGAGCTGCTCCAGTTTTGCATGGCTTTCAACTTAACTCTGACTTCACAGATCTGGAACCTGGAGGTTTTTGGCGATTATACTGTGGTTGTTTGTAATGCAACAGGAAGCACCATCATTACACTATAAAAAAGTTATTTGGTTAAATGTGTGACAAACTCTGGTTTGAGTAGTTTGAGTTATTGGATTCCTAATAATGTTTTGTATTAACGTCCACAAAAATGGCAGAGGAAACCCTGACGTTAAGGAAAAGAGAAATGCCTGGAAATTGGAAGTCCATTCAAGAGACTTTCATAGTAATTAGCATTTACCACAAGCACAAACCCAAACCAGACCCCCTCAAACCCCTCTCCCAACCTCAAGCCCAACTCCTAACCCCAAACTCAAACCCAAACCCCAACATCAAACCAGACACTCAACTTCAAACCCAAAGCAGACACCCTCAACCTCAAACCCAACCCTTAACTCCAACCTCAAACCCAACCCTTAAAGGGCATATTCTGGACCAATTTTTTTTTTTTTTTTAATATGAAAGTATGTCCCTTTACACACTCATCCAGAAGGGTAATTTTGCACAAGGTCATCTGTCTACAGCAGAAAAAAATAAAATAACAAAACGAGTCTGGAAAAATCCCAAGGGAGTCTGGAGCCAGATTCATGACGTTATCTGCGGAAGCGCGAGCAGGCTGCAAGAGCTTGCACGGTTTCAGTGCACAGTCTGCGTAGACCAAGCGCTCCCATTTCTCTCTCATTGTCCGGTCTTTTGGAAAACGATGAGTACTAATCCCATCAAGATTGGTGTTGCTACACCCTCCTATGATACATCTCATCTCATTATCTCTAGCAGCTTTATCCTGTTCTACAGGGTCGCAGGCAAGCTGGAGCCTATCCCAGCTGACTACGGGCGAAAGGTGGGGTACACCCTGGACAAGTCGCCAGGTCATCACAGGGCCAACACATAGACACAGACAACCATTCACACTCACATTCACACCTACGGTCAATTTAGAGTCACCAGTTAACCTAACCTGCATGTCTTTGGACTGTGGGGGAAACGGGAGCACCCGGAGGAAACCCACGCGGACACGGGGAGAACATGCAAACTCCGCACAGAAAGGCCCTCGCCGGCCACAGGACTCGAACCCGGACCTTCTTGCTGTGAGGCAAGAGCGTTAACCACTACACCACCGTGCCGCCCCTCCTATGATGCATCTGTTAACCATTTTAATAATTACGTGATAACGTTGAAGAAATTTGCAGAAAACCACCAGGTCGTTTTCTCATAAATAAACCAGCGCTGACGTAGGATTCAGAGGGAGGCGTCCCGCAGATGACGTCACGAAAATCAATGTTCGCCGGGAAATCCAAATGCCAAGTTTTTTCAGAGGCGGACCAATTTGCCTCAAATGGCTTGATTTCAACTGAATTTTTCTGGTATTGCACAAGGTACAAAAATTGCAGAGAATGCAGAATGTTACAGATATTTGACCAAAGTTTAATATAAAATAGGAGAATTACATTGATCTTGCTCCTGAATTTACCCATGATATGCACTTTAACCCCAACCTCAAACCCAAAGCAGACCCCCTCAACATCAAACCCAACCCTAACCTCAAACCCAAACCAGACCCTCTCAACCTCAAACCCAACCCCTACCTCATCCCATCCCAAGTGCAACCCGAAACCCAACCACCACTCCTGAATAAAAACTTGAAATAATGGACTCTTCATGGAATCTGAGGTCCCAGAGACTGACTTACAACACAATGAAAAGTTGCAATACTTCTGTGTTTCCAGGAGAACAATTCAGCCCCAAATCACATAAGAAACAAGTCAATCTGACTTCCATTTTCTTGTAAATGCAATCTAAATTCTGTGGAAATAGCCTTTAAGACTATTCAAATCTGCTTAAGATGCAGATACATTATGGATTCTTCCGGGACCTCGTGAACAAACAAAGCCTAGTGTTTGCAAAAACGTCTTCAGCATGCATGAGAGTGGAACATAAGAGAGGAAAACATCACTGTGAAATTAAACACAGCTGTTCGGAGAAAAAAAGTGCTATGAAGATCTGATTTGAAGCGACTTTCCAACAGTGGTTCACATAAAACTTGTTAGAAAAAAAGGGGTTTGTTGATATCAGCTGGCAGAAGTTTCCAGATGCAATACAGGCTACGCCATGATCGGATGTGTACTGCATCAATCAGGAAGGCGCTCCAGAGCAGACTAAGCAGGAAGCAGAGGATGGGGAAAGAACAGCTCATTATCCTTCTGCACTTATTTGTTTAAGGGAACTTGAAAATGAAGCTGGCAGAAGTAGACCTGGGACTCACTAAAGTAAATGTACTTAGTGTATTCCATTTAATTAATTCATTCTACACTAATAGCAATGTTGCTGCTACACACACACAGGACTGGAGTCTGAGAGATAACTGATTTAAAGTAAATCTTAGCACAAGCCTTATTAAGCACTGCTCGACTGTTTCAAAAGTTTGGAGCTGATATGTCTGGAATAACTTTTACATCGTAACATCGTAATTTTTTTTACAACAGATATCAACTGGATATCAATTTTGGGATTGAAACTACATTTAAACTTGAGCAAAGTCAGCTTTAAAATAATCACACACTCATATTCAGTAACCGCTTTATCCTAGTTAGGTTCATGTGTATCCGGAGACTAAACTGGAAACACTGGGTACAAGGTGGGAATATTTACCGCTTGGATGGGATGCCAGTCCACTGCAATTAAATAATCAAATGTACATCATTTTAAATTTAATTTATGCAGCACAAATCCAGTGTCTCAATTTCTCCTCCAGATATAACATTAATTCTGAATTACAGATATTAATTTGATTATACTAACATTCACAATGTCATGTAGGGTAATTTATAGTCCTGGACATCATTATAGAAACATCTAGCATAACATCTGCCTGTTTTTTCCTTCCTATATTTTGAAGTTTAAGTTTCTAGAAAAAGAAATGGTGAATAAAGACGCTAGCTATACATAATACAGTGGTGCTTGAAAGTTTGTGAACCCTTTAGAATTTTCTATATTTCTGCATAAATATGACCTAAAACATCATCAGATTTTCACACA
Organism: Neoarius graeffei; assembly: GCF_027579695.1. Classification (NCBI taxonomy): domain Eukaryota; kingdom Metazoa; phylum Chordata; class Actinopteri; order Siluriformes; family Ariidae; genus Neoarius; species Neoarius graeffei. The sequence continues at coordinate 14,495,418 of NC_083571.1, forward strand.
AGTCCTAAAAGTAGATAAACAGAGCCCAGTTAAACAAATGAGACAAAAATATTATACTTGGTCATTTATTTATTGAGGAAAATGATCCGATATTACATATCTGTGAGTGGCAAAAGTATGTGAACCTTTGCTTTCAGTATCTGGTGTGACCCCCTTGTGCAGCAATAACTGCAGCTAAACGTTTGCGGTAACTGTTGATCAGTCCTGCACACCGGCTTGGAGGAATTTTAGCCCGTTCCTCCGTACAGAACAGCTTCATCTCTGGGACGTTGGTGGGTTTCCTCATATGAACTGATCGCTTCAGGTCCTTCCACAACATTTCCATTGGATTAAGGTCAGGACTTTGACTTGGCCATTCCAAAACATTAACTTTATTCTTCTTTAACCATTCTTTGGTAGAACGACTTGTGTGCTTAGGGTCGTTGTCTTGCTGCATGACCCACCTTCTCTTGAGATTCAGTTCATGGACAGATGTCCTGACATTTTCCTTTAGAATTCGCTGGTATAATTCAGAATTCATTGTTCCATCAATGATGGCAAGCCATCCTGGCCCAGATGCAGCAAAACAGGCCCAAACCATGATACTACCACCACCATGTTTCACAGATGGGATAAGGTTCTTATGCTGGAATGCTGTGTTTTCCTTTCTCCAAACATAACGCTTCTCATTTAAACCAAAAGTTCTATTTTGGTCTCCTCCGTCCACAAAACATTTTTCCAATAGCCTTCTGGCTTGTCCACGTGCTCTTTAGCAAACTACAGATGAGCAGCAATGTTCTTTTTGGAGAGCAGTGGCTTTCTCCTTGCAACTCTATCATGCACACCATTGTTGTTCAGTGTTCTCCTGGTGGTGGACTCATGAACATGAACATTAGTCAATGTGAGAGAGGCCTTCAGTTGCTTAGAAGTTACCCCGGGGTCCTTTGTGACCTTGCAGACTATTACACGCCTTACTCTTGGAGTGATCTTTGTTGGTCGACCACTCCTGGGGAGGGTAACAATGCTCTTGAATTTCCTCCATTTGTACACAATCTGTCTGACTGTGGATTGGTGGAGTCCAAACTCTTTAGAGATGGTTTTGTAACCTTTTCCAGCCTGATGAGCATCAACAATGCTTTTTCTGAGGTCCTCAGAAATCTCCTTTGTTCGTGCCATGATACACTTCCACAAACCTGTGTTGTGAAGATCAGACTTTGATAGATCCCTGTTCTTTAAATAAAACAGGGTGCCCACTCACACCTGATTGTCATCCCATTGATTGAAAACACCTGACTCTAATTTCACCTTCAAATTAACTGCTAATCCTAGAGGTTCACATACTTTTGCCACTCACAGATATGTAATATCGGATCATTTTCCTCAATAAATAAATGACCAAGTATAATATTTTTGTCTCATTTGTTTAACTGGGTTCTGTTTATCTACTTTTAGGACTTGTGTGAAAATCTGATGATGTTTTAGGTCATATTTATGCAGAAATATAGAAAATTCTAAAGGGTTCACAAACTTTCAAGCACCACTGTATCTTTTACGGGAGCTGGGAAGACAGAACGCCACGACTCTTCAGTGAAATGCTGGTCAGTGGCCTGCTGAATTTTTCTAGAGGTTCGCAAACTTGATATGCTACATGAACACAAACCCTGAAGGCCACCAACATTGACATCAACACCTGGGAGGAGGCGGCTAAAATGCGACCGAAGCAGCGAAACCTCGTCAGAGAGGGCACCGAGTGCTTTGAGATGGAAAGAAGATCTCAACTCAAAGCCAAATGACAACGAAAAAAGGACAAGGCTTCGCTACCACCAACGTTTTCATGTGATAAGTGCCCCCGCCTCTTGAGAGCAAGAATTGGACTTGTAAGCCACCAGCGAGCCCATCACCATCCTTGATGACGGAAGGAAAGATCCTCGGGAATGAGAGAACGCCGGCGACATGAACACATACTGGTTTGTTTCCTTTGATCTGTAATAATGCATTTAACTTGCAAACTAGCTCACCATGTGAGATAATATTATGTTAGCTATCAATTTTAATCTAGTCAAATAGATTTCCAGGTAACCAGAACATGGAACTGGGCAGCACACTGGAGGTTTTATTTGCCTGGTGGCTTAGCTAATAACTATCATTGTCCACTATTGATAATCATTATACATACAGGACGCTTTTTCAATGGAATAAAAACAGTGTGGGAAATAAGGCCGGACTGGCGGACATTTACCGGTAATTTTCACATTTGTCCGTCTGTATTGCAAAAATATCAAACTGGATGGCCCATGAAAAATTGTAAAGATATGGGTCTAATCTACTTCTACTTTTCTTCCAAATGTTACACTGGGCGAATACATTATGCTGTAACATGGTCTGTGAAATGGTGGCCCCGTGAGCGCGACTTTAAAAATTCATAACCCGGCCACTGATGGTCCCGCCAAAATGTACAGGCACCTCCTTCTCCCTGAGACCTTTTGAACAAGCCCAGGCACAGCCCGATCTGATGTCAGGAGCGAGCGCAGATCGCGTAAAGCTTTAGCATGAGCCCTCGCTCCAGCTGCTTGCGTGCACGGGGATTTAAAACTTCATAACTCAGCCACCGATGGTCCTAGCCCCGCCAAAATTTACAGGCACCTCCCTCTTCCCAAGTGGCACACAAAATATGACAATAATAATCCACTCAGTATTCACTGTTGTTTTTATTGCGCGATACAGCTGAACGAGTGTTTTAGGGTTGATGGTATTTGATTGAGCTAGTCGGTTGATTAAGAGTTCAGTTTATATGAAACTTTGCAGTACAGTATTATGTTAAGTGCCAAACTGCCAATCAATGGTTATGTTGTTATTATTATGTCCATTTTTTTTTTTTTTATTCATAATAAGAATGACAGTCATAGTCATATGCTTTGGAGGATGTAGAGTTATATTTTAAGAGTTTTTATTTTCTTCTATTTTCTAAGTTCTAGTCGAGCAGATTTTAGTCTGCATGCCAAATGATATGACCATGTCTAGTTTTCAGTCATTTTAAAAGTAATTTTGTGACAAAGTTACTTGGAATCTCGAACTCAAAATTTTAACTCTATGATGTAAGAATAGTTGTATTGTTAATTACTAAATTTCTTATAGACTTATTATAAACATAGTATAAAATAGTCATTGTTGACATAATGTTTGAGTGTTATTATAGTACCTATAGGTAGTTTTCACATGACGTCACAGAGTCGGGGATTCCCTGGTGGCGGCCATCTTGCGGGGCAAGCTTACCGTACGGGTCACTGAGCACACATTGTAACACGCGAGTTACATTTATTTATATATTATTTACATTTATAGTTACATTATTACTATTTAAAGCTAGCAATGGTGCACACCTGTTGTATTCACGGCTGTCGTAATAGGTCAGATGATGACGTCAAGCGGAGCTTTTATGGAATTCCCACTGTACGGGAGCACGAAGGCGAGCAAACAAAGAAACTCAGTATACAAAGGAGAAATCTATGGCTTGCGAGAATCAACCGCAAGGATTATCAGCCTTCCAAACACAGCAAAGTCTGCTCCGATCATTTTATAAGTGGTAAGTTGTTTAAATAAACAATCGTGTTTAAGTTTGTTTTTGGAAACCAAAACATCGTGTAAACAATCTCTGGAGAATGCCTAACTGGAACTGCTGAGTGTACGTTTACATTGTACACTGACATGGTACTGTAATACCACTAATGGATGTAAAATTTGTCTTAAATCAACTCGATATTATACACACACATGTATTTATATGCAGTGTTGAGAGCTCTAAAATTCCAACGTTTACATACCTTGGCTGTAATTAGGACACGACTCTCACTTGTTTTTATATGGTGGACTTTGCGGACCCAGCCACAGACAAAATAGTTGTATGACTCCAGCGACTTGTATGTTTTGAGGTCGTCAAGTGTGTAGGCGCTTTTAGTATTCACGAAATAGTTCACAATATCAGGGTACGATATGGATGGCAGCCCTGCATAGTCACTTGAAAATGCATCTTTGTCCACTTCGTAGGGGTCAATTCCCCCAATCAAGGCCAGTTTGGCTGCATACCGTTGTCGTGAGATGTCGTCCGATGTATCCATATACTTCCGTTTGCTTGATTTTGCCGACATTGATCTTTATTTTAGAAAACTGACTATATAACTTCATAAATTCGTCCGAGATAACGTAGCCGGTAGTGGCGATGGTCCGTTTTGTTTGCCCCACAACATGGCGGCTGGGGGGGCGTTCCCCGGAATGCCGTGACGTCAGTGAAAACTATCTATATGAGTACCAGTAAGTTGTAACCAACTAGAACATCCTTGTGCCCCCCCATTTTTTTTCTAGACATAGAACTGACCTGTGTGTGCTACTGTTTTCTTGGGTAGAACTTTAAGCATGGCTTTGTTTTTAATCTTCTGACATTTTCTTGTAAATTAGGCCATCCATTTTTTTATCTTTAGGGTCACGGATGTTTTCAACATATTTTTGATGATGTCGGTCGAAATAAAAATAAAAATAAGTGTCCTTGTCCAATTTTTTTTTTTTTTGCATGGCAAAATTTCAATGTCGGATTAAGATTTACATACATACACACACACATACATACATATGTGTGTGTGTGTGTGTGTGTGTTCTTGTGTATAAGTTTATAACACAGACTAGCATTCCAGTACTTACTTCTATGAAGGTATGTGGTCATATGACCGTTGAGCTCTCATGAGCACATTGAAGGCTGATATGTTCGTGCTACCTGATTCGATAGGACTCTCGGCGGCCCCATCCTCTTCTAATTCCAGTCAGATACTTGCAGCAAAAATCGCGAACTAACGTTATGGCAGGCATATTCAGCATCGCGCTCGTTACATCACCACCTTCTTTCTGAGAACCAAAGATCGTTTTGATCTTTTCATTGTTTACTTTCAACGCTTCAGAGACGAAATCGCCCACGTTTTGGTTAGTGAGACAGTGAAAAGACTTTTCTATACCACACTTTATGCTTACGTACAGTTGAGGCGATAACTCGGAATCCATGCCATCAGCGTCAGCCATGGTCAGCACGAGGTTGACACTGTCGTAAAGCGGTCGTAAATACCATAAAAACATTCAAGTGAATACTCAATGTCGTAAATAGTTTCGTTTTCGGACTCGGCTGAAGTGGATATATACAACACACATTGTCGTTTGTATTTGCGATTCTAATACTTTTTACTTAAAGAAATATGACCTAGTACCAGGGATACAGTGCTGTTACAAGAAAAATATGTGACTATATTTTTTTACATTTCTTTTTGTACGTTTCGGCGGTTAAAATAAAAATAAAAATACGCACAGACTTTTTATTTTTCTAGCGGTAGCATTTAACTGCCGTCGGCGGATCCGTGATCCGAAAAATCTAAAATGAGTCGCCTTATATTCAATTTGTAGTGTAATTAGCAACTAATGTCTAGTGTATTTTGGGCCTTTGAAGATCACAAAAAATGTGCCTGGAAATAGCTGAGAAGCCATCTCCAGGCATCTAAAGCCCTTCAGATTTCAGGGCCCTAAGATGGGCCCCGGATCCCTGGCTACATCATTCCAGGCCTTTGGCTCAGCATTCAGACAGGCTGAAATTTGGACAGACAGACAACATTTCAGACTTGTCTGTCCTGTGAAAGTCTGCTTAAAATTCCTTATTTCCCATACTCTAAAAACGTGTTCTATTCCCTTTTAGCGGGTTCCATTCATTTGGTTTGAAAGCATGCAATGTTGTTAGCATATCGCTTATCCTACGTGTATTACGTCACTCTACCCAATGGAGAATGAGTGTTAAATATGGTTTGCGATACTGCATGGTTGTCAAGACAACATGACATCACACATTGGTGCTGATGCGAATATTCAATGAGAAAGTTTTCTGCTGCGCATGCACAGAAGCATTTCTGTGTTCACCGGGAAAGAGAAAGACGCGCTGAACATCCGAAAGGCTACCAAAAGCTCATAAGATATTCTTCACGCATATTTACAAGAGAAAAACATACCAACGGACATCGAAAAACTGAAAAAGAGGCATGTCGGAGACGTAAAACTTCCGTGCTAGCAAGCGACTGTGACAATTTGCAAACAAACATGGCCGCCAGGTTTGCTTCGTTAAATACAGAAGATTTTGAGAGAATTTTGAAAGAGAAAGATGCGCTGAACACCCAAAAGGAATGTGTATGTATAATGATAATAATGGCTTTTTTTCATGGTATATCAGATATATTCCATTCAGCTACTCGTCTTCGACTCATTCAGTATCATGCTAGCTGAATGCAATATATCTGACAGACCACTCAACGCAATCCAATATTATTTAAATGTAGAATTATTTATTTATGCCATCTGAAGAGGTCTGCATGTAATATACATGGCTTAGCAGTTAAGGCTAGGGATGTCCTGATCAGGTTTTTTTGCCCTCCGATCCGATACCGATCATTTGATTTTGAGTATCTGCCGATACCGAGTCCCGATCCGATACTTCTTATAATCCATAAAAAATAATAAAGACGAGGAAAGAAACGGATCCAGGATGTTCCTCATTTTTTTTATTTAACACCTTATTTTAACATCCAACAACTCCGTTAGCAAACAGAGCACTTACGTGAGGTAGTTTGAACAATAAATAACATAAATTAAAAACATAACCTTAAAATACCTGGCAGGAATGTAAACAAATTAAAAAAAAAAACTGCCACAGTGCCAGTAATTTGCTTTTAAGAACGCATCTCACAGTGGTATACAGTAATTTCAATTAAGGAAATGAACGTTTTTCTTGATGAAAACAAGCATTTCTACCCTTTCAGGTTTGAGCCTGTTTTTGTCATCCAACACGTTTGCAACAGCACTAAAAACTCGCTGTATTGTGTCGGGTGTTTGTTTTTCAGGTGCCGTATCAGGTTTGTTGTATTAAATGCGGCCCTTTCCTGTCTACCCCTTGAAATTCCAGCTTTACATATTTCACAGTTTGCTATGGCAATGTTGTCATCAACTTTGACATACTGCCACACCGCAGACATGCTTTGCTTTGCGCTTCGAACTGCTTCCGTGTTCAACTTTGCCGGCAACGGGCAGCCAATAACCAATAGTGTCTCTGCTACAAAGTGATGTCATGCCGCACGTGGTGATGTTGCTGTGTTGAGACAAGAGGTCTGGTCTCACTCTGTGCCAACGCATAGCTATTGATGTGTTAAAAATGAGAATATATTATATAGATATATATCCGATCCCTGATCGGGAGGTAATGCCCGATTCTGATCAAGTCTGAAACCACGTGATCGGGCCCGATTTCCGATCACGTGATCGGATCGGGACATCCCTAGTTAAGGCTCTGGGTTACTGATCAGTTGTAGAAATCTTTGTATCACTGTTGGGTCATTGAGTAACGCTCTTAACCTTCAACTTCTCAGCTCAGTTCTAAGTGGCTTTGGATTGAAGAGCCTGCCAAATACTGTATGTAAATATAAAACACCCCAAATCGAATGCTTTCCCCATCTGATTAATAAAGATATACACAATCACGACTGGAATCCTCTGCCCAATCTATCAAACATGATTCATCAAAAGATTACAAGATTCAGTTCCACTTAAGCAGTCAAATTCAGAATACCATGTGAAGCCACTGTCGAGCCACAGACAGACAGATATGCAAAGGGTCTGCTATGTCTTGCACATCGCATTATGTTGTGCCAAAGGATATGCCAGCTCACAAACTCTTCATCCAACCCTCCATCACGACCTACCTCCCTCCTTCCCTCCCTCCAGCCCTCTTCTCCTCTCTGGATGAAGGATCTAATGAAGACAGATCTCGGTGCAGGGACACAAAGGACATTAATTATCTTGTCACAGTAGAGACTGCACAGCAACAGTGCTGAAACACTGAAACACCAATTCTGCCCAACAGCAGCTTTAAGACTAAGAGCCTTAGCTAGAGATTCACATTATTTCACTTGATCAAGTGCAAATTTGTACAATTCTTCACACAGTGGGCTGAAGCTTGTGGCACACCATGTGACACTCAGAATAAATAATTTCCACTGATGCTGACAAACTGGTATGGGTTGTTTTCAAGCTTGAAATATTTTGGCCAAAAGTGAACAATGTTTATGGAAACGAGTATTCCTGGGGCCGACAGGGGCCTTTCCGTGTGGAGTTTGCATGTTCTCCCCGTGTCCGCGTGGGTTTCCTCCGGGTGCTCCGGTTTCCCCCACAGTCCAAAGACATGCAGGTTAGGTTAACTGGTGACTCTAAATTGACCGTAGGTGTGAATGTGAGTGTGAATGGTTGTCTGTGTCTATGTGTCAGCCCTGTGATGACCTGGTGACTTGTCCAGGGTGTACCCCGCCTTTCACCCGCAGTCAGCTGGGATAGGTTCCAGCTTGCCTGCGACCCTGTAGAACAGGATAAAGTGGCTAGAGATCATGAGATGAGACATTATGTATTAGATTTAGTGCTTTAATACAAATTCAAGCTGGCGGTGCTGTCTGAATCATGCTGTTATGGCAAATTAAACAACACCATTTGAGAAGTCAACAGTGCTGTAGTACAACACCTATTCTGACCCATGCAATGAAAAGTCTCTATAGCCCCTTTTCCACCAAAGCAGTTCCAGGGCTGGTTCGGAGCCAGTGCTTAGTTTGGAACCGGGTTTTCTGTTTCCACTGACAAAGAACTGGCTCTGGGGCCAGAAAACCCGGTTCCAGGCTAGCACCAGCTCTTTGCTGGGCCAGAGGAAAGAACCGTGGAGTTGTTAAGACCAACAACAATCGCAAGACCACGAAAGGTCACCATTTTTAAGCGATGAGAAGCAGCAGCTGTACAAACGCGAAGTCATCCATTATTGTTGTTGTTGCTGCTGCTTCTTCTCCGTGTTGTTGTTGCTTCGATATTCGCGCCAAGGTTTATGCAAACGCAGCGACATAACTGACGTATACAGCGACGTAACTGACGTAGCTCCCCTTAGCACCACAAGCTATGGAAAAGCAAACTGGTTCTCAGCTGGCTCGCAAGTTGAACGAGTTGTGAACCAGCACCAGCCCCGAACCAGCCCTGGAACTGATTTGGTGGAAAAGGGGTATATGTGTCAGCCCTGCGATAACCTGGCGACTTGTCCAGGGTGTACTCCGCCTTTCGCCCGTAGTCAGCTGGGATAGGCTCCAGCTTGCCTGCGACCCTGTACAGGACAAGCAGTTATGCATAATGGATGGATGGATGTTATTCCTGTGTTAACAAACAGAACAGAGCAGTAAGGTGAATAAAAGTACTAGAACAGATGGTCTTCAAGTAAAGAACACTTATTATTCTATCCACATTCACTGGATATGAGCAATTGCTCTGATTGGCTACTCTACTACTAGGATATCGGCTCATATACCATGAGTGTAGAAAAACAAAATGGTGGAGCATTTTGCTGAATCAACCAAGGACAAAATAAAAACTACTTGAAAACAAAACCCCCAAAAATACAAAAAAACAAAAAACAAAATATGGAATGAAAGTATTTGATGGTAAGAACGTATCATTTCTGTTTTTTCAAGAATTACTATTATAGCATTTTCCACAAATTGCTCTTGTCATTTCGCCGGTTTGTTTACATTCTTCATCTTTAAGCATTACAATTTGTTGAATTTTTTTAGACTGGTTCAAAAACTCAAAGAAGTTTGAAAACTACAGAACTGAAATGTCCAAGGAAGAATTAAATAAATGTTTAAAGCTATTCTATACCTCGGCATGACAGCAAGACGGCACTTTCTACGAAAAACAACAACACTAAAGTCAATTTGTGCAGCCATCGATAGGTTTTTAAGAAGTCCACTTAAGTAGAAATGATTTTGTTGGATGTTTTGTATGAAGTTTTTATTAATTGAATTTGCAAAAAATAAAAACAAAAATGCTCCGTTTCTCAAAATCCAGTGAATGTGGATACTCGATCTCATCGTACATGGCTTATAGCAGTGTTTTCCCCAGAAAAAAAATTAAAGCCCTAAATTCTGGCATGATAATACACAGACAATTGAGCGCCAATGGCGCAAAAGTGAGCGCCGAAGACACGAAGTGAAACTAGGGGTGCCGGGCTCGAAATTAACTTTTTTTCTTTGTGTCCCCCAGTGGTCCCGAATTCTGTGTTGTATTGTCCCGAATGGAAGCAATAGTGTCCCCATTTTTTTCCTCTTTGAAATAACCAGTGGTTAATATTATCATATGAAGTTACTATTATATTTGTAACTATGCGATTTTGAACCCTTTATATCATTTTTACAATAAGTCACAAGACACAAGCGACACATGTCCTATACATCATCTACTTCAGAATTACAGTTATTGCATTTTCAGTTTATTAAACTTTGGCGATCTCACTGTATGAATAGATACCCGTTTTTTAAAGGGGCCAATTAGCTCATTCAGAAAATGTTTCAACTCCCTACATCTGCAGTACACTTTAGTTGAAAATAAGACCCCTTTTATGTTCATTTCATCTACTTATACCTTGAATATCTGTTGGCAGTTATAAGGCCAACTTATCATTTTCACCATTACCGTTATCCATTTTTATGAACTTTCCGTTATCCATTACCGTTATCCATTTTTATGAACTTTCCGTTATCCATTTTATGAACTTTCGCTGCCGAAACGTGGGTGCAAATGTTAGCAACATCAGCATAGTGCCAGGTCCGAGCCTAGTTGTGCTGCTGACTGACTAAACTTTCTGAACTAGAAAGACACCAAGAAAACTCACTTATTCTGTTGAACGGTATCTTCCGTCAATATCATCCACATCATTCCTGTTGTATTTTATAACGTGTCTAACAGTGTTCATTAAGTTCATTCAGTTGCTAGCGTTGCCTGCAGACCAGGCGATGACACTTTGGATCCTGAAGGTCCCGGAGACGTTATGTCTGGGCTTTCAGTTTCTTCCCCGCGGTCGGTCCGCTTCAACCACTTCAGCATTTTTGTTCTGGCAAGAGTCGGCGCAGCGTGTGCGGTAGCAATTCCATTCCAAGTCCATATAATGCGGACTCCGGCCGAAGATTCTAGAACAGAATGCGCTGCTCTGTAGCCTACGGATGCAGGTGCATTGAAAGTGTAGCTACTATGTATTTTTCGCTGTTAACGTTTTAAAATTAAAATTGACAAATTAGGTGAATGTCTACGTATGTGTTACGGCTCTGTAAATAATATTAATGTAGAACTTTTTTTCTAGATCTATTTTTTTCCATTGTCCCGGGATTGTCCCAGATATGATAATTTTGTGTCCCGATGACATTTTTTATGGTCCCCGGGACATCGGGACACCGTTAGTTTCGAGTGCTGTAGGGGTGTCCGGAGGAATGCCCCCCCCCGGAAAATTTTTTGAAAATAGATGCTCTCAGGTGCATTTTCAGGGTCTCTGAGAGGTTTTCGATACATGATTATAGAACAGATTTTACCAGTGTTTCAGTGATTTCTGACCTAAATAGTATTAATGTAAACACATTTGAAATTTCACCTTAAAGTTCACCATGCAAGTTAAACTGTTTTGTTATAGATTACTGAGGTATACGATAGATTGAAAATCTACGGGGATCCTTTAATTATCTATGATCACGTAGTGTTGTAACAAAAATGTGCATGAAAATATGAACAGTGGTTTGCTCCATCTTATGCAATCCAATGAAGAGAATCGATCATCATGACCTCCTGTTGATCACAAAGGGATCTGAACCTAAGACCTGCCACCTGAAAATAAGTTGCTGTATTACTATAACTGTAATGATTTAGAATGTTTCTGATGCAGTTACCGTAATATATGTAGAACTAAGATACACTGAAAAGAAAAGTAAGGCGACTGCATATTATAAAGTTTAAATTTTGGCACTTTATTAAATGGACTAGATTACGATTAAAACATATTTAAAGGAAAAAAAAACTTAATTCATACATTTAAGTTTGCAGAAAGATTATGTACTTATAAACACATTCATGAAGAGAATTTGTTAATAAGTGTCAAATGTAGCATAATTTCAAATAATAATGATAAGCGTATTTGGCAGTGTGATGTCACTGTGAGCCTTTAACAAAAGAATAATCCGGAGCCTCCTTTTGTTAAATGGATCCCAGTGACATCACACTGCCAAATATGCTTATGATTATTATTTGAAATTATGCTGTATTTGACACATTTGGACAACTTCACTTCGTGAGAGTGTTTATAAGTACATAATCTTTCTGCAAACCCAAACTAATGAATGAAGCTTTCTACTCCTTTAAAGCAGATTAATTCTCCTTGGCTTTTGCTTGGCCCAATGTTGGGCAACCCTCTCGTCGTCCATCTCGCTGTCATCCACGCTGATGTGGATCAAATTGTCCAGCGAGTGCTTTTTGAGCCAGTCGCCGTGATCAAAATTGATGACATTTTCGTTGTCGTGACAGTTGTCTGGTTTTGTGCGCCATCACTCGCGTGGATTTGCTGACGTTTAGTCAACCAGTCTTTGATCAAAGCCATAATGCTAATAGACTAGATCAAACTTTTGTGATTAAAATCAGTCGGCTTTGTCCGTCTGGTGGGGGACAACATCAGCAGCCAATGAGATCGCTTATAATGAATCGGAAAATTCCGGGATGTCTGACGTTTTCTTTCGATATTTTTATTGGACGGTTTGAACACGTGATCTTGACATAACCAACAGATTACAGTTTGTTTACATCATACCACGCGGACATATTACTTTGACAGAATCAACACAAACATTGGAAAAAAAGACCGCTTGTTTAACACAAATATCAATCAATATGTAAATGGATCTGTTATTTGTTCTCCTATGTATCTAGTTACTTGTGGGTAGGAAATGTAACGTATCAGTATAAATCTAAGCGTATCGGATTTTAACTAAAGCGACTAAGCATATCGGCAGGCAGAGCAAGCATATCGGGCCCGATATGCTAAAACGCTTTGGGGAAAACCATGTTATAGCCAACTCGGCACTACACGCTTCATTGGCTCATGTATGACTCGATTTCGTGGAATAACTTAAAGGTCCCATGGCATGAAATTTTCACTTTCTGAGGTTTTTTAACGTTAAAATGAGTTCCTCTGACCTTCTTAAGTCACCCCAGTGGCTAGAAATGTCATAATGTGTAAACCAAACTATGCCCACCCTTTGTCAACATTTGAGAATGGCGCGTCAAAATGGCACGTTGATAGGCTCTTCCCTTTACTACGTCAGCAAGGGAGATGATCCCCACACCCCCCCTCTAGATTCCCACCCACTGTATGGATTGCACGCCCAGCTCAAAAGTTGCCACCATAGATACGTCACTTCAATTTTGTAGTGAGGAGACCATAGAGGACACAACAACATGGCACCACCTAAGCGAGCGAAACATGGAAATTGCGCTGTACATGGATGTGACAACACAGAAAGGAGTCTGTTTTTACTGCCGACGGGAGAGACCCTGAAGACGCAGTGGCTTAATTTTATTTACTCCAATAATACGCCGTCGAGTCTACCTAAGACGGTGTATGTTTGTCGGAAGCATTTTCCTGATGAATGTTTCCACAACTTGGGACAGTACAGGGCAGGTTTTGCACATCAACTGTCACTGAAGCCTGGGTCCGTACCAAGCATCCCTGCCGCATCAGCCACAAACACCGAACAAGTAAGTGTATAACTGTTAAGTCGTTTTGCCGTGTTTTAAAATCGGTGCGTTAGCCTTGCAATGGCTACATTAGCTGTGCAGCTAACCGCTTCCTGCAGTTAGCCAGGTAATCTGCGCTACAAAACCAAAAAGCATGCAGCATGCTCTGTTAAACTGAGTTTAGTCTGGAAATTGACTGTAACTTATGAGCTTATGTTTGACTATTGCGCCGCAATGCATGTCTTCTGTTGGATAAGCGATATGTTGCTGTAGTTGCTGCTTCTATCCTCTTTGGTTATGGAGTGCGTGTTCAAGCCTAGGGTATTATACGTTCGTAAACTACCACTCCGAACACTCTCACTCTCTGTTCTCTGTGTCACGTTGAGTTTACGAAAGGAGTCCGAGGGAGAACGGGGTTTTGTCTTAGCAGCGTGGCTACAGGTGCTGATAGCAGCGAGTATGTGTGTGCGCAGCTTGGTCAAGCCCCTCCCCCTCCCCCCATGGCCCGCCCCCACCCTCTACCCTTCCCCGCCTCCTGCTTCTCATTAGCAAAACGACGCACTGGGAAAAGGGCTGAAATGGGGCTTTCTCCCAGGAGGCTATATCTACGTGCCGAGGGTTCATTTCGAGAAAGGCTGCGGATATAACATCCGGAAACCTCTACGAGCCCGTTTAAAGCATCAACAAACCACCATGCCATGGGTCCTTTAAATATTCAATCGGCGATCTCTTGCTTGTAAAAACTGCATCAAGTTGGTAGGGCTGGGAATCGATCCAGATTTCCTGGATCGATTCGATTCCGATTCATAAGGTCACGATCCGATTCGATCCGCGATTCGATCCGATATCGATCTACTTAGATGTTGCTGGATTGTCACTTTAAAGTAAAAACTGTCCCTATTGACAGGAACAGCCCCATATGTGTTTGTGCATGTATCTGTGTATGTGTAAGAGGAACACACACAGAGAGAAGAGTCAAGGATTTAAAGGATTTATTTTGGAATGAAAAAAATCCAGGTTTTATTTGAATTCTAAATCAAAACCATGACATTCGGTGGCCCTCTTTTGGTTGAATAACATACCCATGGCAGGGTTTCTGACCACAAAGAAAAAAAAGCGCCTCAGCAACCACAGCAATTGTGTAAGAAATGATGCTTATTTGCCACTATATTTTACCTCTATGTGGCACAGTTTGCACACTGCTTTTGTTCTGTCGACTCCGTCTCTGTCCTCGTAACGTTTGAATCCAAAGTAATGCCATACATCAGCTTTCAGGCCAGGCGGTGATTTTAGCCGTGCAGCTTCAGCCATCTCGCGTTCTTAAGTTTCGGTTTCGTTTGCCGGCACCCGCTTTTTATAGCGGTCCTTGCGCGGTCGAGAAAATAGTGCCTATAGCCACCTGGAAGAGATCGATCCACACATTTTTGAATCAATCTCGTATTTTTTGAACGTGAATCGATATCGGATCGTGGACCGATCTTTTGAACCCAGCCCTACAAGTTGGAGACACAGTGACATCACCAAACTGCTGCAATCTTCTTTTTTGATGCTTTTCCAGGCTCCTTTTATTTGATTCTCCCTTCAGTCTCCTGTTCAGGAGGTGAAACACATGCTCAATTGGGTTAAGGTCTGGTGATTGACTTGGCCCGTCTAAAACGTTCCACCTCCCCCGGTGATGAGTTATACCTTTCTACAGCTCAGCTCTAATCAGTGCCCAGATTCCTCACACTTATCAGCACAGCAACCTCAGACATCATTAAAGCTAAAGCTCACGGAGCTTCTCCACTATTCCTTTTCATGAGTAGACACAACCTCATTCTGCTCACCTGCAGACAGGCTTTCAACCATGATTAGTGTAAACATTTTCTTTTCAGGAATCCACGAGCTGATACAGTAAAATACCCGATATAAAAATGAGATCACCTCATTTATATGGAAATGATGCCACAGCTAAGACAGGTAGCTGCACCGCGGCTGGCTCTCAAAATGCTTTTCATGACCTGTGTTCAACCACAAACAAAGCAAGCCTTTTGGAAATGCTTCCGTTTGGAATTCACTTCCAGCTTCCTTTTCGCCAGTAGTGATCCGGGACTTATGTAAAGCTTGACGAACATCCACATTGACCTTTCAAAAGAAGGAGTTGAGCAGGAGTGTGTCAGCAGCCATGCTCGACTCGGAACATGCGCAGAGAAATGAAGGATGCTGTCAAGGACGAGACCTCAGACCTCAGATCTTCTCAGCATCGGTGCTTTGATTGGAACAAAGCCCACTCTTTGGGAGTAACCTCTGCAAATCCTGAAAGCCCCAGAGTATGTGGATTGAAGCACAGCTGCTCTTTGCAGACACAAAGATAACAGCAGGTGATGAAACAGGAAGGCAAGGCTTCTATAAGTGCGGGTCAATAGTCAAGAGAGATGTGGAAATATTAGCCAATGCCCTACAGGTGTTGTCGAGTTTGAGCAGGCTGACTCTCATGTGGTCTTTGTTCTGTAAATCTGATTATGCATATACTGTACGTATTCCGATCTGTGTGTACCAGGGATTTGAACAGCTCCTGAAATGCATGTTCAAACATCTGTGACGTGCACCTGTTTGACACCAGCCAGAAAGTCATTAATTCAACAAGGACAACAGCCGAGTGCACCGTTATATCAAATACATCGTCCTCGACAAAAAGACATCGGACTGTGTGTTATGCAAGCATTAAAGTTATAGTTTTGGTTGTTGTTGTTGTTTTTTTTGTCCGCACTGTATTTTCCTGTTTAGTCACGGTTTTCCTTTGTATTCCAGAGTGGAAATAATGTCTAGCATTAATTTCTCTCAATATGAAGCCATCTCTTGTTATTTATTCACCTTCCAAACCTCAAAATCTAACATTTTTCAGCATCCCCCCTGGGTTCTGAAAAATATTCTTCACTTTTTTCCTTGAAAAATCAAGTCAAAGAAGTATTCACTTTTTCAGTTTGTATTTTTTTTTAGTTACCGACATATCAAAGTGGACTTAATAC
Source organism: Neoarius graeffei (assembly GCF_027579695.1). NCBI lineage: Eukaryota > Metazoa > Chordata > Actinopteri > Siluriformes > Ariidae > Neoarius > Neoarius graeffei. The sequence goes on from NC_083571.1 coordinate 14,512,049, forward strand.
AGGTTTATACCAACCAAACTGGCACAATTCAAATATTTGTACAGATACAGCGAGGCCTCTCTGTTACATATAAAATTTGGGCTCCACTCCAGCCTCTAACAAGAAGTATTTGATTTTGGGCGCCCTGTGCACCATCAGGCTAAAATAAACCTCTTTAGTTTGAGCTTACTGAAGGTTATTTTCGCAGGGAATTATTCTAAAGAGGTATGAGGACTCCCTTTAGCCTTTACTTCAACACTAAACTTGATTTACAATTGAACAGAGTTGAGAAGAATCTTAGACCAACCAAAAGTGAACAAATCCAAATTTCCCATCAATTTACAAACCGAACACAGAATGACACTGCGTCTTACATCATAAGTTAGCCACAGGGACTCAACACACCACGCCCCCCTGAAACATAGCTCCCTTCAGTCGCTTGCCAGCTGACAGCACTTTCACTGTTTTTTTTTCTCAAAACCGACCCCTGTATTACTGATACTGTCCGATGTGCTCGGGGACGGTAGGGGATCTGAGTGTGTCTCCCCCGTGGCTGTTTCAGCCTTTAAAGTCATCTCAGGGATGAGAATGGGACATTTAAAAAAAAACTCTGAAATGTCTGCCAACTTTCCCACACACATACATATATATATATATATATATATATATATATATATATATATATATATATATATCTGTAGGGATTTGTTATCTTAAAGTTTATAAACGTTTTAAACCATCATTGAATTTGAAAACATTCATATATATATGAATGTTTTCAAATTCAATGATCAGGCTTTCGTCTAAAGGGGGAACGGGGCGCTGCGCCCTCTTACTCTCGGCGTGCGCCCCCTTACCGACTCCGTGAAAACATCCCAGCAACACTACGTGACAATGTGTCTGATCATCAAATACGTTATAATCAGGCAGGGGCGATTCTAGCATCTGATCGTGCATCTATCTGCACGGTAACGCCACTATCGAGCCATGCTCATCGGAAACAGTTGTTTATCCCGTTCGATTTATCGATTTCCCTGGCACGATCCTCATTTTTGCGGTCCAAAACTTTCGCCATATTGGCGAAGTAACTTTGAAAACTAACCAAAATAACTAGAACTTAAGAAGTGATCAAAACCGTGTACGTGTAGCTTGTTTCTCCGCAAATTGTAGAAGTGAGATGAAACTAGCGCCAAAATGTTGCCGGAAATCGTCGTGAGTTGTCGTTAGCATAAATATTGAAGAAAGCAATGACGATTTCCGTTATCACAGCTGCAACTAATTTTGCGATGAGCGCTGCCGAAAGATGCTGGCGGGCGGGCGGTTGGTCCTGCCTGCTTGTGCCACCACAAGCCTCGTCTCGCGACGACCCCCCCCCCCCCCCCCCCCGAAATTTTCTCAACGGATTTACACGTTTCACAAAAATGACATTTTCAGCAGGAAAAACTCGGAATTCTGCAGATCCGCGGAAAATTCTCATCCCTGTCATCTTCAGTGCTTGAGGAAGCCTGCCCAAAAACTTTGTCAGCTTAGACTACGCCATTGTTTGGATCACCACACCAGGCCGATTAAGATGCACTGCAATTGGTCAAAAGCTTGGCGCTCATTTGGTCATTATGTGTAGTCGATTTTTATTGGTCATAGTTTACACTCTGGCTTTTCTAGAAAGGGATTTCTAAATACATTTGTCACTGTGACAACTGCTAGTAATTTTCTCTTCGTCACAGATGGATTATGTTCATCAATGACAAGCGTGACGAGCGCCAGTCAGAACCCTGATATTTTTTTTAAAGCTTTCCTACTTAAATAAGACAGACTGATGACTGATTCTTGCTAGAATGAATGACGCCATCATGTAGTAACATGGCACTGGGCCGACACAGCTTATTAACTTCCTGTTATTTTCAGAGAATTTTTCTGCCCACATTTCTATAAAGTCCAGCTCATTCACAGCAACCCATGGTAATTTTTAACATTAATGCCAAAAGCAATTTCCTCTCCGTCAAAGTGCCCTGAGCTATGGAATAAAGTTAAGTGACATTATGTCACGGAGTTCATCTTCTCTTAATGCAATTAAGCATAGATGAGGCACACTCAGCATGATGGGGATTGTAAGGATTAAAATGAGTGTGTAAAGTCTGGGCTGTGGGTTATGATCTCCAAAATGCAGAGCATCTAAAAGTACAGCGGTCTTAGCTATAACCAGTGATGGGTGTTTTGGCAAATTTTGGACATTCAGGCAACCCTTATTGTTTTATTACAACCCCATTTCTAAAAAAGTTAGGATGCAGTGTAAACTGTAAATAAAAACAGAATGCTATGATTTGCAAATCATGAAAACCATATATTTCATTGGAAACAGTACAAAGACAATATATAAAATGTTGAAAAATATATGCTCATTTTGAATTTAGTGCTAGCAACATGTTTCAAAATAGTTGGGACCTGGACAACAAAAAGCTGGAGAAGTTCTATCATGTTTAAAAAAATAAAACTAATTAGTTTACGTGGCAACAGGTCAGTAACATGATTGTGTATAAAAAGAGCATCCCAGAGAGGCGGAGTCTCTCAGAAGTAAAGACGGGGAGGGGTTCACCACTCTGTGAAAGACTGCGTGGGCAAACAGTGCAACAATTTAAGAATAACGTTCCTCAATGTAAAATTGCAAAGAATTTGGGGATCACATCATCTATGGTACATAATATCATTAAAAGATTCAGAGAATCTGGAGAAATCTCTGTATGCAAGGGACAAGGCTGAAAACTGACATTGGATGCCTGTGATCTTCAGGCCCTCAGGCGACACTGCATTAAAAGCCGACACGTGTCTGGAGTGGAAATCACTGTATGGGCTCAGGAACACTTCAGAAAACCATCGTCTGTAAAAATAGTTCATTACTGCATCCACAAATGCAAGTTAAAACCAGATATCAACAATATTCAGAAATACTGCCACCTTCTTTGGGCCCAAGCTCTTTTACGATGGACTGAGGTGAAGTGGAAAATTGTCCCGAGGTCTGACAAATCAAAAGTAGAAATTCTTTTTAGAAATCATGGACACCACGTCCTCCAGGCTAAAAAGGAGAGGGACCATCCGGCTTGTTATCAGTGCATAGTTCAAAAGCCAGCATCTTTGACAGTACAAGGGTGCATTTGTGCATACAACATGGGTAGCTTGTACATCTGGGAAGGTGTCATTAATGCTGAATGATATATACACGTTTCAGAGCAAAATGCTGCCATCCAGACAAAATCTTTTTCAGGGAAGGCCTCCCTTCTTTCAGCAAGACAATGCCAAACCGCTTTCCGCACATAATTAAAACCGCATGGCTCCATAGTAAAAGAGTCCGGGTGCTAAACTGGCCTGCCTGCAGTCCAGACCTGTCTCCCATTGAAAACATGTGGTGCATTATAAAGTGCAAAATATGACAAAGAAAACCCCGAACTGTTGAGCAACTGAAATTGTGTATCAGGCAAGAATGGGACAACATTTCTCTTTCAAAACTACAGCAATTGGCCCCCTCAGTTCCCAAACGTTTACAGACTGTTGTTAAAAGTAGAGGTGATGCAACATAGTGGTAAACATGCCCATGTCCCAACTTTTTTGAAACGTGTTGCTGACATCAAATTCAAAATGAGTATATATTTTACAAACAACAATAAAATTTCTCAGTTTCAACATATGATAGGTTGTCTTCTTTGTACTCTTCACAGTGTAGGGTTTCCATGATTTGCAAACCATCGCATTCTGTTTTTATTTACATTTTACACAGCATCCCAAGTTTTTTTTTTGGAACTGGGGTTGTAGTATACAACCCCGATTCCAAAAAAGTTGGGACAAAGTACAAATTGTAAATAAAAACAGAATGCAATAATTTACAAATCTCAAAAACTGATATTGTATTCACAGTAGAACATAGACAACATATCAAATGTCGAAAGTGAGACATTTTGAAATTTCATGCCAAATATTGGCTCATTTGAAATTTCATGACAGCAACACATCTCAAAAAAGTTGGAACAGGGGCAATAAGAGGCTGGAAAAGTTAAAGGTACAAAAAAGGAACAGCTGATGGACCAAATTGCAACTCATTAGGTCAATTGGCAATAGGTCATTAATATGACTGGGTATAAAAAGAGCATCTTGGAGTGGCAGCGGCTCTCAGAAGTAAAGATGGGAAGAAGATCACCAATCCCCCTAATTCTGCGCCGAAAAATAGTGGAGCAATATCAGAAAGGAGTTCGACAGTGTAAAATTGCAAAGAGTTTGAACATATCATCATCTACAGTGCATAATATCATCAAAAGATTCAGAGAATCTGGAAGAATCTCTGTGCATAAGGGTCAAGGCCGGAAAACCATACTGGGTGCCCGTGATCTTCGGGCCCTTAGACGGCACTGCATCACATACAGGCATGCTTCTGTATTGGAAATCACAAAATGGGCTCAGGAATATTTCCAGAGAACATTATCTGTGAACACAATTCACCGTGCCATCCGCCGTTGCCAGCTAAAACTCTATAGTTCAAAGAAGAAGCCGTATCTAAACATGATCCAGAAGCGCAGACGTCTTCTCTGGGCCAAGGCTCATTTAAAATGGACTGTGGCAAAGTGGAAAACTCTTCTGTGGTCAGACGAATCAAAATTTGAAGTTCTTTATGGAAATCAGGGACGCCGTGTCATTCGGACTAAAGAGGAGAAGGACAACCCAAGTTGTTATCAGCGCTCAGTTCAGAAGCCTGCATCTCTGATGGTATGGGGTTGCATTAGTGCGTGTGGCATGGGCAGCTTACACATCTGGAAAGACATCATCAATGCTGAAAGGTATGTCCAGATTCTAGAGCAACATATGCTTCCATCCAGACGACGTCTCTTTCAGGGAAGACCTTGCATTTTCCAACATGACAATGCCAAACCACATACTGCATCAATTACAGCATCATGGCTGCGTAGAAGAAGGGTCCGGGTACTGAACTGGCCAGCCTGCAGTCCAGATCTTTCACCCATAGAAAACATTTGGCGCATCATAAAACGGAAGATACGACAAAAAAGACCTAAGACAGTTGAACAACTAGAATCCTACATTAGACAAGAATGGGTTAACATTCCTATCCCTAAACTTGAGCAACTTGTCTCCTCAGTCCCCAGACGTTTACAGACTGTTGTAAAGAGAAAAGGGGATGTCTCACAGTGGTAAACATGGCCTTGTCCCAACTTTTTTGAGATGTGTTGTTGTCATGAAATTTAAAATAGCCTAATTTTTATCTTTAAATGATACATTTTCTCAGTTTAAACATTTGATATGTCATCTATGTTCTATTCTGAATAAAATATGGAATTTTGAAACTTCCACATCATTACATTCCATTTTTATTTATAATTTGTACTTTGTCCCAACTTTTTTGGAATCGGGGTTGTAAATTAAACGACTGAATCAACCTGAATGAGTCACGAACAACATATCTTGTCAGCAATAACCTCTTTTTCTAACCTTTTTTCTGCCAGTTATCCATTTCTTCAATATTTTTAAGCTGTAGGGTTTAGATGCAGATTTTAAAAAATGCATCCACTGCGAACAGGTCTAGTACGTCATGTTACTAATTCATATACCTGAAATAACCTGAACGTTTATTTCAAACAGGAACGAAGCTTTTGAATTTCAGACATCTGACCTTGCTGTGACCTTGATACTGTTTGGAACAATTCCAAAATCTAAACCGTTCATCTACTGGTGACAATCATATTTCTATATAAATCCTACAAACATCTAACCACTCGTTCTTTAGACTTCGCATCAACAAGAATCTCAGATGGATGGAATGCAACAACTCGGATCCTATTTCAGCACAATCTGGAACAAATTCAGTACTGCTGTTAATGAAATAAGCTCAAACTCTTTTCCCACCAAATTACTAATTAGTTCTGGCCTGCAGCAGCCACATGTTCACAATGTAGGTAACATATTAAAGGCTTTACTACAGCTGGCTAAATCATAAGATGAGAAAATAAATATTTCGTAAAGTAATTAACTAATTTCTTAAAGTAGCAGTTGTGTAACTTTGAGAGATTTAGGGATTTCTGGATTTCTCTAGTAGAAGTACGTAATTAACTTGCAAAAGGGCGTCTTGCATTTGCACACATTTAGACAGCACTGCTCAGGCTGACGGCAGCAAATAGATACATGTTCATGGAGACTGCGAGTAATCAAGACTTGTTCATTTTAAAATGTTTCTTGGGGAGACGGGGATGATATGTTGCTATTATTGTAGTTTCCATATTAATAAAACAAATACTACAATTAAAAATATATACCGTATTTTCTGGACTATAGAGCGCACCTGTATATAAGCCGCATCCGCTCTATTTAAAAAAAAAAATTTTTTTAAAAGATATACAAGCCGCACCGGGCTATAAGCCGCAGATATCTATGTTGAAAAATTAGATATTTACTGCATGTACAGAACGATTTTGTACTGTAAATGTACATGTATGTACCTGAACAGATTCTTTCCGAACAGTGCCTTTTAACACGGCAGCAACTTTGCTGATTAAAACGGAACAGAACCAAGAGAAAATAACCGCTATTTATTTACCTTCATTTCTCCTGTGTTTGAAACCACAAGTCACTTTAATCATCTTCGCTGGATTTGAAAATAATTACCAGTTAGTAATTTGTCGTGCGTGTTCTATCTGCTGAAGATCTGCTAATTCTTCTTTGCATTGATTTTTCGTCTATCTTATTTTTGATTCTACTTCCGGTTAGAGCGCCCCTAGCGGTGGAAGAAAAATCCACAGAATAGCCGCACCTTTGTATAAGCCGCATGGTTCAAAACCTAGGAAAAAAGTAGCGGCTTATAGTCCAGAAAATACGGTACATGACTTGTGAAAGGCTGAGAATAATACGACAAATATTTACAATAATAATCTGTATATTTGCATAAAAGAAATTCATTTAAAAAAAAATCAGCTGCATCCTTTAGAAGCTGCATATATTTGCATGGTTGTCCTGACAACAGGGTACATTTTTGGCTTATAATTATAAGACTGATTTAATTAATCATTATACTTTATTAATTTGCCTTTTTCTGATTATATGCAATAATAATAAAAAAGAAGAAAAATGTTAAATTTATTGTGTTTTCCTCACACTGCAGGTGTCTTAATGTTAACTGGAAGAAAATCTCTCTCACACACACAAAATAATAATAATAAAAGCCAAACAATCGCCAAAAAGCTGCCGCAGTGTTCAAATCGACGTGAGTCACGGTCCTTTTCATTTCAGTTTTTTCTTCTCTACTGACTCAAAAATGGTGCTTATTTAATTTCCAACAAAAACAGTGAGTTTAAAGAACTAAGCCTCAAGGAATCCTTGTGTGATTCACTCCAGTGTTGTTGTGGTTGCGACAGAATGACATTGCTGCAATACGGCAGCCACAAATGAAGGCGATCCAGTAGCACTCTGGAGCTGAAAGGCATTTGGAGTCCATCATTATCCGTTTCAATCGGCTGGCTTCAAACCGGGCACATGGCATATCATCATCATCATCATCACCACCATAACATGGATGACAGACTTCTCCTTACAGCTTCCTTTCCTATCCTGAACCTTGCCTTGGTGTCTGCCTGCTAAGATGAAGTTGTGTAGCGAGCCGGTTGAACAAAAAACAGCAGTTTAAAAACAGCAGCCTGCCTGAAGATATCTGAAACCTCTGTGATTTTTCTCACTAATTGTTCATGAAATGAAAACAAGTCGAATCAATTTATTTTCTAATTATATGTCAAAAATCAAAACAGAGAAGAGCGCTTACACATACTGGACAGATGAATAACAGTTTTATGACTGACCCAACTGACCTAATGTGGCAGAAGGCGCAGCATACATCTTTAATTAAAAAAAAAAAAAGAAAAAAAAACTCACTAGAATTTGGTGCGCAAGTTTTAATTTTCTTTGGGTTTTCTGAAATCAACACAGGGTCAAAAATATACATACAGCACAACTAATATTTGGGTAAAATGTCTCTTCGTAAGGGGCGGCACGGTGGTGCCGCAAGAAGCAAGAAGGTCCAGGTTCGAGCCCCGTGGTCAGCGAGGGCCTTTCTGTGCAGAGTTTGCATGTTCTCCCCGTGTCCACGTGGGTTTCCTCTGGGTGCTCCGGTTTCCACCACAGTCCAAAGACATGCAGGTTAGGTTAACTGGTGACTCTAAATTGACCATAGGTGTGAATGTGAGTGTGAATGGTTGTCTGTGTCTATGTGTCGGCCCTGTGATGACCTGGCGACTTGTCCAGGGTGTACCCCGCCTTTCACCCGTAGTCAGCTGGGATAGGCTCCAGCTTGCCTGCAACCCTGTAGAACAGGATAAAGCGGCTAGAGATAATGAGATGAGATGAGATGAGGTCTCTTCGTAAGATTCACCTTGACCAAACATTTTTGTTTACCATGAACAAGCTTCTGGCAGAATTCTGATTGGATATTTCATGGCTCTTCATGTTAGAATTGGTAGAGTTCATCTCATCTCATCTCATTATCTCTAGCCGCTTTATCCTTCTACAGGGTCGCAGGCAAGCTGGAGCCTATCCCAGCTGACTACGGGCGAAAGGTGGGGTACACCCTGGACAAGTCGCCAGGTCATCACAGGGCTGACACATAGACACAGACAACCATTCACACTCACATTCACACCTACGGTCAATTTAGAGTCACCAGTTAACCTAACCTGCATGTCTTTGGACTGTGGGGGAAACCGGAGCACCCGGAGGAAACCCACGCGGACACGGGGAGAACATGCAAACTCCGCACAGAAAGGCCCTCGCCGGCCCCGGGGCTCGAACCCAGACCTTCTTGCTGTGAGGCGACAGCGCTAACCACTACACCACCGTGCCGCCCCCTGGTAGAGTTCAATTAAATTTATTTTGTTTTTTCTTGGCATGGACTCGACTTATAAGCACGGTCCATATATTTTCAATAGGGATGAAGTCAGGACTTGTTTTAAGCTTAATGTTAGCCTGCTTTATCCTCCACAACCAGCTTTGATGCGTGTTTGGGTTCATTGTCCTGTTGTAACTCCCAAATCGTCTTCAAGTTTCTGATGGTTTATGCTGAAGAATTCTGAGGTAGTCATCCTTCTTCATTATTCCATCCACTTTGTGCAATGAACCAGTTCCACTGGCAGCAAAACAGCCCCAGAACATGATGCTGCTATCACCATGACCAGTTGGTACAGTGTCCCTCTGTACATGGTGGTCATTGTGGCCCAACAAGTCAATCTTTGTCTCATCTGACCATACAGCTTTCCTCCAGAAGGCTTTTTCTTTGTCTGTGTGGTCAGCTTCAAACTTAAGTTAAGCCTGAAGGTGTCGATTTTGGAGCAGGGGGTTATTTCTTGGATAGCAGCCTCTTAGTCCATGGTGATCTGAACTGTAGACAGTGATCCATCAGCTTTCAGTTCATGGCAGGGCTGTGCCATGATGGTTCCTGGGTTGTTCCTGACCATCCAAATCAATTTCCTTTCAGCTGAGGGTGACAGTTTGGGTTTTCTTGAAGCAAAGTGGCTTGGCAAAGTGAGTACATCTCACAATAACTTGGACACAAGTGTTTGAACTGATCTTGGAATTTGCAGTTGTTTAGAAATGGCTCCAAGAGACATTCCGGAGTTGTGTACATCTGCGATCCTCTTTCCCATTTTACTGTGTGTTGGTCAATCCAATGAGTGCTGTAAATAAACCCTTTTTACGAAGGCACAGAAAAGCTACCAGCTGTAGTCAGTCATGATCACTAACAGGAAGTTAAGAGACCTCGGCCTTGGCAAGATAAGAGACATTTTGGAAGTTTCAGCACCTCTGAATTAATAATCTAAGTGAGCGTATGTAAATTTTTGACCCTATATGTATAATTTTGACCCTGTGTTGATTTCAGAAAACCCAAAGAAAATTAAAACTCGTGCACCAAATTCTAGTGTTTTTTTTTAATTAAAGATGTATGCTGTTTCATTCTGCCACAGAAAAAGAACAGTTCAAAGAAATCACTGAAAGCCCAAATATTGCCAAGACATTCATATCCAAGATGACATTCATGTCACTGCATGTAAACTTCTGACCACAACTGTATCTGTAATATGTTACCAGTGGGTGTGTTATGGACTCAACTGTAGGTGCAATGAATGTGAACGAAGCGGATTATTTACTCTATCATTATTTTTTCTGCTAAAATATGTTGGGAAGAGAAACTGAAAGTTGACAGTCAGAGCACACGTCTAATCAAAGAACAAATTACGCAAATGGACAGATGAGACAAACATAAGTTTCGTGTTTTTTGGTTTGAACAAAAGGGCTACAACTTTTCTGTGCATCGTGTTTGTTATTCAGATTCAAATGCCAAAAGTCATATACACTCACCGGCCATAATTTAATAGGAACTTGTTCTTGATACTAAGACACCAGTTAGGGCTCTACACTAACTTTTTTTTCAGGAGCACACGTGCTCCTAAGTTAAAAATTTTAGGAGCACAGGGAAAAAAACGGGAGCACAAGCACAAGTAGGTTTTCATTTTAAAGGTTTATTGCAGCGCAAACCTTAGACACACCAACACATAAAACGTAAAATTCAATTGAGAATGAATGAATGAACAAACAAATGAATAATGAACAACTGAATGAATGAACAAACAGTAGCTAAACAGAGAGCAGAGCTCAGCAGAGCTAACAACATCATCAAGGACAGCTCCCACCCTGGCTCTGAGTTCTTTGACTTGCTGCCCTCAGGCAGGCGTTACAGGTGCATCAAAGCAAGGACCAACAGACTCAAAAACAGTTTTTTCCCACAGGCCATAACCACCTTGAACAATTAGCCTTTTTCACATTACGTCACTTGCAGGGGAACTCGTATCCGTTTTCAGCCTTTTGAATGGAAGAAGAGGTATACGGCGGCAACATATGTTAACAAAACTGTGTCATTCACAGATAAGATTGATAATAATATTGCGCATTGTTGTTTATCATTACGTATTGTTAGCGACCATTCCAGTCACCTATCTGCCTTGTTTTGGAAAGGAAGTTTACTGACTTTCTATGGTTGCTACTTGTTAGCCAGCAGATTAGCATGCCGCCTCTTCTTCCATTCAAAAGGCTGAAAATGGATGTGAGGTTCTTCTGCAAGTGATGTAATGTGAAAAAGGCTAATTACATGCACTGACTGATGCCACTTCTGGCAGGTGCAACAATGCACCACCAAGGACCTAAAAGGACAATATTCTCACACTTACCTGATACAGTGCAATACTTATTACAGTGCAACCTCACAGAGCAACTTTTTAGTTTTTATAGCTTTTGTATATTTTATATTTATATTTCTACACTTTTACATCCATGCCCAATACAATGCAATACCAAATACAGTGCAATATCCTGAGTTTTGTAGCTGAACTGAGTTTCTATAATTAATGTGCAATTAACATCTGCAACTCAACACGCCCAGCTGTATATATATTCTTTGTTTTTCTGCTGTGTTGTGACATGCACCATTTGTATATACTGTATATTATTTGTTTTTCTGCTGTGTTGTATGTTCCTATCTAAATGTTTGCACTGGGGTGTGTGCTTTCCATCTCATTATATAATTTTCCCGCACCTTCTCCCGTCGTTCTAGCTTTCTTCACTACACTTTCTTCCTCGTCCGTTCTTTTATTCTTGTTTCCACCATCATTGCTTTTAAAAAACGCCATTATTCTCTGCATAGCGAATATATTTCTCAGCTCGGTCCGAACCAGCTCACAGTTATCTCTCAGTTGAATGATCTGATGAATCCCTAAAAAGCACTTTTCCCACCTAATGCCACACCCACAACATACAACTGTGGGAAAGAGGGGCAATCACAGAAAGATGAGTAGAAAATGGGAAATATTACGGGGGATATTTATTGTGATAGTAGGCTATTGTAGCGTCAGCACAAAAGCACCAGACTCAACTTTAACTGAAAGTGTTATTCAGTAACTTTTTCACTCCCCCCCAGCTACCGTGGGAACCACCGCAGTGCAAGACAGAGGCAATGCACGCAACTACAGACAGGGAGCAAGGCGCAGGCAGAACACACACACGCGCACGTACACAACACTGAACACACACACTTACAACAATACAGGCCGTTACTCGTTACACTATATTAGGTAGGCTATCCAGCGCTGGATTTACATACTTTGCAGTTTAACGTTTGATACATTTTAGAATGTTAAACTCGTCGCGTCTGTGCTCAGTGCTTTCCTAAATTGTCGGCCGCAAGAAGCCCTCGCATGAATGCGCGTGTTTTTTTTTCGTCGTTCGCATGACGAAAAATTTGCTCGCAAATGCGAGTGAAATGTGCGCACTGTAGAGCCCTGACTCCAGTTCTTGGCTGCAGGACTGGAGCCCAATGTGTTCTTCTGCTGTTGCATGCTGAGATGCTTTTCTGCTCACCACGATTGTAAAGAGTGATTATATGAGTTACTATATCCGTCCTGGCATCGCGAACCAATCTGGCCATTTTCCTTTGACCTCTCTTATCAACAAGATGTTTGTTTCCACCCACTGAACTGTCTCTCACTCAAGTGTTTTTTGTTTTTCACACCATTCTTTGTAAACTCTAGAGACTGTTAAGGCCCATAAGGTCTGATGGCTTGTATTTATATTTTATCCTCGAAATTATGTACTGAAATCTTCCACTCCAGCCACTGCATAGAAGTCCTTTTAAAATTGGTAAAGACGTCTTTTAGCCACCTATTAACCATCTAAAGTGCTCACTTCTATTAAACCGAGCATTTCCATTTACAATATACTTAATTATTACAAGCTTTTCCTGCTAACACGCATAATAACATAGACACTGCTCCAAAAATGCAGAGTGCCTCGAAATGGTAATTTGGTTTTCAACCAAATGAGAAAGGTCAACCAAATGAGAAAGACAAGTAATTGCTTTCTGATGAAAAAACCTCTCTCTACGTTTTTGCTGTTTTTTTCCCACAATTCTCCACCTAGAAAGTGGTTGGTGTACCCAATAAACACTCAACTCGGGTTATATTTGAAGCTTTTCAGTTCAGCAGGCAGGTAACAGGTTGGTATGAATCATGAAGCTTTGCTGTCATTTCCTATTCATCATCATCCCGTAAGCCCTGAGGCCAGGTTCATGACCGTGGATTTACCCATGCTAATTCTGCCCTTATCAGGGTGAGGACTCGGAGGTCAGCTGACGTGATGGACAAGCTCCTTGTGAAAAGGATGAGTAAAAGATGTCTGTGATTCATTAAGTGATAACCGGAGTGCAAACAGAGTGCTGGTGTTTTAATAGCCCCTCTGAAAAAGAGGCTTCATTCGTCACTGTAATGGCTTATTTCTTTTCAATAAAGCAATGCACATTATTCATGATGATCCTGATAAATATTTGTAGATATAAGGACATTTTTCTTCTGTTTGTATCAGTCAATATGTTTTTTCTCTAATTACTAGGTAATGTGAGGTCGTAAATATGCCAAAAGCACCTGCTCCTGCCCCCGAGGTCAGACCTGCTACGATGGATGACTTCTGCTGATCATAAGTACAGCCTGAGTGTCGTGGTTTCCTCCTGTGTGCTCAGTGTAAAGCTCTCAGCTGGGCTTAGGAGGTAAATTAATGTCCCAAGCAACACACCAGAAATGAATTCATCCTATTGTCAGGGCATCATGAGTTCAAATCCCAATGATGCCACAGCAATCCATAGTCAAGAATTCAGCAGATCAAAACCGGTCCTACTGTTTGGAAGGAAAGGATAACTTTCCTCTCTCTTGTTGATCAGAGCACCATGAAACAACTCATGTGTATTGGCATTGTCCTCCAAGCAGAATTAACAGCAGCTAGATAAGAGGTAGTGGCATCACTTTAGAGCTGCAGAAGAAAAAGCTTGTGGGTGGGAAGTGTCTATGATTACATTTCAGACAATATAAGGTAACAAGGTAAAACTGAAAGACAGACAAACCAATGTACAAAAACTGACAAATGAATCAGATCCAAACTGCAAAAATAAACCAACAAACAGCCAAACCAATCAATGAACGACTCAAAAGATGAACCAAGATCCAACCAAACTATCCAAGAAACTAATCCAACAAACATCCATCCATCCATTATCCTGTCCTACAGGGTCGCAGGCAAGCTGGAGCCTATCCCAGCTGGCTTTGGGCGAGAGGCGGGGTGCACCCTGGACAAGTCACCAGGTCATCACAGGGCTCCAACAAACATACCAACAAATAAAACAATGAACAAACCACCAAACAAACCAATGAACCAATAAACAAACACACAAAAAGATCCACCCACAAACAAACCAAGGAATGAAACAGCAAAATCAATAAACAAACCAGCCAGGCAACCAACAACCAAAGAAACCAATGAAAGAACCAACCAACTAACCAACAAAGAGACCAAGAAAATAACAATGAAATGAGAAAATACTTTTATTTATTTATCTGTAGCCGCTTTATCCTGTTCTACAGGGTCGCAGGCAAGCTGGAGCCTATCCCAGCTGACTACGGGCGAAAGGCGGGGTACACCCTGGACAAGTCGCCAGGTCATCACAGGGCTGACACATAGACACAGACAACCATTCACACTCACATTCACACCTACGGCCAATTTAGAGTCACCAGTTAACCTAACCTGCATGTCTTTGGACTGTGGGGGAAACCAGAGCACCCGGAGGAAACCCACGTGGACACGGGGAGAACATGCAAACTCCGCACAGAAAGGCCCTCACTGGCCACGGGGCTCGAACCTGGACCTTCTTGCTGTGAGGCGACAGCGCTAACCACTACACCACTGTGCCGCCCACATCAACTCCAACAACTAATTTATTAGTGCACAAAAACACGCAACCATCTGACCCTAAATGAATATATTTATATATCACTCATTTGCTGCATATATCTGACCAACTATTGGATTCCTTTCTGAACATTTAGTCATGGCACGACAGGCTTTAATACTTTTTATGTGACATTTACTTTTACACCACTTGGCAGATGGTCCTGATCCAGAACAACTTGGAGAAATGCTTTATAAGCTCCACCATAAACATAGTAATCAAATATCCCATGCCCTGAGAGGCTCCAGTTGAAATTATGGATTCTCTGAGGTGACTGACATAGTATTATTTTGTGAGGGGTGCAGCCTCACAGTGAATCCATAATTCCCGGACCCTCTCAGTGCATGGTATATTTGATTTATATCCCTCATTAAACATTTACAAACTAAAAGTGTTTGGATCGAATCTCAGCATAAACTCAGTGGAGGCAGCCATGTTTGTTGTTTACGTTAGAGTGACCTTCGACCTGCGCATGTACAGTATACCATGCTATGGCCTGCCTCACTAGGCATGATCATGATATGTAGATCTACACACACAGAAATGCTCGCGGAGCCACAGCTGTGACTCGAATCGGCCGTATAGCTTGAAATTGTGACGTCAGGTCATGGTATAGCCAGGATATACTACGACTGACTCACACCATATACATTTTTTATTTTTGACATCATGAGATACATTGCTTAATCAGTGAGCCGTCCTTGGTCAATCCCTGCACGGGAATTTTTTGATGCAGGATATAGTATGCATTCTGTGGGTCAAGGTGTAAGACTACACTTTAATTTCCCTGAGGGAACCCTCCCAAAGGGATCAATAAAGTTTTATCTATCTATCTATCTATCTATCTATCTATCTATCTATCTATCTATCTATCTATCTATCTATCTATCTATCTAATCAAGTTCAAACTGTTATAACTTGACATGCTATCCAACAGGGCATGATATACCTCCAAACTCACTTCCTAATAAAACTGGCACTGCGAAACAGCCTCTTCTTCTGACTGGTCAAAAGTTGAGTTACCCTGAAGAAGTATGCAGTTTCACACATATAAACGTGATGTACAATCTTGTCAAATTTATGCCACTTTCATAATGCAAGTTTAACATTAGTGTAACAATACACACAGCCACACAGATGCAAACTAAATTCTACAACGACGTCACAAAAACTCCAATATTTACAATGAGTTTCACCAAAAGTGACAAAGGTTTATCAAAATAATCCCGAGCCCAGTGCTGTCTGAGGGATCAGAGATCATGGGTGTTCAGATTAGGCTTGAGCCCTTGCCCTTGACACACCGAAATTCCTCCAGATTCCTTGAACCGTTTAATGATATGCACCGTAGAGGATGAAATATCCAAACCCCTTCCTATCTTTCTTTGAGGAACATTGTTTTTAAACATTTCAATAATTTTCTCATGCATTTGTTGAGAAACTGGAGATCCACGGCCCATCTCAGCTCTTCAAAGACTAGGCCTTTCCCGGATACTGATTTTACACCAAATCCTAAGTCAAATGTTGACATCACCTGTTTCAAATCACATCATTATTTAATTGTTTTACTTCATTACTAGCCCTAAATTCCTCCAAGTCCCACCTTTTTGGGAATGTGTTGCAGGCCTGAAATGCAGGAATGGCTGTATATTAACAAATAGAATGAAGATGATCAAAAAAAACATGAAATATCTAGAGTTCATTCTGTCTGCAATGAAATAAACATCAAAGTCAATTTAGAAATCACAGCTTTCTTTTTTTAAAAATTTGCATTTTCCATACCGTCCCATTTTTCCCCCCCTAATTTGGGGTCGTTAGTTTTAGGTCTAGTTTTTCAGAAAAGTTGAACTGTTTCCCAGCATGGCACTTAGCCAAATATAGATGGTGCAATGTTGTTGAAGGAGTGGCCACATTGTAAATGCTGTGCAGTCAGGTGCCATGCATTTCCATGCAAAACATGACCTGGCAGTTGGAGGAAAAGCACGTTTGGTGAGAACACCACCTACATCCCTAAAATGTCATCACCATTTTGTGGAATGGCTCTCGTTCTCAGGCCCCTCACAGGTTTGAATGTGAGGCGCTTCTTTGAATTTTAAATGTCCGAATTTTGAATTTTACCTTGCCAGCAAAAGGAATGTTTTTTTGTTTTAACCACTTGCAAATTGCAACACAACCCCAATATGACAGAATAAATCATTAGATAAACAAACAAACATCAGCAAGCACATCATTAAATCGGAGTCATATGTTTAACGCTGCATAATTCTTACCATCGATTAAAATCAGTCGAAGTTTGTGTGAAACAGATGGTCAGCATGTACTTGAGGAATTAAAAAAAGTGTTCTTGGGTGTATAGCAAGTAACAAATTGAATGGATAGCAAAGTATAGCAAGCAAAGATGAATAAAATGTCATCAAGCAATAATACAGGGTTCTCCAGAAAATCTGAAGTAGCTGGCTAAAAAAAGTAGTACGCAGCGGCAACATTTTGAAATGTGCCTTCTGGTGCACTCTCAGCTAATAAATTGCCAACCATTTCTCTGTAAAATACTTGCAAAATATGTATGAAATTTCCCTCCAGATGTATCTGTGCTTGGCTTCCTCGGTTACCCTCTGTAGTACGCTGCTTGGCTCTGTAACATCACTACATGGTGAGCTTATCTGGTGCATGTGTCAATGTACGGTACTTGACGTGCTTCTGGTGTGGTATTGTGTAGTTTTAATTTCCGCATAAATATCTGCACGCAATTAGTTATTTGCACTTGCGCTTTATAAGTATGAAGCATTAGCTAAAGGACCAGCCATCTCTGTGGGAACTGAGGCACTCCGGGTAGCTTCTGGATATCAAAATATTAATAAGGATTTATATGTACAAACCATATTTATTTGGCCCACGGAAGGTTTTAGTTTCTTCTATGGTGGCATTTTGTGAAAACCGAGTGAAATCGTCTGCAACAACCGCTGACTGCGTCTTTACCGTCTGCTACGGCGTAGTCACGTGGTCCAGCTCAGCCAATCAGAGTGCGAGAATCGATCAACAAATATGGTGTCACTTCCAGTCATGACCCAAGTCGAAGACAATTTTGTGGTGAAATGATTGGATTTGCAGCAAATTATGGGCAAATCCAATCCAGATGGACAGGCAGAAATCTGTGTAAACGGAGAAAACCG
Source organism: Neoarius graeffei (assembly GCF_027579695.1). NCBI lineage: Eukaryota > Metazoa > Chordata > Actinopteri > Siluriformes > Ariidae > Neoarius > Neoarius graeffei. The sequence goes on from NC_083571.1 coordinate 14,530,052, forward strand.
CCAGTCGCCGGTGCTTATGGACAGGTCTGAATAATCTCATCTCATTATCTGTAGCCGCGTTATCCTGTTCTACAGGGTCGCAGGCAAGTTGGAGCCTATCCCAGCTGACTACGGGCGAAAGGCGGGGTACACCCTGGACAAGTCGCCAGGTCATCACAGGGCTGCACTCACATTCACACCTATGGTCAAGTTAGAGTCACCAGTTACCCTAACCTGCATGTCTTTGGACTGTGGGGGAAACCGGAGCACCCGGAGGAAACCCACGCGGACACGGGGAGAACATGCAAACTCCGCACAGAAAGGCCCTCGCCGGCCACGGGGCTCGAACCCGGACCTTCTTGCTGTGAGGCGACAGCGCTAACCACTACACCACCGTGCCGCCGGTCTGAATAATACCAATGATAATAAGCAATGGAGCAAAAAAGTTAAAGAGAAAAGAAAATGAAAGAGAGAGAGAAAAAAAAGACAAATCCCAAGAGAAAAATCCCGCAGGAGAGTCGTGATCCTTCTCTCATTTCTCTTATGCATTGTAAAGTCCCTCTTGTACTTCCCTTCTGGCTTGGGCCTCTGGTGGTAATTGTATAATTCATGAAGAGAAAATGAGCCTCGCCCTTGGCATGGTTTCAAGCAGCCACCATTGAGCAAATGTGAATTTGCGTTTTCTCAATTCAGGCCACTTGGAAACAGGCTTGTGTGAATTTAACAGGGGGGTGAAGTGATCCAAATGGCTTTAGACTTTATAAAGACATGAGGTACCTGCAAGGAATGCAAGGTAGTCACACACACACACACACACATTGTGGTTGATCCATTCACAATCATATGCTTCAGCAGACAATTTAGATAGCTGTCTCTTCAATTATTTGTTTTTCGCGTGTATCCAAGAGCAGTTCCAGTCATGATGTTTGTTGTTTATCGGCTGTCCCATATTGGGGGTTGAATTGACGATAATGCTGTACAACACAAACATAACTGTGCTGGCTACAATTACAACAAAGTAGATACACCTGGACTGTCCTGTCATTTTTTTATGCACTTGGATTCCAGTGGTTGAAAATTTCCCAAATTTGTATGCTCCCTCGTCTTCATCTCATACCTCATATATCTCAATCGATTATGGAGAACCGCCAAGTATTTCAGAGCACGCTCATCACGTCTGCTGTGATACTTTTGTGAATGTTAGTAATACAGTACTTGCTGGAGAGATAAACTTCCCATCTGCTTGGTGAAAATGGGTTATACTGTATAATTTTAGAACTGCAGCAGGACTCAAGTTTCTGACAGCCAAACGATGCAGGAGAACCCAACTGAAGGCCTCTGCATGCTCTTGCGACAAGGCTTTCGCAGATAGCTTTTCGCAGACAGTTGTAATTTATCGTTGAGCGGGGAGTAATAGGCGTGCGCGATGTTATTCACCGGCACAACGCAAGGGGGTGCGAAGTCGCTAGGAGTAGTTGGTGGGTGTGGTTAGTGGAGTGTTTATCCTCCGGTTACTTATAATGACTAGAACGTTTTTTTTTATAATGACTAGAACTGGAGTCGTATAGATGTACGTACTTCCTCAATCAACCGCTCTTCGTGCTGCTCCATCTTCGCTCGTGTTTATAAAAATGCCGGTCGTGAAAACAAACCAAACCGGGAAAGCAGGGAAGCGGAAATGCGTGTACAGCGGATGTAGAGTGGACCAATCAGAGCCCTCTTGTCTGCGACGCTGTCTGCGAGGCTTCTGTGGTGGTCACAATTTTTGGGAGGTGCGCACAGAGCGTCTGCGAAGGTGGGGGGGCTACGCAGACACTGTCTGCGACGCTATCTGCGAGGACTGGGTTGTCAGCATAAATTGGCCTTGAGTGTTAGCAGGCCAAAGAGCATGACATTTCCAGTGACAGGTCCCTGGATGAGACACGTGCGAGGAGGATTTGGTCGAATATGGCTTGAGGTGTGTAATCACAGCCACAGCGAGCATATCCAGCGCCGACATGGCTCGATTCAACACATCCAGGAATATAACTAAAAGGTACACCAAAGCTGTAAAGCAGTAAATAACAGGACTGCTGTAAGAAGGATGTCTGGTATTTTCTATTCAACCACTTCTCTGCACACATCTGTACTGTCTGGAATAACCGATAATGCATTTCGAATAAATATTTCTCCTTTTCTATCACAGTAACGCATGCTCTGACATTAAACAAGAAATGCATTAGCACTCTAGAAAGCAAGTTATTTCATTTACTGTGCTGTTGGTAATAGTTTTGCAGGAAGCATCGAAAATGCTTGTTTTTTTCTTTTCAATTACAATACAGCGAACGGTTCAATACTCTACATTTCAACACTTCTAGATCTTTAGGTAAAGCAGCCAGCACTACTCCGACACGGTATACAAGAGTGCTCTGAAAGCACAATATCCCCCACTGGCAACTCTGCCATAACTCTGGTAAAATGCGCCTGAATTGAACAAAATTGCAATATGCGTATCAGGGCTTTGAACCAGAATTTCTTTCCTATTGGTTCGTTCCGAACAGAAACGGAATTTTAACGTTTCTGGTTTTGGGTTCCACCATTAAATAGACGTTCCTGAACCGGTTAGAACAAAAAAAATTAGTTCCCGGAACGGTTAATTACGTTCCCTGTCAGCTGTTTAACAAATGGCTATAAAATTATGTCTCTGTCTCATCCAGCTTAAGCCAAATGTAGGCTAATTCTATTACAACCTTCATTAAATAAGACAAGAAATAATTCAAAACAATTATTTCAAATGTTGGCGATTTGGATTCTCAGTATGTCTTCCCATCTACACAAACAGAAAAAGTGCCAAAAATGAAAGAGAATTCGTTTAGTGTGTTACCAAAGGCTAGTCAGGCCCTATGCATTGATAGGCTAACAGAGGTTAACGTCATTTAATGTTCGCGAGCCTCTCATTAACGTGGACAAATATATTGATATCGTGTTTGAAATTGACGTTTTTGAATAACGACAGACTGCAATATTTACCTCTTATTTAAGATGTGGAGACGTGATAGTAGTCCACCCTCCCGCTCTCTCCATTCAGTCAGCGAACGTCACACAGGAAGTAAACCCCAGCGGGTCATAGAAACTTGCGCAGGAGAAGAATGACTTTTTTATTTGTAGGCTACGGAAACTTTGAGGAACGAAATAAAAACCGGTATTAACCGGTTACCATTATTTTTAATAAGCGTTTCTGTTCCGGAACATAAAAAATAATAAAGTTTCTGGTTTCGTTTCTGTTCCATGTGAAATAGAAAAAGGTCCCGGTTTTCGTTTTCGTTCCTTGAACCGGTTCAAAGCCCTGATGTGTATTACCGACATAGAATCCTGTCAAGTTTCATGAAATTCCTCCAAAAATTGTGAGAGGAGTTGATTTCAGAAGGTGAGCACCCTTCCGGGGCGGACAGATGGACATCGCCACGACATAATCCCCCTGCGGGCTTTTCGGCCAGCGGGGGATAAAAAAATAAAAATAAAAATAATAATAATTGTGAGTGAAGTTGATTTCAGAAAGCAAGCACACCTTGATGAAATTGCCAAAGTACAAGTTTGTTAATAATCAAGGGCATAACTCTGGTAAAATTTGCCCAAATTAAACGAAATTTCAATATGCGTATTACTGTCATATAACAAATATATAGAATGCGCATGCGCCTTCAAGGGACTCTCACAGTCAACGGGGGAAACTGGTGTTGAATCTGCTGCTGGATTTAAGTTATTTTTCTTGGACACTGCAAGTACATTGAGTTAATTATTAAATAAATATACAAAAAAAAAAAACCATTATGAATATCTCATCTCATTATCTCTAGCCACTTTATCCTGTTCTACAGGGTCGCAGGCAAGCTGGAGCCTATCCCAGCTGACTACGGGCGAAAGGCGGGGTACACCCTGGACAAGTCGCCAGGTCATCACAGGGCTGACACATAGACACAGGCAACCATTCACACTCACATTCACACCTACGGTCAATTTAGAGTCACCAGTTAACCTAACCTGCATGTCTTTGGACTGTGGGGGAAACCGGAGCACCCGGAGGAAACCCACGCAGACACGGGGAGAACATGCAAACTCCACACAGAAAGGCCCTCGCCGGCCACGGGGCTCGAACCCGGACCTTCTTGCTGTGAGGCGACAGCGCTAACCACTACACCACCGTGCCGCCCTCCATTATGAATATATTTCATTATTTTTTGGTGGTCCGGTTTCCATCAAATCATGAGCTCTGATTGGCTCGCGAGTGGTCCGGAATCCTACGATACGGACCCTGGTTACGGACCTTTGGCGACTCGCTCGTTCACAACAACAAACATAGTAGCAAATTTTTGTCAACATTTATTTTCGCATTTCTCAGTATAATAGCATTAATTTTACAGCATGGATAGCGATAACGACAGTGTTCACAGCGAAAGCGAGTTTTACTACCCTGATGAAGACGAAATAAAAGAAAACATTTCAGGAGAAAGCTGAAAACCTGTAACTGTTGCTAACGCCGAGCAAATCCAGCAGTTTACTGAGGAGCAAAGGGCAGAAAATACAACAAAAAAGACGACCTACGACCTCAATGTCTTTGGGAAGTTTTGCCGAAACCTAAATGAAAGTCGAAAGATGGAAGACATATCTGGCGGAGAACTAAACATGTTTCTGTGCAACTTTTTCATGTCCGCAACAAAGAAAAATGGCGATGTGTATGAGCCGTCCTCGCTCACGTCTTTCCAGAGAAGTATCCAACGCTATCTGAATCAGTCCGGCTCGAAACTAAATATCTTCACAGACCCTGAGTTCAACAAGTCAAAAGAAGTCCTTGTGGCCCGTAAACGGCAGTTGGTTGAGGTTTTTGCGAAGGGAAACCGTCCACAAGCAGCCAGAGCGTGTTTCTGACGAGCTTGTAGCAGGTTTATTCTAAATGTGGTTTCCCTTTCAGGCGCTCTCATTTTCTGTTAGAATTTGGTAAAGAAAAAAAAATATATATATATACTACCGTTCAAAAGTCTGGGGTCACTTTGAAATGTCCTTATTTTTGAAAGAAAAGCACTGTTCTTTTCAATGAAGATCACTTTAAACTAATCAGAAATCCACTCTATACATTGCTAATGTGGTAAATGACTATTCTAGCTGCAAATGTCTGGTTTTTGGTGCAATATCTCCATAGGTGTATAGAGGCCCATTTCCAGCAACTATCACTCCAGTGTTCTAATGGTACAATGTGTTTGCTCATTGCCTCAGAAGGCTAATGGATGATTAGAAAACCCTTGTACAATCATGTTAGCACAGCTGAAAACAGTTGAGCTCTTTAGAGAAGCTATAAAACTGACCTTCCTTTGAGCAGATTGAGTTTCTGGAGCATCACATTTGTGGGGTCGATTAAATGCTCAAAATGGCCAGAAAAATGTCTTGACTATATTTTCTATTCATTTTACAACTTATGGTGGTAAATAAAAGTGTGACTTTTCATGGAAAACACAAAATTGTCTGGGTGACCCCAAACTTTTGAACGGTAGTGTATATATTATTTACCAGTTTAAGGTCGGTCCGTATCGTGAAATACTGACCTCGGCCTTGAAAATACTGACCGAGGCCTCTGGGCTGAGGTCAGTATTTTCAAGACCTCGGCCATGGCATTTCACGATACGGACCTCCCAGCTGGTCAATTTTATACACACACACACACACACAGTATATGTGTGATGAAATTACGTATAGATATCGTAATGTCACATTGATATCGCCACATTTTAATCAAATTTAACTCCATTAGGCAAGTGATTATATAATTTAGTGTCATAAATGAGACACATTTCTGTACTTGTAACATTGTGTGTGTGTGTGCACGTGCAAGAGAGAAAGAAAAAGAGAGAGAGTGAGGGGTTTTGATCTGTGTGTACCAAAGGAGGTTGAATTGGCATATATATAAGGAGCAAAACCTTTCTCTCTCTCGCTCTCTCTCTCTGCGTGTGCACATATAAGGAAGATCATTGCCCACTTAGCATTGTGGATAACAGTTGAAATAATTTGATAATCATGTTTGAGTAATAGTGAAATAAGCGGGCACGGGGAACACATTTACTTAATTATTTAGCTTATTATTTGCTCATTCTTTCGTGTGAATGTTTATTCATTTAATAAAAATAAATTTTAAAAAACACGCTTGGAAGAAAAAAAATGTTGCCCAGAAATGTAAAATAGTTTCAATTATTAATTACCATATTGTATATGCAATGCTTAATGACAATACAATATTTTAAACACTTTATATTTCATTGTTTTTTGGTAAAAAAACAAACTCCATGTGACCTCATCGACTGGATTTAGCAACTACTAATGCCTATATCGGGGATGCGCATTGCAAAGACGCTCTTTGTAATGCTGCTATTAAGACTCCTTCTTACGAGTGAGTTCAGGAAAACCATGTACAGAGAGAACGTTCGTTGCTGAAGAAGGTCTCTCAACTTTCTCTTTAGCCCTTAAGTGCAGCGTTATGGGGAAACCTAGCCGTGTTTGTTTGTTCTGTTTATTTCAGAACAAGCTGTTTAGATTCTTCTCCACTTCCTACGTCACAAGTGGAGCTCATTAGAATGATCCCGCCCCTTCATCTGAGTATTTCCACTTAGGGCTTGAGAACTGCCTTTGTGAAGGAATAATCATAATGAAAGTGCTACCTGAATGCCCAGTAGCGGGGAAGGGGCGTGAGCAGTGGCTCATCTATAGATAGTTTTCACTGACGTCACGGCATTCCGGGGAATGCCCCCCAGCCGCCATCTTGCGGGACAAACAAAACGGACCATCGCCACTACCGGCTACGTTATCTCGGACGAATTTATGAAGTTATATAGTCAGTTTTCTAAAATGTCGGCAAAATCAAGCAAACAGAAGTATATAGATACATTAGACGACATCTCACGACAACGGTATGCAGCCAAACTGGCCTTGATTGGGGGAATTGACCCCTACGAAGTGGACAAAGATGCATTTTCAAGTGACTATGCAGGGCTGCCAAAGCCTGCTCCAAAGCCTGAAACTGACTTCATCAAACTTTAAAGGCAGTCTGATATATACAACTTTATATATTCACAGTGCGCCTTTTGGCGGATGCCGCCTGAATCGCGCAGATCTGATTTTTTTTTTTAGGGGGGGCGTTGGAGTGTCTGATTATAATTTCAAAGTAAATTCTGTATTAAAATTACTAAATAAGCAAATCCGTTACAGTCCATGAAACAGGAAGTATAAGGATGAGAAAAAAACAGTTTAAATCGGAAAGCTGCGCACATTTGCGCAGTCCTGCACGCCGCTCGGTAAAAAATGTGCACAGCCCGAGCGGCGTGCAGGACTGCGCAAATGTGCGCAGCTTTCCGATTTAAACTGTTTTTTTCTCATCCTTATACTTCCTGTTTCATGGACTGTAACGGATTTGCTTATTTAGTAATTTTAATACAGAATTTACTTTGAAATTATAATCAGACACTCCAACGCCCCCCCCCAAAAAAAATCGGATCTGCGCGATTCAGGCGGCATCCGCCAAAAGGCGCGCTGTTTGCATCCCAAACACAAATCAAATCATACAGAATAGACCTAAAATGTTTTTCAAAAATGACCCTTGCATGAATGAAGTGACAAGTGTCAAATAGAAACGTGACAAACGAGCGATATTAAGTGTACATTACAATGTAAACGTACACTCAGCGGTTCCAGTTAGGCATTCTCCAGAGATTGTTTACACGATGTTTTGGTTTCCAAAAACAAACTTAAACACAATTGATTGTTTATTTAAACAACTTACCACTTATAAAATGATCGGAGCAGACTTTGCTGTGTTTGGAAGGCTGATAATCCTTGCGGTTGATTCTCGCAAGCCATAGGTTTCTCCTTTGTATCCTGAGTTTCTTTGTTTGCTCACCTTCGTGCTCCCGTACAGTGGGAATTCCATAAAAGCTCCGCTTGACGTCATCATCTGACCTATTACGACAGCCGTGAATACAACAGGTGTGCACCATTGCTAGCTTTAAATAGCCTGCTTGGGTTCTTTTGAAGACTTTGTACTCGCGCGTTACAATGTGTGCTCAGTCACCCGTACGGTAAGCTTGACCCGCAAGATGGCCGCCACTAGGGAATCCCCGACTCTGTGGCGTCATGTGAAAACTATCTATTAGAGATGAAAGTGGAGCAAAGAAAAAACCCCTGAACTTTTGAAAGTCAAACTAAGATGGGGGGGGCAATGTCCCCCGAAAATATTTTAATAACATAACATGCAAAACCCTGCATTCTAGTGCATTTTAGTACTTATTTTCACTAAAACAAGTTATAACTTTTAAGCCTTTTTCTTTCATGTGCATTAATGATTAACATGTCAAAAATATCAAATTTAATTCCCCTAGTTAATGAGTAATTTTCAGGAGTGCATTTAAAAAACGCGGTGATTTTCCTGCTACACAGTTCATTACTTTGAAAAAAAAAAATCAGACAGTTGAAGGTAAACTGAGCAAAATCCCAAAACAGTCCTGTTAAAAAGTAAAGGTCTGTTAGAGTTTCTAAAGCTTTCAGGTTTCAATGTTGGGGACATTGAGCCTCGTTTATCAATCTTTTAGTAGAGTTGTGCGTTTGCAGAAGGTAAAGTGAACTAAACATTTCCAATTCATATTTATGCGAGTTGAAGCCAATTGCTTACATTAGTTCGTATTGTCTGTAAATTTTAACACACCAATGAATACCAAATTTCTCATGTAAATCGGGGCGTAGGGTGTGTGTGTGTGTGTGTGTGTGTGTGTGTGTGTGGGTGTGTGTGTCACACACTGACTGGCAGCCTGAGTGCATTATGTAACAAAAAATATATAATGTCATTGCTAGTTTTAAGCAGCTTAGAAACTGGCTCTTCCATTATTGCTGTTTCTTCCACGTTTTCTTGATGTTGTGTTCTAGAAACGGCACTAAAACTTGGCTTCGAAACCACAAAATGCAACTTTGATGGAAAAAAATATACAATAAATTGCTTACCGCTCTTCACGTCGAAAGAAGGAAGAAAGATTTGCTTGTTTTGACACGGCGAATTATTAACACGAGAAAATACTTGTAATTTGCAACTAAAAAGACTGCAGCTACACTGGCAGCTTGAACATGCTTTCTAGTGCGATTGTGTTGCGGTTGCACAGAACGGTGTCAGTCCTGCGTGCCTTAGCACGTACACCTGAAGGCGCGCGTGCCTAACGAGCTCCGGCACGCGCGCCGTTAACAAAGAACACCTGTCTTTAATCAATGAACTATGTTTGGGCTATTTAAGGACTGCGCCCAGGCAAGGATGATGCGAAGTATTACGCCGTGTCTAGGAGCGTGAAAAATCCGAAAAATAAACTTCTTCATTCGGAAAACCGGAGATTTTCAAGAGTTGTCAAATATCCGGATTTCCGGGTAAATCCGGAAGACTTTCATCCCTGATCTATAGAGGTTTCTTTGCTGACGTCACGCATAAATTACCGCTTGTTTAAACTGCCATGTTGGAGTGAAAACTCAGCGTGTCAGAAGGCAGTGCTGGAGACAGCAAGTTTTTGATCGCGTTTGTAAACCAGAGTCTGTGCCATGGTTCTAAATTGTGTTGCTGTAGGGTGTCAGAATTATTGGGGAAAGAAACCCTGACTATCCTTTCACAGATTCCCGGCCGATCGCGACCGCCGTGAAAAATGGATTGCTGCATTACGGAGAGCCGACTCATCCAACGCCAGGAGCGAATGGAGACCTGCTGCGACCAGTCGTATATGCAATGAACACTTTGTCGGAGGTATGAATCATTACTCATTCGATAATGAGGATAATGTAGGATAAATGTAAAATTCATCTATAGAAGCAATCTATAGTTTTGACCCCCCCCCCCCATAGTTCTGCACAAAAACACATAGTATACAAGTTTTGATATCATTGAAAGAAAACAGAATCAATCCATTCATTGTATCAAATTATTAAGCACATGTTGAATAAAGAAACACATTTGGATGTACGCTCTAGAAATGCTTAGCAGCATGTAGCGTACAAAGTCAAAGGCCTACATGATTCAACAAGGTCCAGGATCAAACATGCAGACACAAGAAGTGGCGATTAACTAGGTTACAACTTTTAACATTACGTTTGAAAGGATCAGATCTCAGTCAACTCACAATCGCTACATCAAAATATTATAAGTGGTAGTTTTTATCAATCCGATTCTATTAGAAACAAAAATTGAAAAGATTAAATTACCTTTGCCATAACAAGCACTTTGGATTCGGCACCTGGGGATACTTGCTGTGCAGGTCCTCGTCCCACGACACGCGTTCTTAAATGCGTGACAAATCCGGAAAAATAATAGTTCTAAGCTTGCAAACTCTTATAACTCTTCATTTTTTCATGTGTATAGTCTGAGGTTCGGTCTATCAGCTAGTGGTATATATCTGGATATGCCAAACCAGGAATGTTCTCTATCGCTTCAAGCAGTGAACATCGCCTCCGGTAGCACGTAAGGATCGGTTGTGAGACCAGCGATCACCATTTTCTCCACATATCTTGCCTTATGCGTACGATCATAACTTTCCGCTAAATCTGACAGTGCTGGGGAAACGATCCCACTCGACGTCTCGCTTTGCGCCATGTTCAATGTTGCAGTCCTGACGGATCTGTTACGCATTGTGAAGCACCGAGCCGGTTTGTTTTCACTCCAACATGGCGGTGTAAACTAGCCTGGGAAATCCCATGCTGCTTTGCACAATCGTTCCGATCTGAAAAGACAGCATGGAAACTATGGTCTAAAGGCTCGCCTGAGTTAGGGAGCCAATCAGAGAGTGGGGAGGGGTGGAAAGACAGTGACGCGTACTACTCGACAAATGGAAGCTTGTAGTTTATTTGGGATGTTTACGGATCACATTTAACATGGCGGCGAGCGATACGAACCAAACTTTCGATCAAGCTTTAGACACTGTTCTGAATAGTTTAGAGCGAAAGTTTGTTTTAAAAAAAGAACAGCGTTTGGCGTTACAGTCTTTCTTCGCCTCTTCGTCGCTCTAACTATGTCACCGGGTACAACTGCCATGATTGGCCATGGGCTACGTATACGCCAAATGATAGACATTCGCAACGTCCAATAAACGGCCGTTGACAATCGTAAACCACACCTCCCCTACGAGAAATTCAATAGGCGGATTCCAGACCATATTTCACTTGTGATATGGTCTGGTGTTAAGGGCAATTCCATGTAAATGTCAACCTCACCATGCAAAAATAAAGCAACATGTAATACATCAAAACCACTCCCAGAGATATCACCTAGGCCTGTATTTTACAGATGTGAATAAGTTGAACCAATTTGTCACAAGAATTGTTCCCTTCGCCTTAATGTCAGTCTTTCTTTCTTATAATGTAAAACCCAAGCTAACATCAACTTTGATCATGTACAATTCTATATTATTGCCACAAGCCACAGAAATGTATGCTAAAATCCACAAAACAGCAAAACAATAGCCATCCTAAATATTATTTAAGAACTTTGATAGTTTTAGCTGATATTTAGAGAGTTTTTCAAAGGGTTATGGTGGTTAAATTGCTGATTTTCTAAACATATGCCATGTCCATTTCAGACGCGTCACATCCATAACGGAATTTCGTCACATCCATAACGCTGACTTCTCCTTCCGAAACTCTGCATGAAATACAAAATATTTTAAACAAAGATTTTTTTAATATTCACCTTGGACCCCTCTATCAAATGGATATCTCCATTTCGACATTAGGTTTACGATTTCACAGAGTTTGATAAAAATGTACAGTCACCCAAGAAAAGTGATACTTTTTCTGTCACATCCATAACGCATCTTTTATTGGCATTTTCTGGCATGCCCTAGATGTACTATGGGAATTGTTCTTGTTCTATCACTTCTCCAGTATGGTACAGCCTTAAAATATGCAACACCTGTTTAAATACTGGGAGACAATAAAACATGCACTGGGTCATTTGTTGCCATTTTGAGTTCAAGTGTCACGTCCATAACGCTGGAATTGCTCCTAACCAGACTAGGTGTAAACAGTTTCCGGTCACGTGACTAAGAAACCTCTATACTACTAAAGGAAGGCTCTCTGTCTGTTCACCTGTGCAAATCGACACGGCTAGACGCACATACTCCATACTTTGCGCGTGGCTTGGTGACACCCCAGAGGGGCCCAAGACAACATTTTTGAGTTTCCAAAACATGGGATTAGTGTGGCTACTGTGGCAGTGGGGGCGTGGCCAAGCGTCAGTCTGTGAATGGAGGTCGGGGCCAGGGAAGGTGAGTGGCAAAGTCAGTGCACCTGTTGTCGATTGATGTGGTGCGTGTGTTTGTTGCAGTGACGATGGAGGATAGAAAAGGAAGGAGAGAGTGAAGAGAGGGGATCTCTCTCAACCAGAGCACGTGTGTGCGTGCGCGTGTGTGTGTGTGTAAGCGAATTATAATAGCGAAGCTGAAAAGCAAGCAGCGAGTAAAAATAAAAATGCCTATCAACATAATTTCCCGCCTGCCGCGCTTCAGTATTCCACCCACATCAGGGATTTGCAACAGCTACATGTGCTAACACACTGCGTGCAGCCTGGGTGGAGAATCCCCTCCCTGACTCGCCTGAGAGTTTCGATTGTATGGGGCCTCAAAAGGGGTGTTCACATGGCACATATTTGCATCGATGCTGCACCGATGTATTTTGTTGCGATATATCTTACACCGGTGTAAATTTTGTGGAGTGTTCACACGTCACAAACCTGCTTACTAGAGAGGAGCGTGTTAGCACCGGTGCAGCCCCACTTGCGTTCACACGGCAGTTTTTGCGACCGTGCTATACGATAGTAATAATGCGGAAATGAAATATGCGCATGCGTGAAAATGTACTTCCTTTTCCCGGTTGTCATGGCATCACCAAGCGCCGGGAAAACAATGTGGATGAAGACACCAGTGTTGCCAGATACTGCTGACGTTTTCCAGCCCAAAATATGTTAAAATCCGCCAAAATGCACTTAAAACCTCCCAATCTGGCAACACTGGAAGACTGTTGTTCTGTTGTTGTTGATATTCGCCATTTTGGAAGCGCAAGATACCAGGATGCAAATTATGCAATGCCCGTATGTAATCAACTCTCCTCACGCGTAGCGAGTCTACCCCTGTAGCGTTCAGACGTCCCATTTTATATCGGTGCTTCCCCGCAAACTAGCATTTACTCCGGAGTAAATTTCTTAAACCACCTCCCGAGCAGGGTTAGATTTGCACTGGTTTAAGCAGCTTTCAGGGGCTACACCGGTATAACTTTGTACCGTGTGAACGCTCTACTGGGGCAGCCCCGGTGCTACACCGGAGTAAAAGTTGCCGTGTGAACACCCCTATAATCAGCGCTCCTCGCTGGAGACTTCCACTACGGCCGAGTCTACGTCACTGAGGAGATGCGGGGAGCGATTTTTTGACACAACACCAACGTGTCCACTCAACTCTCCACTGGGCCATTCAGAGGAAATCAGGTTCAGGGGCAATAACTACTAGTCATCATTTAAATCAGCTGTTTTGAACAGGGCTGTTTGAGACAGGGTCAGAAAGGAGCTGCGGTGTTTTATCCTTGTGCTATTTTGACCAAAGCATGTCACAGACATTTCATTAAGATCTTAGAGAACAGTATCAACTTGTGGAAAAGGTGTATAATATGTCACCTTTAAATGTAGCTATAAATGGATAAAAAAAAAAAGACACTGGTTTACCCAGGAAGGTGCCGTGTAGGGATTTCTTGTTCAGAGTAAAAAAATTTTTGTGTGGAAACAGACTACAACCAAAAGCCAGTAACAGAACCAGAACTTCGGCTCGGTCTATAAGCAAAGACAGATAGCGTCATAATGAATCTCCCGATGAGCTGCAGGGAAACAGGATTTTTGTGCGTAAAAGTGTAGAAGTGCATAAAAGAGGGGATAAAGTGACCCGGTGAGTTCTGTTTTCTGACAGCTCTACTTCTGAGAATCAAGGGAAGAAGAAACAAAGGAGAAAAAAAGAAAGAAAGAAAGAAAGTCTGAGATAAACTCCTTTCTATATATAAAATGTGTTACAGCTCTGTGCCTGATGAGTGGCAGATCCCCCAGGTTTTTCCTTCCTTTTCTTCCCACTCGAATGCATCCACAGCCAGAAATGATTTATTTCTGAGCAAAACAGTCATGTTTATGAATGGTGACGTCTCTTATGCAGGATACTTGAATCTGCTTTGCACCTATAGTACATTATAAACATCAGGATGTGAATCAGGCACTGAGCAGACAGATACCCCTTTTCCACCAAATCAGTTCCAGGGCTGGTTCGGGGCCAGTGCTGGTCCTGGTTCACAACTCGTTCAACTTGCGAGCCAGCTGAGAACCAGTTTGCTTTTCCATAGCTTGTGGTGCTAAGGGTCATTACGTCATTACGTCACTGTATACGTCAGTTACGTCGCTGCGTTTGCATAAACCTTGGCGCAAATATCGAAGCAACAACAACACGGAGAAGAAGCAGCAGCAACAACAACAACAATGGATGACTTCATGTTTGTACAGCTGCTGCTTCTCGTCGCTTAAAAATGGCGACCTTTCGCGGTCTTGCGATTGTTGTTGGTCTTAACAATTCCGCCCCCCGCTGACGTAAGCGGTTCTTTCCTCTGGCCCAGCAAAGAATTGGTGCTAGCCTGGAACCGGTTTTTCTGGCCCCAGAACCAGTTCTTTGTCAGTGGAAACAGAAAACCCGGTTCCAAACTAAGCACTGGCCCCGAACCAGCCCTGGAACTGCTTTAGTGGAAAAGGGGCAAGAGTAATCTTGTCCCAAAGACCATATTTAACCCTCGCCTTTGTTTATGACAAGAGCCTCATCTCTGTGTGCAGTTGTGAACAATGCAACCAGTTTATTCTGCATGTCTGAGAATTGGAAATATGCGAGAGCGGGCCTGTTTACAGCAAATACGCCTTTATGACTGAAACAAATGATTGTGGACCCTGGGAGATGATGATTAATTTCCTCGCCGTGTCGCTGCAAACAAGCAGAATAGCCTGCATTTTTAATTGCAGGAGCAGGGACGGCAATAAACAGCAGTAAGCAGCTTTCAGTTCGCTGGCTCCTAATGAACACTAATTCACTCGCTCATCGATAATGCTTCATGGAGACACACCACAGCTGATGACCTCAGACAGCAGCAAGTGGAAGGACGTTTTCAACTAATAGAAACAAGTAATCTGAAAAAAGAAAATGCGTATATTTGCTTCCATTAGCTATTGTGTGAATATTATGAAGAGGAGGGGAAAAAAAGGATAATTAAATTGTAAAGCAAAAGAACACCAGTCACACACAGACAGCCATACCTGAAAGTACGGCAAAAATCGGTTTCCAGCACACAATTATTATGCATCATTTCAAGGCTTAATGATTTTTAATAGAGAACTGAATGAGGGAGGAAGTGAAATGGATTAAAACAAACATATGAGCTGCACAAAAACAAACAAAAAAATCTGAAAAGTGGCTAAATCACTAAAGATTTTTTAAATTACTATGTGAGTAGATTTGCAGAACTTTCAGACGATAAGAACTGAAAAGTTATACTGTTCATGAAAACATTTCCATGCACACAATGCAAGATAAGGTAGAAACTGTGTAAAGTAAAAAAAAAAAAAAAAATTATATATATATAATATAGAGTTAGGTCCATAAATATTTGGACAGAGACAACATTTTTCTAATTTTGGTTCTGTACATTACCACAATGAATTTTGAACGAAACAATTCAGATGCAGTTGAAGTTCAGACTTTCAGCTTTAATTCAGTGGGTTGAACAAAATGATTGCATAAAAATGTGAGGAACTAAAGCATTTTTTAAACACAATCCCTTCATTTCAGGGGCTCAAAAGTAATTGGACAAATTAAATAATTGTAAATATAATGTTAATTTCTAATACTTGGTTGAAAACCCTTTGTTGGCAATGACTGCCTGAAGTCTTGAACTCATGGACATCACCAGACGCTGTGGTTCCTCCTTTTTAATGCTCTGCCAGGCCTTTACTGCAGCGGTTTTCAGTTGCTGTTTGTTTGTGGGCCTTTCTGTCTGAAGTTTAGTCTTTAACAAGTGAAATGCATGCTCAATTGGGTTGAGATCAGGTGACTGACTTGGCCATTCAAGAATATTCCACTTCTTTGCTTTAATAAACTCCTGGGTTGCTTTGGCTTTATGTTTTGGGTCATTGTCCATCTGTATTATGAAACGCCGACCAATCAGTTTGGCTGGATTTGAGCACACAGTATGTCTCTGAATACCTCAGAATTCATCCGGCTGCTTCTGTCCTGTGTCACATCATCAATAAACACTAGTGACCCAGTGCCACTGGCAGCCATGCATGCCCAAGCCATCACACTGCCTCCGCCGTGTTTTACAGATGATGTGGTATGCTTTGGATCATGAGCTGTACCACGCCTTCGCCATACTTTTTTCTTTCCATCATTCTGGTAGAGGTTGATCTTGGTTTCATCTGTCCAAAGAATGTTCTTCCAGAACTGTGCTGGCTTGTTTAGATGTTTTTTTAGCAAAGTCCAATCTAGCCTTTTTATTCTTGAGGCTTATGAGTGGCTTGCACCGTGCAGTGAACCCTCTGTATTTACTTTCATGCAGTCTTCTCTTTATGGTAGATTTGGATATTGATACGCCGACCTCCTGGAGAGTGTTGTTCACTTGGTTGGCTGTTGTGAAGAGGTTTCTCCTCACCATGGAAATTATTCTGTGATCATCCACCACTGTTGTCTTCTGTGAGTGTCCAGGTCTTTTTGCATTGATGAGTTCACCAGTGCTTTCTTTCTTTCTCAGGATGTACCAAACTGTAGATTTTGCCACTCCTAATATTGTAGCAATTTCTCGGATGGGTTTTTTCTGTTTTCGCAGCTTAAGGATGGCTTGTTTCACCTGCATGGAGAGCTCCTTTGACCGCATGTTTTCTTCACAGCAAAATCATCCAAATGCAAGCACCACACCTCAAATCAACTCCAGGCCTTTTATCTGCTTAATTGAGAATGACATAATGAAGGAATTTCCCACACCTGCCCATGAAATAGCCTTTGAGTCAATTGTCCAATTATTTTTGGTCCCTTTAAAAACAGGGTGGCACATGTTAAGGAGCTGAAACTCCTAAACCCTTCATCCAGTTTTAATGTGGCTACCCTCAAATGAAAGCTGAAAGTCTGGACATTATGTCCATGTCCATTATATAACTATAACCTGAATATGTTTCAGTAAACAGGTAAAATAACAAAATTTGTGTCAGTGTCCAAATATATATGGACCTAACTGTGTGTGTATATATATATATATATATATATATATATATATATATATATATATATATATATATGATATTACACGGTGGTGCAAAGATATGAAGTTGATATAAACTTTATATTTTCATGCCACTCTGTAATGTTCTTCATATTATATGGACACAACCACAAAAATATGCAAGTTAATCAAAGGAATTTTAATTTTGAACCAGTTCACCATTTTGACAATGCGTGTCTAGTCAGTGGGAAAACACCGGGAGTGACGTCATCGGCATGACATATCGGGAATTATTATACATACAGGACACTTTTTCGATGGAATAAAAACGTGTTCTACTAGTGGGTTTCATTCATTTAGTTTGATAGCATGCAATATTGTTAGCATATCGCTTACAATAATGCGCCGATGCGTATTACGTTACTCTACGTAGTGGAGAATGGGCGTCGAATATGGTTTACGATATTGCATGGCTGTCAAGACAATATGAGGTCACATGTCAGAGATGTAAAACTTCTGCGCTAATGAGCGAATGTGACAATTTGTAAACAAACATGGCCGCCAGGCAGGGCTCTACAGTGCGCACATTTCACTCGCATTTGCGAGCGAATTTTTCGGCATGCGAACGACGAAAAAAAAAACGCGCATTCGTGCGAGGGCTTCTTCTGGCCGACAATTTAGGAAAGCACTGAGCACAGACGGGACGAGTTTAACATTCTAAAATGTATCAAACGTTAAACTGCAAAGTATGTAAATCCAGCGCTGGATAGCCTACCTAATGTAGTGTAACGAGTAACGACCTGTATTGTTGTAAGTGTGTGGGTGTTCAGTGTTGTGTGCGTGCGCGTGTGTGTGTTCTGCCTGCGCCTTGCTCCCTGTCTGTAGTTGCGTGCATTGCCTCTGTCTTGCACTGCGGTGGTTCCCACGGTAGCCGGGGGGGGGGGAGTGAAAAAGTTACATTTTTTTGCCGTTCTGCCATGCTAGTGCATTTTACCGGGACATGAGATTTCAGCATTTTTATTCTTCTCGGTCTGTAGCTTGAATAAGTTTAGGCTACTGAATAACACTTTCAGTTAAAGTTGAGTCTGGTGCTTTTGTGCTGACGCTACAATAGCCTACTATCACAAATATCCCCCGTAACATTTCCCGTTTTCTACTCATCTTTCTGTGATTGCCCCTCTTTCCCACGGTTGTATGTTGTGGGTGTGGCATTAGGTGGGAAAAGTGCTTTTTAGGGATTCATCAGATCATTCAACTGAGAGATAACTGTGAGCTGGTTCGGACCGAGCTGAGAAATATATTCGCTATGCAGAGAATAACGGCATTTTTTAAAAGCAATGATGGTGGAAACAAGAATAAAAGAACGGACGAGGAAGAAAGTGTAGTGAAGAAAGCTAGAACGACGGGAGAAGGTGCGGGAAAATTATATAATGAGATGGAAAGCACACACCCCAGTGCAAACATTTAGATGGGAACATACAACACAGCAGAATAACAAATAATATACAGTATATACAAATGGTGCATGTCACAACACAGCAGAAAAACAAAGAATATATATATATACAACTGGGCGTGTTGAGTTGCAGATGTTAATTGCACATTAGTTATAGAAACTCAGTTCAGCTACAAAACTCAGGATATTGCACTGTATTTGGTATTGCATTGTATTGGGTATGGATGTAAAAGTGTAGAAATATAAATATAAAATATACAAAAGCTATAAAAACTAAAAAGTTGCTCTGTGAGGTTGCACTGTAATAAGTATTGCACTGTATCAGGTAAGTGTGAGAATATTGTCCTTTTAGGTCCTTGTTGGTGCATTGTTGCACCTGCCAGAAGTGGCATCAGTCAGTGCATATAATTAGCCTTTTTCACATTACGTCACTTGCAGAAGAACCTCACATCCGTTTTCAGCCTTTTGAATGGAAGAAGAGGCGGCATGCTAATCTGCTGGCTAACAAGTAGCAACCATAGAAAGTCAGTAAACTTCCTTTCCAAAACAAGGCAGATAGGTGACTGGAATGGTCGCTAACAATACGTAATGATAAACAACAATGCGCAATATTATTATCAATCTTATCTGTGAATGACATAGTTTTGTTAACATATGTTGCCGCCATATACCTCTTCTTCTATTCAAAAGGCTGAAAACGGATACGAGTTCCCCTGCAAGTGACGTAATGTGAAAAAGGCTAATTGTTCAAGGTGGTTATGGCCTGTGGGAAAAAACTGTTTTTGAGTCTGTTGGTCCTTGCTTTGATGCACCTGTAACGCCTGCCTGAGGGCAGCAAGTCAAAGAACTCAGAGCCAGGGTGGGAGCTGTCCTTGATGATGTTATTAGCTCTGCTGAGCTCTGCTCTCTGTTTAGCTACTGTTTGTTCATTCATTCAGTTGTTCGTTATTCATTTTTTTGTTCATTCATTCATTCATTCATTCATTCTCAATTGAATTTTGCGTTCTATGTGTTGGTGTGTCTAAGGTTTGCGCTGCAATAAACCTTTAAAATGAAAACCTACTTGTGCTTGTGCCCCCATTTTTTTCCCCTGTGCTCCTAAAATTTTTAACTTAGGAGCACGTGTGCTCCTGAAAAAAAAAAGTTAGTGTAGAGCCCTGCCGCCAGGTTTGCTTCATTAAATATGGAAGATTTTGAGAGAATTTTGAAGGAGAAAGATGCGTTGAACACCCGAAAGGAATGTGTATGATGGCTTTTCTTCGTGGTATATCAGATATATTCCATTCAGCCACTCATCTTCGACTCGTTCAATATCATGCTAGCTGAATGCAATATACCTGATATACCACTCAACAGCAGCCAATATTATTTAAATATGTCACTCAGATCCGCGAGGTACTTTGTATGAAAAATGCGAGTTTTTCAACATGAGAAGATAAACTTCAGATCTTCAAGCCAGCGTGTGATTTTTATTTTTATTATATCGACACATTCACAAACAAAAAGTTCCTAAAATTTATCAAAACAATTCATCGATTTCCTCACGAGTGACATACAGGGCTCTACATTAACTTTTGAAACCACTTGTCCTGTCGGACAAGTTGAAAGGAAATTTACTTGTCCGAATGTGAAGTTGACTTGTCCGAAGAAAAAATTTGAGAAAAAAAAACCCACAAAAACTATTTGTAATAAACTAATTTCACCAGAATTACTTTAACACAATCTATTCACTGCAGAAAAAAATTGAACTCCATCAATCATTCATTTATTTATGAGAAATTGAAAACCAGAAAATTAAAATTATACAGTATATTTTCATTTTTAAATTATTAACTTTGAATATATATCCTCCACTGATTAATTGTTGTTGTCTAATTATTCATTGTGGCTCCTGTATGGTATTTAATGGTTGCGATGAAAGTTGGTGTTTTTTAGGTTTTTGTTGCGATTACATTGCGGGAGGAAGTGATAGTTGCGAGAAATTGTTGCGATTTTCTCTTTTTGTGATTAAAATTGAGTGATATGTTAAATATTAAGTTATTACTGAAAAACTATTGATTAAAAAAACAGACACTGAGAGATGGCCCTATAAACAACTTTACCAATATAAAAGATTACCAGGACTACAAAAATGCAGAAAAATAGGCTTTACTTATCCAAATGCACCTGTTGGTTCAAAAGTTAAAGTGCATAGAACCTCACAGCACAACATGAAGTTACCTTAAAATATAATATAAATGCCTCAGCTTTCATGGAAGAAAAAAAACTATTAATACTAGTACTGTGTGCAGGCAGTCTCTCCTGAAGACTAAATTAAACAATAATTATAAACTAATAAAATAAATGGCTCAGGCTTCATAGAAGAAAAAAAACAATTTGAACAGAATCTCACAGTATGATGCTGAAGCTGCCTAAACAATGGAAAATAAAATACCATTTTGGCAAAAATGTTGGCATCCATTAACTTCTTGTATTAAGTAAAAAAAAAAATAAAGTGCACACAGTCCTTCACTGTAAACAAAACACACTTTCAGTAACAGAATTTAAGCCTACATAAACACTGACTCGCACATGCTGCTTCTCTTGAACGGAAACACTGGAAGTAAGGCGGAAGGTAGTTTGTCGACGTCACCTCAAGACGACACCAACGATTGGTCAAATTTGCAGGAAAGTTGCGGTGATTGGATATAATTGCAACACCGCCCTGAATTCATGGGGATTGGTTGAATTTGTGTTGAAGTTGCAAATCGCAACATCGCGAAATCGTGGAGGGTCTGGTAAACGACCGTTTACTTTTCAGCTCAAATACACGAAGCGGTATTGGCCGGTTTCGCAAGCGGAATATTGCGCATGCGCACATCGCTCTTTCCAAAGAGAAACATCCGGCGATTCATCAAAACAATATGTCGAGTGAGATGCTTTGGAAATCATGTGAATAAACTGATAAATTTGATATGTAACCCGAATATCGGCATATTTTGGCACTTGTCCGATCGGACAAGTAACTGAGACGATGAACTTGTCCAACATAAAGGATCACTTGTCCCGGACAAGCGGACAACCGTTAATGTCGAGCCCTGACATATAGAGATTTATGTCACGGGTTTGGTTCTCCACGTCCCAGATTACTGTCACCTCCCTGATGCTGATTTTTATTCACTGTAACAGTATGTCCTAAAATGTTTTATTCTTCTTCTACCACAGCCTTTCCCCCATTTTTTTATGTTCATTAATAAATAAACATTTTAATCAATTTTTAATGACTTAACAGAGACTAAATTAAAATGCTACCGCAAAGTCTGTCAGAAAATCGAACGAAAGATCTTTTCCTTTGACTGTTAAAGCGCTGAAACTGGAGACTCCTTCTGTAAAAGGTGAATAAACAACAAAAACAGTGTACTATACAACAGCGGGTTCAGGCCCATTAATCTGATTGGTCGAGCCGTGATCTATAAGTGCTTATGTTTAGCAGGACTGTGAAATAGAAATGACAAAATCCGAGGAAACAATTTTAGCAGGGGGTCTGGGGGGCACAGCTCCACAGGAGCTGTGGGCCTGGGGGCCGCAGGGCCCCAGAAGCTGAACAGATTTTGTGTATATTGATTGATTTGAAGCATCTCCTGAAAGCAAATATTTTCTCAACCATGCCATTTAATTTGAACTGTTCTTATTATGTTGAAATAATACAATTTGAACTGATTTACCTTTTAACTGATAAGGGTTCACTTGAAGAATGAAAATATATCAATAACATACCTCATATTGTAAATTCACTTATATTCTTGTGTCGATTTGTATCAATTCATTGGGTACCATAATGTCTTTTCCAGGGGGGAAATTCTAAACTGACTATTAAATAATAGTCACTAATGTTCTTGTTTTTGAACTGATTCAATACCAAAATGTCTTTCTTGTTCATGTTAGACAGATTCTAGTCAAAAACTATATACAATTATTTACAAGTCAATATTTATATTTATTTCCTTTTCTTTGTTAGCAGTTTCTTCAGCTTAGAAAGCCTACTCTTTTCTTTCTGACTTTCTATATGGCTTTTCCTTGCTCTTTTGGTCTCTCTTTCATTACATATTCATGATAACAATGAACATTATGAACAATAACGTAAGTTAAAACTACATAAATAATAAATGTGAACAAGATGGTCTACCTGGTAATCTATAGTTCAACAGCTTCAATTTCACCAATTCCGCATGTTTTTTTCTTTTAACATGGTCAACCAAACGTGTTCTTCCACCAGAACTGTACTTCACATCCTGATGGCACAAGATGCAGTAAGCTTTCCCCGGTTCTTTTATCTTCCGTATGTGCTCATGGAGATATTCACTACTGGCTTTAAACTCCAGCCATCGCCAATTCCATGGATTTTTGATGCCGTTTTCCTTGTCAATGTTTTTGACATCGTCGGTCTCACCGTCCTCCCTCTGAACGATGTCCCTCCGTGACGCGGACATACCGCGAAATTCTCCTTTTCAAAACCGTTGATATCGAAAGCGTGTTTAAAGAGCACAATGGTAAAACGAAAAGAACACAAGATTCGCGCCATGGTTTGTAAGCATGGCACAAATGCCGTAAACTGGTCTGTCATTGTCGCAAAAGATACCAAAAAAATTACAATGTTGTTACAGAAAGAATTTGCGGTAGGCTCTTTCCCAGACTCGCCGGCTCGGTGACACTCGCTGTATGAGACTACTAGCGGTCGGTAGACAACAACCCCTACCCCCCCAATTTGTTATTGCAAAATTAGATGATTTACTAAAATTATATTTTTGGCGGCCAAACTCGCGGAATTCCGCGGATCCGCGGATTTTTCGCAGCCCTGGTTTAGTCGAACCGCACTGGGACGTTCATCCCAAGTCTAGTAGTAGTCCCAGCAAAACAGTTACATCATCAATGGATATAACAAAATTATTTCAGGAATTTCACTACAATCACCTTTAACAGGAATGCCCTTGAGAAAGTGAGTCTGGCTTCTCCAGGATCTATTTCCATTCCCTGCACTCATTTCATTGATCGTAATTTTTTTATTTATAAAACCGGTGTACAAAAGCAATACCGCACTTGCAATTGTGCTGAATATCAGCATGGCTGTGATTAGCTGCGGCCCTCGACCCGAGGGCTCCTGTGTGTAGCCTAATCACAGCCATGCTGGTATTCAGTATAACCGGACTCTTGCTTGTGTGACCTTGCGTAAACATGATTCTTTGATGATGTGAAATCCTTAAGTCTGAAAACAAATGAAACAAAACTAAATAAGGACACAGAGTGGGAATAGCGATGGAGAAAAACATGGGCGAAAAGCTCTAGACATCTACATGATTTCCCCTTTACAGCACGTTCATTTTCCAACCTCAACCTACTTCATGTCCGAGCCACTTTAAGAATGTGACAAAGGACCGGGACAGAGCAGGAAGCAAAATTACAGGTGAAGGTACACCACAACATCAGCATTAGGATGAGGAAACGCACCACAAGGCCAGCGTGAAAGCTTACAGCTCGAAAGCTGAGAATGAGAGTGCGGGGTGGAGCAGATGGCCAGCGGTCATGTGAAATGAATTTTGCTGCAGAGATCAATACATGGAGGAGTAAAGTGCTGCGCTCACAGATGGCGTCGTTCCAGATTCCTCTGGGGAAGTTAAAGCACAGTAATATGAGCTGCAGGTTGGTCCATACTTCACACACAGAAACAAACAGGACTTTGACACACTGGCTGCTTCGGAGTCTGGTCACTGCGATGAACCCGTCCTGCTCGGGGACGGAAATGTCACACTGCGGGTGTAGATTATGAGTCGGTGAGGATAATTACTAAACCCTTTCGGAGCTGAGGCAGGTGTGTTACAGCAGGGAAAACAAACACTTCAGTACATGGAGTCCCATTGGGAACTAAATCTATTTTCAAAAAATAATCAACACTATTTTCGTTTTTAGCATTTTTATAATTATTTTATTTCACTTTAAAGGTTTTGACTGCAAAGTTGAATTCTGGGCAAAATGTTGGAGTTTTGAGATGTTGTGCTGCTGCACACACACACACACACACACACACACACACACACACACACACCGTGCATCCTGTGTGTAAATGTTTTGCCGAGATAAAAAGCATCCCGCATTTTATGATTCCGGAGATTGCTGAAGCAAGCGAGCAACAATATCACGTGACCACCGTGGGGCGTGTTTGACCTAATTTTAACCAGAACAAGTCGGCGTGGGCAAACATGGCGGACTCGGCTCTCCAGCTAAAAGCCAGCGGAAAAGAAAAGGAAATCCTGCCTAGCGAGTGCAACTGCAAGACAGAGCAAGGTTAGATGATGTCATTTTTCTGGACAGATAACTAAATAATTCTAGCTAGTACTTAGCTATCTTAGCCTTAGAATGCATGGGCTCGACTCCATGGTAGCGAGTATGGCGTTATATACCTAACGTTTTGATCTTACAGAGAAAGAAACAATAACACAAAAGCAGTAACAGAGAAAAAAATGTATTTGTCTTTTGTTTCAAGGATCTATTTGCGAATGTCAGCCACAAATTACATCCCTGCGACTCAAAACTCTCAGAGGTCGATGCAGAGTCACGATGTTTTCTGCGTGTCGCCATCTTGGTGTGACGCAGTTCCATAGTTATACTAATTAGTTAAAGCTCCTCGCGTTCACCTGTTTCCGTAGGGCTGTACTGTTTACCTCAAGGTCCCAAAACAGATGAAACTATCACATCACAACAATCACATTTCTTCCGCATGATATTGTTCTTACAGGAAACAGGACAATGCCATGCACAATCAAACAAAATAAAAACATTTCAGATGACTTTGCAGTCAGCGCCTTTAAATAAATCGATTTAAAATAAATAAGTGCCCAGACTTAGAAATGAACATGTTGAATAATTTTAAGAATAAGAAGAATATTTCTTTTTGCTGTTTTTTTCTTTTTTTTTAATTTATAGGGCGGCACGGTGGTGTAGTGGTTAGCGCTGTCGCCTCACAGCAAGAAGGTCCGGGTTCGAGCCCCGTGGCCGGCTTGGGCCTTTCTGTGCGGAGTTTGCATGTTCTCCCCGTGTCCGCGTGGGTTTCCTCCGGGTGCTCCGGTTTCCCCCACAGTCCAAAGACATGCAGGTTAGGTTAACTGGTGACTCTAAATTGACCGTAGGTGTGAATGTGAGTGTGAATGGTTGTCTGTGTCTATGTGTCAGCCCTGTGATGACCTGGCGACTTGTCCAGGGTGGGATAGGCTGGGATAGGCTCCAGCTTGCCTGCGACCCTGTAGAACAGGATAAAGCGGCTAGAGATGATGAGATGAGATTTTTATTTATTTATTTTTTAAATACAGTCTGAAACCAGTCACTGCAGTCTCGGCTCAGCCACCGATAGGAAAGTGCTATCTACCCTCTTCTGCATACATGAGATCACAGTACATGTGATTGGCTAGTGCTGCTCTAATTAACAGGTGAGAGAATATGCCATCACTCCCACCAAGACAGCACGACAATTTACGCTCTCTTGGACTCCAGGCCATGGATAGCTGTGGCATCGTCAGGATTTGAACTCGTTTTGTCTTTGACGTAGTTCCCTGCATGTCATGCAGTGTCAGAAATGATGCAAGTTATTGAACAATTCGTTAAGGACCACACACAAGTTCTGTATTCATATTTTCTGGGCTGTAATCTCCTACACACGATGAACAACCGTGAACCAGATCTTATTATACAGCTCTAAATACATATATGATACTCTGAAGTGCGAGAATACACATAACCAACGAGATGGAGTGCTTTTACAAGTGATTAGACAGTAATATTTGGGTCTGTGTGTTCAGTGTGACAGTACATTGTCTCAAAACACACACACACACACACACACACACAGCTTGGAGGAGCATGGGCACAGTGTTTGTGTAGTTTGACTGATGAAACTTTCATCAAAGAGTCAAGACAGCTTTGAGTTCCAGCCAAGTGACAATGCTGAAAGCCAAGTGGAGCCACATTTTCAGAAAATTACCCAGCATGCCATTCTTAACGCCTGCCCCCAAATCCAATCCCCCTCAAATCTTCCCAAATGGTGCACTCATTACTTAGCGAGGCACGAGTATGAAAAGTCCTCACTTTTATTTCTATCTTTTACTCCAAAAGGCTTTTAAGTCACTTACTAAACCACACTCTCAGACTCCATCGCTTGCACTCTCTCATTCTGTAAGGCTTTGAAGCCAATTTAAGGCACACTCCCACTCGATCGCTCACTCTGCAGGGCTCTGAAGTCACTTTCATGCCGTCTCTGCTCTTAAGCCCCATTAGTTATGTCGGATCTCAGAGGATGAAAGGGATGATAAGAAGTGAACTGCAGCTATGGAAAGTCCAGAAATGGTCATCTGAGGAGATCCAGTTCATAGTGGTCATGCCGTGATGGAAAAACAGACACTACACATGGTCACTTCACGTGGCCACCTCAATCTGATACGACTTGATCTTGAGGACACGAGTATTACTACGTAACTGCAGTGATCACAACACTATAAATGGGTGGGTTCAAAATGTTCATCTGGGACAGCATGGTGGTGGGATGAGTGGCACTGCCACCTCACAGCTCCAGCTTCGATCCTGAACTTGGGTTATTCTCGATGTGGAGTTTTGCATCCCTGAAACCCAACCCTGCCCCGTGTAGGTTTCCTCAAAGTTTTCAGGTTTCCTCCCAAATCCCAAAAAACATATTGGTAGATTGGTTACTCTAAATTGCTCACTGGTGTTAATAAGCATGCAAATGTGTTTGTCTATGATAAATGTGTTTGGTTTTTTTTCTCAGGGTCAGGTGTGTCCTACCTCACACCCAGCGTTCCCGAGACCTGGGTCCACTATGACCTTGACCAGACACCATAAAGCTAATCCAAAGTCAAATAATAATAATTTACTGACTTATAGTGCGCGTGTTACATTGAACATCCTCACACACTCATTACAGGAAATAAATAACAATAAAATATAGTTAGCCTGTCTTATGCCCGAGTCAAATGCCACACCCCACACGGGCTGAACCCAACGCAAATGAACCCAAACAATAGGTTTTGCTAACCCGCATCCGGCTTGGCCCATGCAAAGCACGGCACCCGACCCGGGCCTTAAATCTATAAATATAAATAACTTTAAATATTACATGAACTTCACTTAAATATATATTATATACAACTTACATCCAGCTAATGCCATAATAGTAAAGAAAATGAAAATTGAATATGCTGTAATAACAGCATTAAAATAAAATTATTCTACTGGCAGTGATATGCCTTCCTGCATAGATAAGTTTTCAGGATGCGTTTAAAAGCATCTACCGTACATTAGTGGCACTCCGGATAAACGCAGGCAAACTGTTCCATAGTTGGGTGTCGTGACAGTAAATGATCGGTCACCCAGAGTAGCTAGGGTCCTTATATTGGGAAACTAAAGGAAGAGTTTATCGTCAGATGATCATCTAGAAGCAGTTTTGAGTTTTACTAGTTCTGTACATTTTTTAAAATGCACATTAGTTCTTGAGTTCACCAAAATAATGATGTTTTCACACGTATGTGAAAATTTCATGCTAGGGGGAAAAAAAACAACTAATCGTAGCAGAAAACATTCGCCAAATGCTTGTGATATGTAAAAACATTATTGGCTCTTCCGCCAGGCTTTCCAAATGACTAAGACTCCTAAAGCCTAGGTCACAACCGGCCGTACGTGCTCCTACGGCCGGTCTACGTGCAAAAAACGCAAGAAACGCACGGAGGGCGCGCGTGTGACGTGCTGATTTTCGAGCCGTAGACTGGCCGCAGACCGGCCGCAGAGGTTCTTTGTCATGTCAAACAAACTCTACGGGCGCTTACGTTTTTTTTCAGGTTGCAAGACAAACTTACGGCCAACGTGCGTCTTTCTCCACGAACAAAAAAAGCAGCGATTTGGGAAACGCCAAAAATCGCACGGCCAAAAAATCGTACGTCCGGTTGTGACCTAGGCTTAACAGCAGGACATCTTACTTCCTTCACAAACTTGATCCATCAAAGGAAGCACCAAATTTTTACCAACTTAGCCCATGTGCACATAAACCAACTTGGGCAATATGACAAGACAGTGGCGCCTAATACTTCTTTTCCATGCAAATGAACTCTGGGCAGTTTTCCCACTGGTATTTCCACCACTGAGTTAAGCACTGACACTCCAATCCATCCCTAAATGGGAAAAACCAGGCTTCTGAAAATCTACCTTGGAAACATAGTGAGAATCGCATTCAAGAACCATCTTGAGCAGACTTGCAGGAGCTGAAAATCGTCAATCATCAGGAAGCAGACAGCACCATTCTGACATTTAGTAAGAGGCTTATAAATCAAGTTTTGAATGTTCCAGCAAGCAGGAACTGCTACATTGCTGACTGAACACTTGGTCTCACAAGCCTGGCCTCTTGTTTTGTGAAGAGTCTGGTACTTTCCAGCTATAAACATGGCCAAGAATTGGCTACTTTCACAGGACGAGGGAATCTGTTTGAAATGTCCCTTTTCCTTCAGCCTATTATCAAAGACGTGAGATTATATTGTATACTCACCAAGTGTGAACAGAAAATGTGAGATAAGAGTCTGTTAACTTTATTTCGTCTTGCTCCAAAAAGCGTATTGTGTTGCAGTGTGCAAATGTGCCCTTTCCAGCATGCAAAAGTGAGGCAAGCTAATCAGATTCTATTTGATTCTGAAGGTTGAGGCCAGAAAAGTGTTCAAAAGATATCAGATGGTCCATAGCCAATGGAACTAAGGCTCAAGTTATGAGCTCAGAATTCTTCGACTGTCCAGGCAGAAATCGATCTTTTCCTCATCTATCATTTTAAAAAGCCAAAATGTTGAAGGTTACCAGGTTGCATAACAAACATCCTCAAAGTCTTCTGAGGCTTTTTTACCCCGTGTTTTCTGGCAGAAAGGTCTTGCAACATCTTGGCAGATTCAGTAACAGCTTCCTTATCCAGGAATTCAGACTCAACACCCTGCTAAGCCCCAACAAATAGCTCTGCTAAGCCCTGTTCATCTGTTAGCTCATTATTAAAAGAGTTAATTAAAAACCCATGACCGTGGGGCACATGGGCACGGTTCCTGCGACACTGTGGTGGGACAGCAGTCATCCATCCAAAGAGCCACTCAGGAAAAAAAGAATCTGCTACGCACGTTGGCGCCAGCAGAAATTTTTTTACATCAATATCGATATCACAATGAGAACACCCAAAATAAAACATAGTTTAACTGATAATGGAAAATGTATAGTAATTGCAAAAATAAAAACACAAAAAAGCCCACAGTATCTACGTTAAGGATCAAACTCTTTTCATGTATAAAGGACTTTTTGCATATTAAAGAATCAAACACAGACCAGAAGCAAAACAATTCCAGTTCTCTACAAGTGTAATAATTAGCCTTTTTTTGTACTGTTGGAGAAACAGTGATAATTATTTAGCTTTTTATGATTTTGAAAGTGAAAAGAATTCATTCAGTGTTTATTCAAAAACCAACCTACAGGATAAAACAAACAAAACAAAAATATACTTTTCAGGAGAATTTTACTCCATAAAACTGACATAGCAATAAATAAAGTAAACCACAAGCTCTTTAGGAGTTTGGATATTTCTTAGCTTCTGTTCATACAGTGTCTTGCAAAAGTATTCATCCCCCCTGGTGTTTGTCCTGTTTTCTCACATTACAAGATGGAATTAAAGTGCCATTCCACCATTGGATGTATTCTTTGGCATAAAATACAATATATTTTATGACAACATGACTAGACAGAGAAATCTTTTAGCTTCAAAACGATATATCAAACATAATTTTTTGACAACGACAAGTATATTAATTTTGCAACCAAAGTCACCTACCCTTTTAATTTCCACGCGGTAGTGAAACGTGATGTCATCGGCAGGTTCCCCTTCTTGTGTACCACGTGTCGGTCTATTTTTAGACCAGGAAACCCCCAAAGTGAGAGAGTCATTTCTCCTCGTATATGGGGGCCAAAAAAATTGCGAAAAATTTTGAGTTAATCTTTCAGTTAGCTAGATTTATTGGTATTAGCTAGATTTATTGGTATTATTTTTATCGCGTTCTATCCGCCATTGCTGATAATGTGTGCCA
Organism: Neoarius graeffei; assembly: GCF_027579695.1. NCBI lineage: Eukaryota > Metazoa > Chordata > Actinopteri > Siluriformes > Ariidae > Neoarius > Neoarius graeffei. The sequence continues at coordinate 14,560,934 of NC_083571.1, forward strand.
CGTCACACGTCATGTGGTACACAAGAAGGGGAACCTGCCGATGACATCACGCGTGGAAATTAAAAGGGTACCGTATTTTCTGGACTATAGAGCGCACCTGTATATAAGCCGCATCCGCTCTATTTTTAAAAAAATTTTTTAAAAAAGATATACAAGCCGCACCGGGCTATAAGCCGCAGATATCTATGTTGATATTTACTGCATGTACAGAATGATTTTGTACTGTAAATGTACATGTATGTACCTGAACAGATTCTTTCCGAACAGTGCCTTTTAACACGGCAGCAACTTTGCTGATTAAAACGGAACGGAACCAAGAGAAAATAACCGGTATTTATTTACCTTCATTTCTCCTGTGTTTGAAACCACAAGTCACTTTAATCATCTTCGCTGGATTTGAAAATAATTACCAGTTAGTAATTTGTCGTGCGTGTTCTATCTGCTAAAGATCTGCTAATTCTTCTTTGCATTGATTTTCCGTCTATCTTATTTTTGATTCTACTTCCAGTTAGAGCGCCCCTAGCGGTGGAAGAAAAATCCACAGAATAGCCGCACCTTTGTATAAGCCGCATGGTTCAAAACCTAGGAAAAAAGTAGCGGCTTATAGTCCAGAAAATACGGTAGGTGACTTTGGTCGCAAAATTAATATACTTGTCGTTGTCAAAAAATTATGTTTGATATATCACTTTGAAGCTAAAAGATTTCTCTATCTAGTGATACCGTTTATATATGTTGTCAAAATATATTGTATTTTATGCCAAAGAATACATCCAGTGGTGGAATGGCACTTTAAGGGCGGCACGGTGGTGTAGTGGTGAGCACGGTCACCTCAGGTTCCGGAAGAAGGTTCCGGGTTCGAACCCAGCGGCCGGCGAGGGCCTTTCTGTGTGGGGTTTGCATGTTCTCCCCGTGTCTGCGTGGGTTTCCTCCGGGTGCTCCGGTTTCCCCCACAGTCCAAAGACATGCAGTTAGGTTAACGTGGGGCGGCCTTGGGCTGAGGTGCCCTTGAGCAAGGTACCGAACCCCTGACTGCTCCCCGGACGCTCTGGTGTGGCTGCCCACTGCTCTGAGTGCGTGTGCGTGTGTTCACTGCTTCAGATGGGTTAAATGCAGAGGATGAATTTCACTGTGCTTGAAGTGTGCATGTGACGAATAAAGGTTTCTTCTTAAATGGATTTTTGGAGGGTTAGCACCATTTGATTTATACAACATGCCTACCACTTTAAAGGGACAATTTGTTTTTTTTTATTGTGACACAAACAATAATTAAGATGAAAAAACAGAAATCTGGAGTGTGCATAAGTATTCACTCCCTTTTGTATGAAACCCCTAAATAAGAGCTGGTCCAACTAATTCACTTCATAAGTCACATAATTAGTTGATTAAGATCCACCTGTGTGCAATCAAAGTGTCACATGATCTGTCACATGATCTCATCTCATCTCATCTCATCTCATTATCTCTAGCCGCTTTATCCTTCTACAGGGTCGCAGGCAAGCTGGAGCCTATCCCAGCTGACTACGGGCGAAAGGTGGGGTACACCCTGGACAAGTCGCCAGGTCATCACAGGGCTGACACATAGACACAGACAACCATTCACACTCACATTCACACCTACGGTCAATTTAGAGTCACCAGTTAACCTAACCTGCATGTCTTTGGACTGTGGGGGAAACCGGAGCACCCAGAGGAAACCCACGCAGACACGGGGAGAACATGCAAACTCCACACAGAAAGGCCCTCGCCGGCCCCGGGGCTCGAACCCAGGACCTTCTTGCTGTGAGGCGACAGCGCTAACCACTACACCACCGTGCCGCCCCAGGGTTGGGTTATAAGAAAAAAATATCCCAAACTTTGAATATCCCAGGGAGCACCATTAAATCCATTATAGCAAAATGGAAAGAATATGGCACCACTACAAACCTGACAAGAGAAGGCCGCCCACCAAAACTCACAGACCGGGCAAGGAGGGCATTAATCAGAGATGCAACAAAGACACCAATGAGAACACTGAAGGAGCTGCAAAGATCCACAGTGGAGATGGGAGTATCTGTCCATAGGACCACTTTAAGCCGTACACTCCACAGAGCTGGGCTTTATGGAAGAGTGGCCAGAAAAAAGCCATTGCTTAAAGAAATAAATAAGAAAACACGTTTGGAGTTTGCCCAACAGCATGTGGCAGACTCCCCAAACGTATGGAAGAAGATTCTCTGGTCAAATGAGACTAAAATTGATCTTTTTGGCCATCATGGGAAATGCCATGTGTGGTGCAAACCCAACACCCTGAGAACACCATTCCTACAGTGAAGCATGGTGGTGGCAGCATCATGCTGTGGGGATGTTTTTCATCTGCAGGGACAGGAACGCTGGTCAGGACTGAAGGAAAGATGGATGGCACTAAATACAGGGCAATTCTGGAAGAAAACCTGTTTGAGTCAGCCAGAGGTTTGAGACTGGGACAAAGGTTCACGTTCCAGCAGGACAATGACCCTAAACATACTGCTAAAGCTACACTGGGGTGGTTTAAAGGGAAACATTTAAACGTCTTGGAATGGCCTAGTCAAAGCCCAGACCTCAATCCAGTTGAGAATCTGTGGCATAACTTGAAGATTACTGTACACCAACACAACCCATCTAACTTGAAGGAGTTGGAGCAGTTTTGCCTTGAGGAATGGGCAAAAATCCCAGTGGCTAAATGTGCTAAGCTAATAGAGACATACCCCAAGAGACTTGCAGGTGTAACTGCAGCAAAAGGTGGCTCTACAAAGTATTGACTTTCGGGGGGTGAATACCTATGCACACTCTAGATTTGTTTTTTCATCTTAATTATTGTTTGCGTCCATTTTATCCATTTTAATTCCGAATCCATTTTAATTCCAGCTTGTAATGCAACAAGACAGGACAAACACCAAGGGGGATGAATACTTTTGCAAGGCACTGTAACCCTGGTCCTCCTTGCACTGTCAGAGCATTTTTGTTTCCTGCCATTAGTCACTTTGCACCTTAGAGTTTATTTGGTTTTATTTATTTATCTTCCGTTCAATACTGCCACTTTTGCACAGTTTTAATTACAATTCTTGTTTTTAGCACTATTAATGCACATTTACCTGGACAAAGCGCACACACAGATATACATTTTTATCGTTACATTTTCATCTGTATATTGTTCGCTTGTTCTTGGGACTTTTTTAAAATTCTATTTTATGTTGTACAGTGTGTCTTTTTCTTTTTGCATGTCTGACAACTTGCTGCTGTAACATAATTTCCCAGCTTGGGATCAATAAAGTCAGTCAATCAGTAAAGATTGTCTGTCTGTCTATTTTCCTTTCTTTCTTCCTGGAATTCTAACAGAATTCTATAAAAAAAACTTAAGTAATCCTCCCGAAGCACAACCAATGACCTAGACATAACCTTTTGTTTCCTAAGTCTGCATATTAAGCAGAATCTCCTGCTGTCAGGTGGCCTGTCAAACCTGGAGAGGAATTATTCTTTTACAACAAAACAGTTGCATGTAAATAGTTCATTCAAAGCCCATGGCCAGACAACAGAGATTAAAATATCCTGGCAAAGCAATTTGGTTATATAAATGAGATGAAGAATCACTCTTTTTATTCCCCCGACACGTTCTGAATGTCTGACTGCACTCACTGTACGAGATTAGACCTGCATCGATTTCCGCAGCAGTTCAGTTATATTAAACCTCTATTTTTCTGTCCTGGTGTCCTGTGCAGTAAAAAACTACAGGTCATGTGCAAGACTGTACACTAGAATTTCCTTTTACAGTTGGAGGGAATACCTGCATTTCATTTTTGCTTATTTTTTAAAAAATTTTTTACTTATTGTTTATAATACACAGCACTGTGCAAAAGTCTTAGGCACCCTATTTTTTTCATACAAACTCTGTTATATATTTCTATTTTATAGATTTCTTTGTTATTTCTATTTTATGACTTCTACATTATTGAGTCAGTACAAAAACATTTTAGAGTTCCAAACGTCCGTTTTCCAGCACAAAATTAAATGTTACAGGAAAAAAATGTAAAGGGTCATCTCACACCAAATATTGACTTTGTTTCATTTATTAAGGCTTACAGCTGTTTATAGTATTTTTTTAAAGGGGAAACATTTCATTTCATTATTTTTAAGCCATTTTGGTCGACAGCATTTCTTTACATGTGCCTAAGACTTTTGCACAGTACTGTATTTGCACAGTCAGTTGTACAGCAGCTCTTTCCAATTGTGTTTTTGTAGCATTAGAACTGTCTTACTTCCGTCTAGGGTGATCTCACCTGTATTCCTGTTATTATACATCATTCTGTTGTCTAAACAACACGATTACAGCGAGCAAAAACTAAGATTATGCAGCCTGATAATAATTGTGATTCATTTTTTTTTATTTCATCATAAATGTGTGTCAAGATACAGCATCGCACGCTATCGTTACATACCAAATAAGACAAATAAAAGACTTAAATAATACTGGCTGGTGTTGAGTGGTAGAGCAGATGTATTCCATTCAGCTAGCATGATATCAAACGAGTCAAAGATGAAAAAAAAAGCAATCATTATTATTATACATTCCTTTCGGGTGTTCAACGCGTCTTTCTCTTTCAAAATTCTCTGAAAATCTTCCGTATTTAACAACGCAAGCCTGGTGGCCATGTTTGTTTACAAATTGTCGCAGTCACTCGCTAGCGCGGAAGTTTTACATCTCTGACGTGTGACGTCATGTTGTCTTGACAGCCATGTAATATCGTAAACCGTATTCAACGCTCATTCTTCATTGGGTAGAGTGACATAATACATGTAGGATAAGTGATACGCTAACAATAGTGCATGCTATCGAACCAAATGAATGAAACTCGCTAGAAGGGAAGAGAACACGTTTTTATTCCATCGAAAAAGTGTCCTGTATGTAGAATAATTCAGGATTAGGGATGGCGAAAACTAAAAAAAAATCTTGACCGACCACCGAGCCTCATTAGCCGGTTAAAGTCGGTTAACCTATGAGTTTAAACAGGGATGCAAACGGCGCGCCTTTTTCACGGCTCGTGCAGATCCGATTTTTTTTTTTTTTGGGGGGGGGGGGGGGGGGGGGCGTTGGAGTGTCTGAATAATTTCATCAGAGTAAATTCTGTATTAAAATTACTACATAAGCAAATGCCGTTACAGTCCATGAAAAAGCCGTGAAAAAGTCGGCATCTGCGCCTTTAGTTTGTGTGGAGAGATATGATCTGCAATAACATGCATTGTTGGCTACAGACCAAAACATACTTTCAGAATGCACTGGCCAAGGCAAGACATGTGCCTTCTAATAATAATTAAAAAAAAAACAATAATAATTTGTAAGCTAAAAACCCTGTGTCAACGCTTTTTTCTTTCGCCGAGTGGCAGCCAATGTTGCCAGATATTGCTGACATTTTCCAGCCCAAAATATGTTCAAAACTCGCCAAAATCCACTTAAAACCGCCCAATCTGGCAACACTGCTGGCAGCTGTGTTCAACTGGGGCAGGACATGACTGAATGGGTGCTTCTGATTTGTCAGCTGTCTTTAACTGGGGCGGGACATGACTGAATGGGTGTTTCTGATTTGTCAGCTGTCTTTAACTGGGGCGGGAGGGCGGGACATGACTGAATGGGTGTTTCTGATTTGTCAGCTGTCGTCCTTACACCACATGGCATGCCCCAAGCGTTTACAAACACAGAATTCCAGGTTCTCCACTCCAAAATCGGCAGCTTCAAAACGATTGATTTTTTTTTTTTTTCACCGACAACCAAAAAAAAATTAACCGGTTAACGTTGATTCGGTCAACCACCGGTCAAACGGTCATCGGTTAACATCCCTATTCAGGATATGTGCTGTTTTGGAAAACAACCCAAGTCAGTCAATGCTTCATGTCAGCATGCCATAAATATAAATGTAAGTTCTAATCAGGGGATTAAAAGCACTTTATTTTTTCCCAGTAAGTCTGTTTAACTGGTGCTGAACAGATTTCAGTAAAATCAGTCCCGCTGTTCGTTCCTGAGTGCCAAACTCAAGTATTTGCCCAAGTGCTCAAGTCAAAGACAAGCCTTCCTTTTTGTTTTTTAAATTGAATTGACCAGCTCAGGAACAGAGCTATGTCTGTGCACGGGCTGTGAAACATGCCAAAGCTGAGAGGGCGGAGTGCTGAAGTGTGTATTTGTGTGTATATGCATGAGTGGCTACTTGTTTAGCTTGGCACGTTGTCTGGGCACGCAGCCGGACTGCCGGCCTCCGAGCCTCGTCTGAGAGGCGTACTGTGCCCTGCCAATTTTAAATGTCAGCTACTGATTAACAGACAGCACCACACAGGCCGCAGAGAAACGACGTCCAGCCTTCCATGGCCACAGTGCGGGGGATTAAAAACTTCATTTTACTTAGTGATTTATTTCACTCAGGTTTTGATCATGTGCTGTGGACTTGGATCTGATGTACATCTACGTACCTCTTTTCCTGAGAGATAGTAGGCTGAGAGAAGTCCTCCGACGAAGCGGATGTTGACTTCAAAGACGGAGATTTCTGTGTTCTGCAGGGAATCAAAACAAGACACAGAAGTTATTATGTGCGCTTATATGGAAAAACAGCCACTGAGTCACTACCAACTATAGCTGGAAACAACAAGGTGGTGTGTGTGTGTGTGTGTGTGTGGTTTAAACATGGTGTTTCTCAAGTACAAAGAAGAAAAAGACCAAGCTCTGCTGGGACAGACCATATACACAAACAAGCTCGCGGCACAAAGCTGTTTCCAAACCAAGCTCTTTCCTGAGAACCTGTAAAACCATCATCACTGGCTGAAAGAAACAAGACCAGCAAAGCCAAACTCACTGTGAGCATAGAGTTACAGAGTGAAGACTCAGGAGAATATGCTATTCGAAGAAAAATGCCCTGCTGGAGAAAAACATTATTCCTCCCACTACACCGACCATTTTTCTCATTGCCATCCTTTGGAGCAAAGCCTAAATAATGATCTGGAGGGAAAAAAAAAAAAAACACCCTAAAGAAAATTTATGTGAAAACATTACAAAAAGCCACAAGTCTTCTGAGCTTCTTTTAACAACTGAAAAAGCTGCAGTAGCTTTGAGGTTCCAGTAATAAATCAAGATTAATGGTCAGGATTGCAATTGCAATAATTAAGCGCAAATATGCAGCCAGTTTAGGAAGACAAAAAGAAAACGGAACATCAAGGACGTACAGTTCCTACTGTACGTCCTTGATGTTCCGTTTTCTTTTTGTCTTCCTAAACTGGCTGCATATTTGCACTTAATTATTGCAATTGCAATCCTGTGCTCATCTGGCCCGCCATCAAAACGACCATGACGACCAAACATCAAAACAGAACTGAAATGTGACAATGTGAGAGAGGGCCAACCGCCACGACAAATTGTTTACAACAGGAAAACCAACAAAGGACTAAATTTTGTTGCCCGAGGGAAGATCGACCCAAAACATTGATCAGAACTGAATTTGCATATTAAATGAAAGAGGAGATACAATTCTAGTCAAAAGAAAATTTGTTAAGTTGGCCTGACTAAATCGTTAGCGAAAAATTGACAATACGATGACCGGAGTTTTGTGCAAAAGGAGAAGTTCTTTCAAATAAAACAATCAGAACTGAAATCCATTGAGAACTGAGGGGCGGAGGAGATACGATTTAACTGAAAATAAACAACTTTGTAAACAAATTGTTTGCAACAGGAAAATCAACAAACAAACAACCAAGTTTTGTTCCCCGAGGGAAGCTCGACCCAAAACATTGCTCAGAACTGGAATGGGATGAGAAATGAGAGAGGAGATACAATTCTAGTGAGAGGCCTGGAAGATTCGTTAATTAGGCCTAATTAGTAACTCATTAGCAAAATATTTGACAGAACAATGACCAAGTTTTGTGCGGAGTGATGAGTTCTTTCAAACAAAACAATTGGAACGGAAAGCCGTGGAGAACTGACGGAGGAGATACGATTTAACTGAATTGTGGACGACGGACGCCATACCACAGCAACAGCTCATCTGCCTTATGGACAGATGAGCGAAACAGAAAGCTGTTTCTCAAGTTTAAAATAGTGCTGAGAAATTTCGGACCCTGTCGTTGATCATTTTGCGAAAACGTTGCACTCTGGCTGCATTCGAAACAGAAGGTTTCTGCTTTGTTGCAGTAATAGACTCGTGGTTCTGAAGGCAGGACTTTCGAGTTTTGAGGCATTTGCTCAGGGCGTTCGTTTCGAATGACCTTATCGGTCATTTATGGTCACATGTAACATCAGCACACCATTAGCTAGTTGACTAAAGCCGAGGTCACAACCGGAAGCAGGCTTTCGTCTAAACCGGGGAACAGGGGCGCTGCGCCCTCTTACCGAAATGCCGATTGAACCCCAAGTCACACTCAGGCCATGCACTTATATGCTACTGCACAACATGCAATCTTTCTCAAAAAGATCTTTTCTCCATGAAAACATCCCAGCAACACCACGTGACAATGTGTCTGATAGGGCTGCACAATATATCGAAAAAGTATCGATATCGCGATATCATAGTTTGCGATACACATACCGCAAAAATTACTTCAATTTCGATAAAAGGCACATTTTTCTGTGCCGTCCAATCACATTTGAATGTCAACAAGCGCCGCGGGATAACTCCGCCCCCTATTTCAAAACAAGTAAAAGCCTCGTGGTGAAGGCGGAAGGCGGGAGCAAGTGTGGTGAGACAAACTTGTGTGAGGAGGAACTGGTTTCCAAAAAAAAAAAAAAGCACATCTGCTATTTGGAAGTACTTTGGATTCAGGAGGGGTGATGTACTGCAAACTCAGGTACTTTGCAAGACATGTACCTGTAAAACAGTGGTGGGGCGGCTCACTGGGACAAACACTGCTGTACAGAAGCATAAAAACATAAAACCGCGCTCTCTCTCACACACACACACTACCTCTCACTCTCACACACTACCGCTCGCTCACTCACACACACTACCGCTCTCACTCTCTCTCACACACTACCGCTCTCACTCTCTCTCACACACACACACACACACACACCACTGCTCTCTCACCCGCATGTGTTATTAACAGATTGTGTTTGAGTTTATGGTGAATCTGTGTCGCTCACCTTCATCTCCCGGGAGCCGCTGAAATTGCCATTTTGAATGCTTTATGTTAATGTAATGTAGTTTTCAGTTTTTTGTTTACTTCAACTTAAGACATTTTCTGCTGCGCTCACAAAAATTAAGAGATTCAAAGATGATTGATGGACACCATTGCAGGTGTAGCCATGTTTTTCCAATAAAAAATAATGTTGGAATGGAAGCGATGCATTGGGTGTCTTTTTTAAATGCTAGATACAGGGCAGAACGGCGAGTAGAGGTAAGAAAAACATTATATATTTAATTATCGTGATACATATCGATATCGAGATATTCAGTCATGTTATCGAATATCGCATATTTTTCTGATATCGTGCAGCCCTAGTGTCTGATCATCAAATACGTTATAATTACTCCAAAAATATTTCAATCATAGTAGATACACCGCCAGACGGTGCAAAAACAATCCGAATTGGCGTTTTCCAGACTGAGGCGCCATGCTGTTTACTTGTCGCGGCTGCTCTCGCGAGATTTGACATGGGTTACATACAAGGTCAGCTGACTTGTAGAGCGAGATTTCTCGAGACTGAATGACCTTTCACCCACCGGCGTGGGAGTTTTTGACAGAAGTAGTTCGCGAGTTGTTTTTGTTGACACTTGGGCATTTAAAGATGTCATCCCGCGGCACGAAACGAAAGAAAGCCAAAGACTGTCCGGGGCAGAAGAAGATTACTTCTTTCTTTTTCAATGTTGACAGACAATTTGTTACAATTTCCCTCTCAGATAGCCTCAGAATGTCCCATTGTAGCCTCAATTTTTCAAAGGCTTCGCACGGCGGAGGGGACGGACGGACAACCGGCACCATCCCCCCCACTTCTGCAGCCTGCATCTCTGATGGTATGGGGTTGCATTAGTGCGTGTGGCATGGGCAGCTTACACATCTGGAAAGACACCATCAATGCTGAAAGGTATATCCAGGTTCTAGAGCAACATATGCTCCCATCCAGACGACGTCTCTTTCAGGGAAGCCCTTGCATTTTCCAACATGACAATGCCAGACCACATACTGCATCAATTACAGCATCATGGCTGCGTAGAAGAAGGGTCCGGGTACTGAACTGGCCAGCCTGCAGTCCAGATCTTTCACCCATAGAAAACATTTGGCGCATCATAAAACAGAAGAAAAGACAAAAACGACCTAAGACAGTTGAACAACTAGAATCCTACATTAGACAAGAATGGGTTAACATTCCTATCCCTAAACTTGAGCAACTTGTCTCCTCAGTCCCCAGACGTTTACAGACTTTTGTAAAGAGAAAAGGGGATGTTTCACAGTGGTAAACATGGCCTTGTTCCAACTTTTTTGAGATGTGTTGTTGTCATGAAATTTAAAATCACCTAATTTTTCTCTTTAAATGATACATTTTCTCAGTTTAAACATTTGATCTGTCATCTATGTTCTATTCTGAAAAAAATATGGAATTTTGAAACTTCCACATCATTGCATTCCGTTTTCATTTACAATTTGTACTTTGTCCCAACTTTTTTGGAATCGGGGTTGTATAACAAAGTATCCTGCCAAGTTTCGTGAAATTCCTCCAAAAATTGTGAGAGGAGTTGATTTCATAAGGCGAGTACCCTTCCCAGGATGGATGGATGGACGGACGGACGGACGGACGGACATCACCACGACATAATCCCCCTTCGGGGCTTTTTGCCAGCGGGGGATAAAAGTCAGTGTTTTACCAAACTTCCTTTTGAAGAACTGAAGAACCTTTAAGGATTCTCCACTGGGAAGAACAAAACTAAGCACACTTAAGGCTGATTATTAAATAGATTATGATTCTACAGAGACATTCAATTTTATTTCCACAGTGCACGTAACTATGGAAGCAGCTTTACAGAAATCCAGATATAGATTTAGATGAACGTGAACACTGTGAGCCAAGGCTGATTACGCTACACATTTGCTGCAAAATTTCTTATATTTGATCTTTCAGCAGAAAAGTCCCTATATAGAGTACTGTGCAAAAGTCTGAGGCACATGTAAAGAAATGCTGTCGACCAAAAATGGCTTAAAAATAATGAAATGATATGTTTCAACGTTTCTATAAGCATACTATAAACAACATTAAGCCATAATAAATTAAACAAAGACAATATTTGGTGTGAGACGACCCTTTGCTTTAAAAAAAAATAGTAGTCTCAGGTACAATGAGTGCAGTTTTATGCGGAAATGAGCTGTAGGTTTTACTGAGCATCTTACAGAACCAGCCTGCATTTCTGCATTTCATTGTGGCTGGAGTGCTTTCATTATGGTTTCTTTTTTAACCTGAAAAGTGGGCTCTTATGTAATATGCTGCTTAGATACAAAGTTTTTTTTCTGTAACATCTAATTTTGTAGGCGGCACGGTGGTGTAGTGGTTAGCGCTGTCACCTCACAGCAAGAAGGTCCGGGTTCGAGCCCCGTGGCCGGCGAGAGCCTTTCTGTGCGGAGTTTGCATGTTCTCCCCGTGTCCGCGTGGGTTTCCTCCGGGTGCTCCGGTTTCCCCCACAGTCCAAAGACATGCAGGTTAGGTTAACTGGTGACTCTAAATTGACCGTAGGTGTGAATGTGAGTGTGAATGGTTGTCTGTGTCTATGTGTCAGCCCTGTGATGACCTGGCGACTTGTCCAGGGTGTACCCCGCCTTTCGCCCATAGTCAGCTGGGATAGGCTCCAGCTTGCCTGTGACCCTGTAGAACAGGATAAAGCGGCTAGAGATAATGAGATGAGATCTAATTTTGTGCTGGAAAACAAATGTTTGGAATCTAAAATGTTTTTGTACTGACTCAATAATGTAGAAGTCATAAAATAGAAATCCAGCGTATTGGCTAACTTTTTTTTGCCTCTCAGGAAGCACTCGCCAAACCTGTTGAACACTCACTACATGTATCAGGCTCGTATATGTTTTTTTTTTTGGGGGGGGGGTTGGTTCATACCTGGAACTCTTGCTCTAGCTGTTTGCTTTTTGGGCCATCACTATTCAAGCCTCTCTCTTGCAATGTTTATTTTATCTTCAACATCTGCCAGAATTACCAAATGCTGACCCACAATGGTGGCTCAAAGGGGCCCAGGGTACTGTACCTGCCCCCTGGGAATATTTCCCAAAATGCCTAGTATTTATCCTGTTGGGACACCTGAGAGGGGGCCCAGTAATGAACTTTACAGGACCACGATGCACACAACGTGGCACTGGGCCCCTCCTCGAAAATTTCTGGACCCACCAGTAAGTCCATTTAAAAAGCTCTCTGATGCATGGATTCTGTATATTTCAATGTCATTTGATAGCACTGTATTCATTCTTAATCATTTATTTAATTATCAAATAAATTAACCGATAAAAGCTGCTCAGGTATTGTCTCCAATACTTGTTTTACACATCTTGACTTTTTTTCATCCAATAAGAATAGATTTCCATCCATAATTTTGTTATTTCTCTCATCATTTTCTGTTACCCCTTTTCCACCAAATCAGTTCCAGGGCTGGTTCGGGGCCAGTGCTGGTGCTGGTTCACAACTCGTTCAACTTGCGAGTCAGCTGAGAACCAGTTTGCTTTTCCATAGCTCGCGGTGCTAAGGGAAGCCACGTCATTACGTCGCTGTATACGTCAGTTATGGCTCTACGTTTGCATAAACCTTGGCGCAAATACCGAAGCAAAAACAAGGAAGAAGCAGCAGCAGCAACAACAACAATAATAATAATTAAAGCCGCAAGCGGCCTCGACGGGCCCTCGCGCCAGCGGCCAAGGGGGGCGGGGGCATGCGTCCCCGCGAAAAACCTTCCACAGCTTCTTCGGCAAGAGACATTACACCCACAATGGCGACAAAGCACAGAATTGGACACACGGCAACAATAGGGTCTCGCAGTGTACGGTGCTCGGGGCCTAATAATAATAACAATAATAATAATCCTCCAAAAAAAATAGGGTCTCGCACTGTACGGTGCTCGGGCCCTAATAATAATAATAATAACTAGAAACTATATGCCAAGCAGGCACCTTAATGCGAGAGGCAAAAATCACAACACGTTAGGGGGCGCTATAGAGGCCCTGAGGCCCGCCTGGATCTGGGCTTCTGGTTCTCAGTAGCGGTGGCAGTCTAAGAAAAAGGAGCCAAATTTCGTGCGTTGTCGACCATGGCAAGCGCCCCAATAAGGGTCTTGAACAGAGTTTGCTTGCCAAGGTTGACAAATCAGAAGCTGCAATATCATGTCTGCCATAACCAGCCCCCCCAGGGGCGAAAGTGCACAAAATTTGGCGTATATGTCAGGTGAGCTATGAAGAGTTTGCGTATGAAGTTTGATGACAATTGAGTAAATAGAAGATGAGATATAGATTTTTGAAGAATAAATTTTCTGGTTTTTCCCATGTCAGTAGGTGGCGCTATGCCGTACATGAGCGATTATGAGTTGGAAAAATAAGTGTCTACAACAGCAACGTACTATCACAAGGTAGTGGTGTGAAGGAAAAGCATTATGGAATTATTAACCAAAAACCCGTTTTGGAGCAACTGCGTCGGCCAAAAACAGCACCCCCCATGGACGAAAATTCCCAAAATGTGGTATACATGACATGGGAGGTAGTAAGAGGGTGGCCGTGAAGTTTGACCAAATTTGAGGAAAGATTGGATTTTTTGCCCAAAAATAGCGCCCCCAGTGGCGAAATGTCACAGAAATTGGGTAACATGTCAGAAGCCCAATGAGTGATTTGCGTGTGAAGTATGAGCAGTTTTGAGCAATTAGAAGATTTTTTATGAATTTTTAAGCATGTAAAATTTTGAAGTGAAAATTGATTGACGTATAACTTCTGAACGGTTTATCCTACGTGAAACGTATTTAGTAACTTTTGTCAGCCATGTCTGTAGATGATGTGCATCAATTTTGGTGACATTCCTATGAACGGTCTAGGAGGAGTTGCGCCGTCTTCGTGGCCATGCATTTCGCACAAAAGTGAAATTACCTCACTTCCTGTTGGGCGTGGCTAATGCACTGGCATTACATTTTTGTCCGGCTTAGTGAGATACATATGCGTACCAAATTGCATGGCACTACTACAAACTATATGGCAACCAGGCACCTTAAAGCGGGAGGCCAAAATCACAACGACTTAGGGGGCGCTGTAGAGGCCCTGAGCCCCGGCCAAGTTTGGGCTTTTGGTTCTGAGTAGCGGTGGCAATTCTCGGAACTGGTGCCAAATTTCGTGCGTTTTCGTCCATGGCAAGCGCCCCGAAAATGGCCCAACAGCGGAGAAAAATAAAGAAGAAGAAGAAGACGGAAGAAGAAGAAGAAGAAGAAGAAGAAGAAGAAGAATAGTGAACTCTTACAAGAACAATAGGGCCTTCGCCCATAGGGCTCGGGCCCTAATAATAATGGGTGACTTCGCGTTTGTACAGCTGCGGCTTCTCGTCGCTTAAAAATGGCGACCTTTCGCGGTCTTGTTATTGTTCTTGGTCTTAACAACTCCGCCCCCATGCTGACGTAAGTGGTTCTTTCCTCTGGCCCAGCAGAGAGCTGGTGCTAGCCTGGAACCGGTTTTTCTGGCCCCAGAGCCAGTTCTTTGTCAGTGGAAACAGAAAACCCGGTTCCAAACTATGCACTGGCCCCGAACCAGCCCTGGAACTGCTTTGGTGGAAACGGGGCATGTGTTGACTTACCCTTTTGCTTTGACAGGCCTGGCACACTGACCTTGGATGCTGAAAATGTTCAGGACAGGGGTCCCAGATGGGATGATGTAAAAAAATAATAGTTCGATTTCAAATCTACAACAAAGTTTGTATGGAAAAAAAATAGGGTGCTGAAGACCTTTGCACAGTACTGTATATGTAATCCTAAGAATGTGACAAGTGCCCAAAGGACATTTTTAAGTCTTGAAATTGATTTCTCACTTTTTACTCCACCTCACTCCCACACACACGCGCTACGTCTAACTCCATAGCACTCGATCATATTCCTAAAAGCTCCTAATTGCACTCAGGGCATGCAGAACCTCAATATGGAGACATCGGTGCCTTTGGTCTTAAATCTAGACCATTCCTAGATTCCATTCCTGGAATTCCGTGAATTGCTCTGCAGCAGGAGTGTTTTACTGAGAATCTCCGCATTCCATAGTTCTCTGCTGCTGCGTTGTTTCACCAAAGGTAAAAGTTGTTTCAAAGTTCCACCTCATACACTAGATCTGCATTACAAACTTAAAAAAAGCTTTCCTGAGTGTACTGTAAAGGAGCTACGGCTCAGATGTCTATGGAAAAAGAAACCACTGAACAATTTCACTGGTGAAAACAAATAAACCCATTATTCAAACATTTTCATGGCATGGTTAGCAGTTCTGCAGACATTACGACATTAAACAGCGGTTTTTCCAGGTGACTTCATGCCATGTTTTCACCAGTTTTGAGTGGAATCACTGTAACTCAAGGATGCATCATGAATGGAAGCCATTGCACAATTCACAACAGGAGGGCCATAATTATGAAATTATTAAGACTGCCTTAACTCATCAGCTCAGTGATGCTGCTAAAGGATGGATTCCAAGGCAAAAGGTACTGAAAACCATATTTAAAATCAACACCCCGATTATAGCAATGTTGCTTCAGAGAAATCTTGGTTTGAATTTTAAGAAATGAAAGTTCAGGAGTTTTTTTCTGACGTAATTCCGTTACTGACTTTTCTTTCGTCATAAAAGATTTTGTGTTCAGAGTTAAACATAGCCAATTTTTACCTCACCTGCGACGGAGTAAGTGGGGCGAGGTATTGTAATCAGTGCGGTTTGTTTGTCTGTTTGTTTGTGTGTCTGTCTGTTAACAAACTAGCATCTAGACGGTTGCACAGATTGACTTCAAATTTTCAGGCTAGGTGGGCAATAGTCCGTAGCTTATCTGCTTAAAATTTTAGGCGTAATCAGGTCAAGGTCACCGGAAAGGTCAAAATCGTTTTTCTTTTGCGATAACTTTCTTCAAATTCATCACTTTGACTTCAAACCAAAACAAAAATGTGCATCTTTCAATTCTGCTTCCAACCATATGCTGCATGATGGGGTAGCTTGGACAGTCTCCGTAGCGGTTGGGGATTAAAAGTCATGGGGTCAAGGTCATCAGTCAAAATAAGATATTTTCCATTATAACTCAAAAACGGTTGCCGATAGACAGATGTTTACTATTATGAGCCTATTGAGGTTTTTCACCTGACGTCACAGGGTCACGTGACGCCCCGGTGTCCACCATTTTGAAGGTCAAGCTAGCTAATGTCAACAACAGTAGCTAGTATGTTACTGTAGCAATGTTTACGTTCAGTCATTTGGATGACTGTTAAAACCTTTCAGTCTCAAGTTTTTCCTTTACTGTATTTACTAGTTTACTGCAATTATGATCCGGCAGCTATTTACACCGGATCCAGTGTAAATAGCTGCCGGAGCGCGCTCCGGCTTGCTCCCCCTCAAATTAAGCAGCGTGCTCCGGCTTGCTCCCGGAGTGCTCCGGCCGAGGTTCCGGAGCGCGCTCCGGCTTGCTCCCCCTCAAATTAAGCAGCGCGCTCCGGCTTGCTCCCGGAGCGCGCTGCTTAATTTGAGGGGGAGCAAGCCGTAGCACGCTCCGGCAGCTATTTACACTGGATCCGGTGTAAATAGCTGCCGGATCATAATTACAGTAAACTAGTAAATACAGTAAAGGAAAAACTTGAGACTGAAAGGTTTTAACAGTCATCCAAATGACTGAACGTAAACATTGCTACAGTAACATACTAGCTACTGTTGTTGACATTAGCTAGTGCTAACAGCTAGCTGCTAGTACACTGCTACAACACAGACACCGACCCTAATAATACAGTTCTTGGTCATTGCCTGGTAACAGCAAATTTATAACGGGCCATGTCTCAAAAGACTAAGAAGTTATTTCAATGACATTTAATAACATTTTGTTTATCCTGAGGACCGAAAGTAAATGAAAATGTGAACAAACCTTAGCTGTAATAAGATGGCGACCACCGGCTCCAGGGACGACCCGCTGATGTAGGCATGTTACCCAGCCTGACACAAAATATTTGTAGGCATCCAAACTCTTGTACGCTTTCAGATCAATACCTGTGTATGGCGATGGGTTTTTAACGACATAGGTATACAGATCATGTGGGCCGAACTCAGGTAAAGACGAGGGCTTCGTGTAATTCCATACGTCAGTGAACAATCCTGGTGGAAGCAGGTAAACGTCGTTCTCTAAGCCTGCTAACCTCAATTTTTGCAAATACCTCTCCCTCTGCTCGCCCTGTAAATGCCCTACGTCGCTGGATAGTGAAGGTGTTTTCTGCATCTCGCTCCTTTTTCTTTTATGTTTTTCGTTTGTCGCCTTCCTCGCATTCAAACTGATTCGAGCCGTGATGTCCAAAATGGCAGCATCACATGACTTGGTCACGTGGGTGAAAAACCTATAGGAACTCCCATATGGCTTTTCAATTTGCACCATGATCTTTGATCTTGAGGGACCTTGAAAGGTCAAACTCAAGGTCACGGATTTTCAGAGGATTATAAACTGAAGAGAGTTGATGGTAGACAGATGTTTACCATTATCAACTGTTAGGAAGTGCCATATGGGCTTTCATTTGGCACCATGATCTTTGACCTTCAGTGACCTTGAAAGGTCAAACTCAAGGTCATGGGTTTTCAAAGGGCTATAACTTTTTAAAATGGTGGATAGCCAGATGTTTACCATTAATAGCATATAAGAAGTCCCATATGGGCTTTCAGTAGCCGCCATGAACGTTAACCTTGAATGACTGTGAAATGTCAAACTCAAGGTCATGGATTTTCATAGGACTATAACCTGACAGCTGATGATTGAGAAATATTACCATTATCAACACGTAGGTATAAAAGAAGTGCTGCCGGGCGAGGTTTGTTTTGCCTGGCAACACTTGTTCTATGCTTTTTTTAGGGTCAAAAGATACCTCATACAGTGTGAAATTTTTATTTAATACCATTATCTTGAGTACTGCAACTAAAAAAAAAAGTTACCACATTTTGCTGTGAATGTAATTCTATCAGTGAAGAACTCCCCAATTCCATTACCGAAGCCCTCCCCAGGAGTAAACAGTACTCGCAAGGTGGCAATGCGCATTGAGCTTTTATTCTGTTTTTGCAGATGCTTGGTTTTGGTCGATTTTTTTCTGTAGATGTATCCTTTTCTGTTGCGTTCTCCATTGCTATGTTCTGTTTCCTCTCCAACTAGGGAGTAGCTGTGGCCTGAAGGTTAGAGAAGCAGCCTTGGGCCTAAAGTGAATGAAAAGCACTTTCCCCTCCCTGTGTATTATGGCTGAAGTGCCCTTGAGCAAGGCGCCTAACCCCCAACTGCTCCCCAGGTGTTGTAGCATAAGCCTCAGTCACAACCGGACGTACGATTTTTTGGCCGTGCGATTTTTGGCGTTTCCCAAATCGCTGCATTTTTTTTTGTTCATGGAGAACGTAGTTGTGGTGACCATGAAGGAGTAAGATCACCACGCACCCAACGTACAACCTGGAAGTCAACCGTGCGTACCACACATGAAATCTGAGGCTGCTCGGACGTACGGCTGTCGTTTCATTCGTACAGCCAACGCACGTAGTTGTAAGACCAACGTCCTTCAAATGTGCACTAATCGTACTGACCGTGCGTTCCATGCAGGCTTCGTATGAAGGTTGCAAGAACTGCGCACGATCTGTACGTTGTGCGTACCAACTGTCGTGGTCTTCATCCTCCTCCTCACTGCTCCTTGTCCTCTCTCTCTCCTCCCTCTCTGCCACCCCCTCTCTCTCCTCTGTCTCCGACACCTTTTCTATCCTCCTCTTCCCTTTTGCCTTCGGCATATTGAAGCAATGCAATGAAATGAAATTGGATTTTCTCTCAATAAGCACGACGTGTACAAATGGCCGTACGCACCCCTGCAGCTTTATATACCCGAGTTTTAGTGCGATTGATGCTCTCTCGCCGTACGGCCAATGCACGGCCGACTTACTCGACACGCATGGAGGACGTACGAAATATCTGAACGTCCGTTGGCTGCACTAATTACGTATGTGGGGCGCACGACACACATACAGAGTCCGCAAGTGCGACGTACAAAAAAAATTTACATTTTGCCCAAACCTGACACCAGCAAATCGTACGAAAGACGCACATCGGCCGTACGGAAGACACACAAGGCCGTAAGTTTGTCTTGCAACCTGAAAAAAACATAAGCGCCCGTAGAGTTTGTTTGACATGACAAAGAACCTCTGCGGCCGGTCTGTGGCCAGTCTACGGCTCGAAAATCAGCACGTCACATGCGCGCCCTCCGTGCGTTTCTTGTGTTTTTTGCACGCAGACCGGCCGTAGGAGCACGTACGGCCGGTTGTGACCGAGGCTATAGCTGCCCACTGCTCTGGGTATGTGTGTGTACTCATTGCTCACTTGTGTGTGTTCACTGCTTCAGAATGGTTAAACGCAGAGGAGGAATTTCGCTGTGCTTGAGTTTACATGTGACAAAATAATGGCTTCTTCTGATGACGCCCACTGATGCCATCACAGTTTGTACTGGAAAAACCAGCGATATTTTGGTTCCAGCTGGGAATCAACTTTTCAAGTCCTGAACCAATTTATTTTTGGCTGAAATGCTGTGAACGGTTCAAAATTTGTTGCACAATCCAGAACTCAACTCATTCCCTGTTGCTGGAAAAAGGGATAACAGATGGTTTATAATTACGCAGATATTTATGACACAACTGTAAGCAGTAGTGAAGTACTGCAGGTGATATTTTATAAGCCAACTGTTACCTGCGGCTCAATACTAATCAACTCACATTCTTGACATTTCCTACGTGTTGACAGAGAAGATCTACAACAACAAACCACCTGCAGGTGTGATCATTTCCTGGTGACAGGGGAGTGGTGCTTAATAGTGGCTGAAGCACACAAACCCAGGATGAACAGATGTTTCAGATGTGCAAAGTGAAGCTAACACTTTAAAATATCCCTCCTACTTCCAGTTTGTAGGATATGACTACACGGAGTGCAGAATTATTAGGCAAGTTGTATTTTTGAGGATTAGTTTTATTATTGAACAACAACTATGTTCTCAATCAACCAAAAAGTCTCATAAATATCAAAGCTGAATATGTATGGAAGTTAGAGTGGGGCGTTTTTAGTTTTGGCCATTTTAGGAGAATATGTATGTGTTCAGGTAACTTTCACTGTGCAGAATTATTAGGCAACTTAATAAAAACCAAATATGTAGCCATTTCACTTATTTATTTTCACCAGGTACACTGATATGACAACTCCAGATTTGCAAATAAACATATCTGACATTCAAACACAAAACAAAAACAAATCAGTGACCAACATAGCCACCCTTCTTCATGAGGACGCTCAAAAGCCTTCCATCCATAGATTCTGTCAATTTCTTTATCTGTTCACGACCAACATTGTGTGCAGCAGCAACCACGGCCTCCCAGACGCTGTTCAGAGAGGTGTACTGTTTTCCCTCTTTGTAGACCTCACGTTTTATAATGGACCACAGGTTCTCTATGGGGTTTAGGTCAGGTGAACAAGGGGGCCATGTCATTACTTTTTCACCTTTCAGGCCTTTACTGGCTAGCCACGCAGTGGAATATTTGGACGCATGAGATGGAGCGTTATCCTGCATGAAAATCATGTTCTTCTTGAAAGATGCTGACTTTTTCCTATACCACTGCTTGAAGGTTTCTTCCAGGAACTGGCAGTAGGTCTGGGAGTTGAGTTTGAGTCCATCCTCAACTCGAAAAGGTCCAACAAGCTCGTCTTTGATGATACCAGCCCATAGCAGTACTCCACCTCCACCTTGCTGGCGTCCGAGTCGGAGTGGAGCTCTGTGCCCATTACTGATCCAGCCACAGGCCCATCCATCTGGCCCATCAAGAGTCACTCTCATCTCATCAGACCACAGCACCTTAGAAAAATCAGTCTTAAGATATTTCTTGGCTCAGTCTTGACGTTTTATCTTGTGTGCCTTACTCAGTGGTGGTTGTTTTTCAGCCTTCCTTACCTTGGCCATGTCCCTCAGTATTGCACACCTTGTACTCTTTGACACTCCAGGAATGTTGCAACTCTGGAATATGGCAGAACTGGATGCTAATGGCTGCTTGTTAGCTTCACGCTTGATTTTCCGCAGATCATGTGCAGTTATTTTGCGCCTTTTTTTTTCCACACGCTTCTTTTGACCCTGTTGACTATTTGCAATGAAACGCTTGATTGTTCGGTGATCACGTTTCAACATCTTCGCAATTTCAAGAGTGCTGCATCCGTCTGCAAGACATCTCACAATTTTATACTTTTCAAAGTCTGTCAGATCTCTCTTCTGACCCATTTTGCCAGAGGAAAAGAGGTTGCCTAATAATTATGCACACCTGATATAGGGTGTTGATGTCATTAGACCACACCCCCTCTCATTACACAGATGCACAGCACCTGATATACTTAATTGGTAGTAGGCTTTCAAGCCTAAACAGCTTGGAGTGGGACAACATGCATTAAAAGGATGTTGTGGTCAAAATACTCACTTGCCTAATAATTCTGCACTCAGTGTAACACCAACATCTAGCAGGTATTATCATCATCATTACTACTCCTACTGTTATTATTATTATTATTATTATTATTACAAATTTCTAACTTTTTTTCTTACAGTTACAGATTTATGCATTAATTTATCACAAAAGCCTAAAGTGTAAGTGGAGGTAAAGCTCCGGTGCTATGCTTTAGTCACCAGGAAGCCTAATTAACTACACTAAAGTGAATTAATCCAGAGTATGGAAAATTAATAACTACTAGATTTTATTTTTTTCTCCTCACATGACAAATAAAGCATGTTATTCAAGCTCGGCTAGTGTCTTTAGCATGTTTTTAACTGTGGGATGACTGCTAGCAATTTTTTGAGAAGAGTAGTAAAATGAATCAAAGTGAAGATTCTTGGACAAATCCAAAACCAGAATTCAGAACGCACTCCCCCCCCCCAAAAAAAAAAAGTTGTTGTTTTATTAATCGATAATCTTGGCTTTGTTTATTACCGTACCAAAGTGTTCATTTTGACACTTCGTTCAGCTTTTTTTTTTTAGGATTGTTTAATTTCTGGCCATTATTTTCCATCAAAAATCTTCAGCAGCCAAAATTTCAGTGCATCCTTAGTCGTTAGAGTGCAATTTATTTTTAATGAGGTTAAAGAAGTACCAGGCCAGGATACTGCACGCTATAACTAGACCATTCCTAAAGAAAAAAATTATTTACACAATTATTTACTTTACCCCTGCAATCAATCAGTCCAAATATATTTAAATGTCCAACAACTGCATCTGTTTGACATAAAATCTCACCTACATACTTTTCCTTATGCCAGAATCAGACAACACAACATTTTAATCTTTCATGATGGTCACCGTGTCAGATTAGTGCTGTAAATTCTTCCTAAATTTGACATAAATTCTGCAATTCTACAAGTTTGACTCCGACCAATCATCGTTCACTTCATTGTGTGTCATCGGGAAGGAGGGTCAAGGAATTGTCAATCATGGCTATCAAGGAACACGTTGTAGGAGTCGTCAAACTAGGTGAGAAAATGCAAAAAAAAAAAAAAAAAAATCTGACATGCTAGACTTTTTGTCAGGGTGTCCTGGGCATCCATGATGCCACATCACTGTTCTTTAATTACATCAGGGATGCAAACAGCGTGCCTTTTGGCGGATGCTGCCTTTTTCACGGCTGAATCGCGCAGATCCGATTTTTTTTTGGGGGGGGGCGTTGGAGTGTCTGATTATAATTTCAAAGTAAATTCTGTATTAAAATTACTAAATAAGCAAATGGCGTTACAGTCCATGAAAGATAGGAAGTAGGGTTGGGCGGTATCCAAATTTTGATACCTTTAAACCGTCTCTGTGTTTTCCCGGGGTATACGGTATTACCGAGAAAAAAATAATATTTTGTTTCGGCCTACTGTGTAACGTGCGCCTATGCCTCAAATGTACTATTTAAAAGCAGCATAGCGAATTGTGTGCATTGTGGTATGGATTAAGCAGCAAAGCGAATTTTGTGCATTGATGAATGGATTAAGAGATATTTCAAAGCATCACGCAACTCTTCCTTCATCTTGAAAATAGCATTCAACTGTCGTTTACACATGTCTGCGTTGAAACGCCATTTGCAGCACTATTTCACCCACTCCATCAAAAAAAAGTACACGATGAGCAGGATCATACCCTTTCAAGCATGGGAAATAAAAAAAAGAAAAAGAATCAACCAACACCCAAGTCCGTTTAGACTGCGTGATAAACCATATTCTTCAGCGCAAATGAGGTGAACCTAATTCAAATGCGCGGTAGCTGCACAAGGCAAAATCATATGGGCCCACGTCATGCCATGGCGGGGAAATTAATAATCAAATGGCCTTACCTTGCTTAAAACGTTGTCTTGATCACATAACTCCTTACAATTATTCCACTTAAATCCATACGGTTTAACACACCCAACAAAGATAGCAAGCGCATTGCTAATTCCCACCAGAAACCGAACAGTTTACGCTATGATGTTTTCTTCCGTTTCTTCAGTAGATGACATTTCAAACGTTTATTACCCACATCCCAAATGTCATACGTTATATTATTTTACCTTGTTGTTACTCATGTAACCTACTCAAAACACAACTCATTGGAGAGATCTCGTGGAAGTGGAGTACCCCAGGCTATGGTGTGCCTTAGGGGACATATTAGATTTTTCGTTTGGTTTGAAACCAAAATACTGCCACACTGCCGCTGTTGTTTTTTTTTTTTGCCACTAACTCGTTATCTTCACTTGCCATCTTTCAACCGCGGTCTCAGTCTCTTTTTTTTAGATAGGACAGTATAGAGAGACAGGAAATGAGCGGGGGAGAGAGAGAGAGAGAGAGAGAGAGACGGGATCGGGAAATAACCTCGAGTCGGAATCGAACCCGGGTCCCCGGATTTATGGTACGGTGCCTTAGCCATCTGAGCCATGACACCCCCGGTCTCAGGCTCTTGCGAAGCTTTCTGTCAGACTCCAAATGTCACGCAGGGTTGCCATGGTAACGACATAAACAACCCTGCACGCGATGAAAACTTCTTTAGGAAATTGATAGAATTAGTGAAAATACGATCACACAGTTATTCGGGATGATCTTCAATTTATTATTTTATATTATGACCTCATGTACTCCATATTTATTTAGATATTATATATTTTTTTAAAATGACGGTAATGAGACCGATACCGTTGGTACTTTTGGATACCTCGGGATACCTTCTTACCGTAATACCGCCCAACCCTAATAGGAAGTATAAGTATGAGAAGAAAACAGTAAATCAGAAAGCTGCGCACGTTTGCGCAGCTTTCGTGCAAACGTGCGCAGCTTTCTGATTTACTGTTTTCTTCTCATACTTATACTTCCTATGTTTCATGGACTGTAACGGCATTTGCTTATATACAGAATTTACTTTGATTAAATTATAATCAGACACTCCAACACCCCCCCTAAAAAAAAAAATCGGATCTGCGTGATTCAGCCATGAAAAAGGCGGCATCCGCCAGAAGGTGTGCCGTTTGCATCCCTGTACATTGCCTGGCCACAAAAAAAAAGAAAAAGTCATCATTTGGATTTAAATAAGCAAACACTTAAACGCCTTTGATTGGATAATTACTGCAGTGATTAATACGTTTCAGCTGACAACAATTCTTTTAACCCTAACTGATGCAGTGAGTAGCTTCTCATTTCTTAAACAAACATGTCGGAAGACGCATCCCGTGCTCATGGAAAAGATGTTACTGTGTTTCAGAAGATCAAATTATTGCCCTGCATCAAGCAAAGAAAACAACTAAGGAGATTACTGAAATGACTGGAATTGGGTTACGAACTGTCCAACACATTATTAAAACCTAGAAGAATCGTGATGAACCGTCAACTTCATGGAATAAATCTGGTTAGAAAAAGATCCTGACTGACCATGATCAGAGATCACTTAATGCTTGGTGAAGTTGAATCATGATAGATAGATAGATAGATAGATAGATAGATAGATAGATAGATAGATAGATAGATAGATAGATAGATAGATAGATAGATAGATAGATAGATAGATAGATAGATAGAAAACTGACAGCAGAACTCATGGCTATGTTTAATGGTGAAATTAAGAGCATTTCCACACACACAATGTTATGGCAACTCACAGGATTGGGATTAAACAGCTGTGTGTCCATCAGAAAACCACTTGTTCGTGAGACTAATTACGAGAAAGGGCTTCAATTTGCTCGGGAGCATAAAGACTGGACTCTGGAGCAATGGGAAAAGGTCATGTGTTCTGATGAGTCCAGACTGACCCTATTCCTGAGTGATGGGCGTGTCAGGGTAAGAAGGGAAGCTCATGAAGCGACGCACCCATCATGCATAGTGTCCACTGCACACGTCTCTGGAGGCAGCGTTATGATCTGGGGTTGCTTCAGTTGGTCAGGTCGAGACTCAGCAACGTTAAGGGGCAATAAAATGAAGTCAGCTGATGACCTAAATGTACTGAATGACCAGGTTCACGTCAATTGATTTTTTTCTTCCCTGATTGCACGGGAATAAAATTAGGGCTCAGATTGTGAAAGAGTGGTTCAGCGAGCATGAGGAATCATTTTTATACATGAATTAACCACCACAGAGTCCCGACCTTAACCCCATTGAGAATCTTTGAGATGTGCTGTAGAAGACTTGACGCAGTGGTTCGACTCTCCCATCCTCAACGCAAGATCTCAGTGAAAAATTAATACAACTCTGGACTGAAATAAATATTGTGGCATTGCATAAGTTTATCAAAACAATGCTATGGCAAATGCATGCTGTAACCAAAGCTAAAGGCGGTCCAACTAGACATTAGAGTGCGTTACTTTTTTTTTTTTTGGCAGGGCAGTGTATGTCACACTACAAGGCCTGTTCATCATTCCTGATGATGATATACAGGCCAGATGTTGGAAATTTGTCAACCACGACAAAATCATGCTGAATTTGTGTAGTCTGTTCCCAGCATTAAATACATACCGTAACTGTTAAAATATCCTTTAGTAAACAAATTTGCAAAAGAGTGTGATTGGTATTTATACGTTTCGGTTTAAAGCACAATATTATCATCCACATATTGTCACTTCCCGTTTCCTGCTACAATTCTGACTTCAAACTTTGCTGGAATTTGTCAGAAGGCCATTTTTTAACAAATGTAAAAATTAGCATTGGTGAATTGCATTGGAATAAAAGCAATAAAACACTTCAGAGCACGGTGCGATAAGAAAATAATCTTTGGAATAGTAACAGAGTAACCCCGATTTGTATCGGGTCACATCACTGGCCTGTCGTTGATTATTTTCCAATAAGTGCATGACCCCATCACCCCAGGCCTCAACGTTAACTCTTGATACCTTTTGCCCTGCAGGGCAAATGGCCTCAAAAATGTTTGCCTCCCTTGAATTTCCTTTTGCCATTAAATTTTGTGGTATTTCAGCAAGTTTTCAAGTAGACAGTTCAAGGCAATACTAATATGTTTTTAACTGAGTTAATTAGACAAAAGTACGGGTTTTTTTAAACATTTATTTTTAAATACAACATTTATTTCTGCAACAGAAGAACAAGACAAGTCCTGAAAACATGAAACAAATGAATAATATATTTAAGTTTTACGTACGGTACGAGTACATAATACGTCTTTTTATATAGAGTTTAGGACACAAAACACACTTTGTTTTGCCTATAACAATGACTAGCAATATTACAAAGATGAATTATAAAACTAAAAACATTATAAAGCAGGAGCCTGTACTGCAGTACTGTTATCATTCAGTTTGCCATTGCATTTAGGAGGAAATTAAACAACCTGTCCTCCTCATCTACCGTACATCAGCTTCCTGTGCAGCCTCTGCAAATTGTGGGTGACGCTGTCCCTTCCTCCACCATGGGTGGACTGCCCTCTTATATGCATCAAGATCCGGGCCCTGTAGAGCAGGGGTTCTCAACCTTTCCTGCTTTAAGGCCCACCTATTCATACTTGTACCGAGTCGGGGCCCATTAAAAAGATCCCCAATTATTTTGGCTCATCTATTCTATTAGAATCTAAAAATTTACTTTAAAGTGTATTAATGGGATGCAACATCACTCCCGGGTACAGATGGGAATTTAAATAAATGCAATAAAAACTAATTTTTAGATTGTTGGTATTGTATTTAAAACTGTATGCATGTTCCAGAAGCCAAACCCTGCATGCAGGGCATTCTCATTCAAAAGGGATTAATGATCCAAAAGTGGAGTCTGGTCCATTCACACAGGAACTTATTGCCATGTTTGTGTCCAGCAAACAAGCAGGTTATTAAAGCCAAGACGTGCACTCAAAAGAAGTGGATCTAGAAACCACTCAATGGGATTAGATCCTTACACGCTAACAAAGAAGGATTTTTCCTATGAAAGAAAAATTTACCACCTAAATTTGACGTTAGTAGAATAAAATTTGATCATATTGTAGCCATAACTAAATACAAAGGCAATAGTTATGCATACTGTTAATTAACTTAATGTGAAGATAATTAACACAATCAACAGATTTTAAGTTTTTTTCTTTTTTTCAAAAGATTGTGTATATTTTAGTCTTTTGTACTTGTAATCATTTGTATCTGTACATGCACGACCCCACCATCTCTGCTGATCAACTTATTGTGTTTAAAAAGTTATTCATTCATTATGAGTTGGAAAATTATCCATCCGTCAAGTTCCCCGAAATTTCAAACTACCTGCTCCTGCAGACATCGTTCTACATGGACACAGAGAAGAAAACCTGGAAGAGCACAGAGGCGTACAACTTTTTATATGTGGCTGGGTTAAAGATCTGGGGATCAGGACACTACAAGATAAGTCCTGTTATTTTTGCCCAGGTAAATAAAGAGTTTCTGTTTTTTTGTCCGCGTCTTTGCAGTGGCTTCTAGGACGCTACAAGTTTTGGCATCGGATGTAAACAAACTTCCGTTCGATTCCCAATCCCCCCTGCTCTTCTCTTCCAGCTGGCATCACAGATCCATATAATTACCCATAAATCAATCTCTCTCTCTCTCTCTCTGTACGTGCTACTTGATAGGGGGATGGTAAACACTATATGCACCACTTTAAGAACATGCACATATGCACGCGTGTGCCTGAATTGAGCCAATCAGAATCATCGTTACAAATTGGGAAAAAAAAAACAAAATGATGATCACAGGGGAGGTGAAGAAGCTGGTTAATAGGTCTTGTTTTGTGTAATGTATTCACTCGAAAATCATTTTTGTGCTTAAAGGTGACCACAGGTGTGCCCGAACAGGCCTAACTCACTAAAATGTGACCCCTCACCGAATCCAGGGACACATGTCGGCCGAAACGAATCTGAGATAATCGCAAAAGAAGCATTTTTTTTTCGAAATTTGTGATTTTTGTTTTTTTCCATCATGTGCAAGTTGAGATCTTGAAGAATGCAATCAGTATTTCAGATAATAGATTGTTTTGTTGGAAAAGCATACATTTTTTGTTGCAAATTGTCTCGTTTTTGTCAGGACTGTAGCCTGCTGGGGGGGTGTGGGTAAATTACCATATGGGCCATTCACATGATGATTTAAGTCTTTTGTTTGTTTGTTTTTTTCGCGAATCAGCTGTATGATCCGAGCTGAGCGCATGGCTACTTAACTGCATGCAGGCGTGTGATTTCACTATGGAATGAGTTACTAAACAGAGCACAGAGGAGCTGAAAACCGCGAAGCAAACAGACACACGGTATTTACATCGGAGATCACCATTTCTAGCAAAAAAAACCACAACCTCGTTTTCCAGATTGAATGGAATACTTGAATGATCGGATGATACACGGACCGTTCTAGGATTACATTCCATCGGAGGCATTGGTGTGTGCAAGGCGCCGTTTCTCTTTCTGATGGGGTAAGTTTATTAATCTAAGGCTGTGTGGTTATTTTTGCATGTAACGGAGAGTGTTGTGGTTTGGTTAAGCCTAGGTCACAACCGGACGTACGATTTTTTGGCCATGTGATTTTTGGCGTTTCCCAAATCGCTGCGTTTTTTTTTTTGTTCATAGAGAAACACGCGCGTTGGCCGTAAGTTTGTCTTGGAACCTGAAAAAAAACGTAAGCGCCCGTAGAGTTTGTTTGACATGACAAAGAACCTCTGCGGCCGGTCTGCGGCTCGAAAATCAGCACATCACACGCGCGCTCCGTGCGCTTCACACGCGCGCTCCGTGCGTTTCATGCGTGCCCTCCGTGCGTTTCTTGCGTTTTTTGCATGTAGACCGGCTGTAGGAGCACGTACTGTACGGCCGGTTGTGACCGAGGCTTTACATGAAACTAGTGTTGTTAGTTGTGTCATCATCGTGCTATCTTTCTTTCTTACGGTGTGTGTAATTTTTCAACCACAAAACGTTAAAATATACTTTAGAACTTATTTTTGTACTTCATAATTGTGTTGGGCATACTTTGCATGGAAGGAAAATTGACGTGGTGATCTTTTGCCGCTTTTCCACTACAAACGCGGCTGAGTCGGGCTGAGCCGTGCCGTGCTGAGTCGAGCTGAGCGGGGCTGTTGGAGTTGCATTTCGACTACAACCGCGCTGAACCGTGCTGGCTGGAAGTGGATGGACACATTGGGTGGAGTTAGCGAAAGTGGGTGGACGTCACGTGATGTCGTTAAGCAGCGCAAACAGTGACATCAGTGAGCTTTTAAGCGGTAGTCTCACGACCCGAATAGTAAACAATAAACATGGACATGGAGTCGTTAGTGTTGCTGGTCTTGGTTCTGTGGCTTGTTGTCACCGACAACGCCAACAGATACTGGCAAGAGCGTATAGATGAGGCGAGGCGCATAAGGCTTCAGAAATTCTTGTAATTCGTAATTATTCTTCTTCCGGGTTTGCGGTGTTTACAGATCCCAGCGTGCTCGCGGGGCGTGTGTGGGCATGTGAGGACACTCCTCCTCACCAATCAGTGCACAGGGGAGTGTCTGCTCACGCCCCCAGCCTCACTCGGCTCGCTTTGGCTCGCTTCAGCCCCACTCCAAAACCGTGCGAGTTTTAGGGGCTAAGCAGGGCTGAAGCGAGCCGAGTCGTGCTGTTTTTTGGTAGTTGAAACGCAAACCGTGTCGGGCTGAAGTGAGCTGAAAAAGGGTAGTGGAAAAGGGCCATTTGTTTACATGAAAGTAGTATTGTGCTAGCTCGTAGGGGGTAGGGCTTTCCTTAATGTCATGCATATGAGCACCATTATGTGCCCGCCCTACACCCAGCGTAGCTGAGATGGAAAACTTTGAGGGCGATTTTCTCCCTTTTCTGTTTTAAGAAGTATACACTTTCAAAAGGCCACACATTCTTCAAATATTGTCAGATCTCCACATGGAAGGCATCATTGGAAAGCTTAGAAACTGTACTTTCTGAATCTGTCAATAACTCAAAATGCCCCCGGGCAGACATGTGTCCCTGGATTCTGTGATCTGCCACAAATATTTCTGCCTGAACGTCTTGGTCGGGCAAACCGGGTATTCGGGCAATGCCTGATGTTGAGGCTAGCACCCCCCGAGTGTTTCGTTCCTTAGTTATAAAATGGTCAACTTTCTCAAGTGGTCAAAATGCAGAGAAAATGTCTCATCTCCCATTTCATTATCTGCAGCTGCTTTATCCTGTTCTACAGGGTCGCAGGCAAGCTGGAGCCTATCCCAGCTGACTACGGGCGAAAGGCGGGGTACACCCTGGACAAGTCGCCAGGTCATCACAGGGCCGACACATAGACACAGACAACCATTCACACTCACATTCACACCTACGGTCAATTTAGAGTCACCAGTTAACCTAACCTGCATGTCTTTGGACTGTGGGGGAAACCGGAGCACCCGGAGGAAACCCACGCGGACACGGGGAGAACATGCAAACTCCGCACAGAAAGGCCCTCGCCGGCCACGGGGCTCAAACCCGGGCCTTCTTGCTGTGAGGCGACAGCGCTAACCACTACACCACCGTGCCGCCCCAGAGAAAAGGTGTGTGATGTATTAGAGTGCACAAGGTCAGCAAGAAAGAAGTGGAGAATCCAAATGAGGCTAACACAGCGTGACGGAGCTCCAGTGGACTCTTCAATGGCGTGATTATTTATTTAGGTGTGCAGCTGCGCCATCGCAGTGCCTGAATAGCAATGCAAAAACTAATCAAAACTCCCCGTGTAAACACACACACACACACACGTCTGAAAAATGAGGCTGCTAGAAACATTCTTAAAGCTGACACACATGAAAGTTGATTTTGCAAGAACATGACCTTTGTATGTACACTTTATCTGTGAAGAGCACTTTATTTATCAGGCTCATTCAAGAGATGATGTTCCAGTACATGCAGGTCTTCAGATTCTGGAACATTTCTCATGACAAAGCCTTTGAAAAAAAATTCCTATTGATATCCTTTTGTGATCAGGTTTCGTCTGCTGGCAGGGGAACATGTGTTTGTGCTGTAGCTCTGAATGGTTCTCTCTCTCCAGTTGTGTGTCCAGTCGCTCATTACAGCAGCGACACCGGATTTCAGTCCCCCATTCAGCTGCGGCTTTTGTTCCTCCTCTTGCTTTTCAGAGGAACAACACAGAGCCATGGCCCTGAATGACCGGTTACTCTCATGCTGAAATAAATACTCTGCTTTTTATTGCTTTGAAAGTCCAATTTGGGTCAGTCTGGTTAAAATTAGTGAGGTATGGCTTTTGTGAATGTGTCACAGCGAAGGAGGTGTGGCCTTTGTGCATGCGTCACAGCGAAGGAGGTGTGGCCTTTGTGAATGTGTCACAGCGAAGGAGGTGTGGCCTTTGTGCATGTGTCACAGCGAAGGAGGTGTGGCCTTTGTGCATGTGTCACAGCGAAGGAGGTGTGGCCTTTGTGCATGCGTCACAGCGAAGGAGGTGTGGCCTTTGTGCATGCGTCACAGCGAAGGAGGTGTGGCCTTTGTGAATGCGTCACAGCGAAGAAGGTGTGGCCTTTGTGAATGCGTCACAGCGAAGAACGTGTGGCCTTTGTGAATGTGTCACAGTGAAGGAAGGAGGTGTGGCCTTTGTGAATGTGTCACAGTGAAGGAGGTGTGGCCTTTGTGCATGTGTCACAGCGAAGGAGGTGTGGCCTTTGTGAATGTGTCACAGTGAAGGAGGTGTGGCCTTTGCGAATGTGTCACAGCGAAGGAGGTGTGGCCTTTGTGAATGTGTCACAGCGAAGGAGGTGTGGCCTTTGTGAATGTGTCACAACGAAGGAGGTGTGGCCTTTGTGAATGTGTCACAACGAAGGAGGTGTGGCCTTTGTGCATGTGTCACAGCGAAGGAGGTGTGGCCTTTGTGAATGTGTCACAGCGAAGGAGGTGTGGCCTTTGTGCATATGTCACAGCGAAGGAGGTGTGGCCTTTGTGAATGTGTCACAGTGAAGGAAGGAGGTGTGGCCTTTGTGAATGTGTCACAGTGAAGGAGGTGTGGCCTGTGTGCATGTGTCACAGCGAAGGAGGTGTGGCCTTTGTGAATGTATCACAGTGAAGGAGGTGTGGCCTTTGCGAATGTGTCACAGTGAAGGAGGTGTGGCCTTTGTGAATGTGTCACAGCGAAGGAGGTGTGGCCTTTGTAAATGTGTCACAATGAAGGAGGTGTGGCCTTTGTGAATGTGTCACATTGAAGGAGGTGTGGCCTTTGTGCATGTGTCACAGCGAAGGAGGTGTGGCCTTTGTGAATGTGTCACAGCGAAGGAGGTGTGGCCTTTGTGCATATGTCACAGCGAAGGAGGTGTGGCCTTTGTGAATGCGTCACAGCGAAGGAGGTGCGGCCTTTGTGAATGCGTCACAGCGAAGGAGGTGTGGCCTTTGTGCATGCGTCACAGCGAAGGAGGTGTGGCCTTTGTGCATGCGTCACAGCGAAGGAGGTGTGGCCTTTGTGCATGCGTCACAGCGAAGGAGGTGTGGCCTTTGTGCATGCGTCACAGCGAAGGAGGTGTGGCCTTTGTGCATGCGTCACAGCGAAGGAGGTGTGGCTTTTGCGAATGCGTCACAGCGAAGGAGGTGTGGCCTTTGTGCATGCGTCACAGCGAAGGAGGTGTGGCTTTTGCGAATGCGTCACAGCGAAGGAGGTGTGGCCTTTGTGCATGCGTCACAGCGAAGGAGGTGTGGCCTTTGTGCATGCGTCACAGCGAAGGAGGTGTGGCCTTTGTGAATGTGTCACAGCAAAGGAGGTGTGGCTTTTGTGAATGTGTCACAGCGAAGGAGGTGTGGCCTTTGTGCATGTGTCACAGCGAAGGAGGTGTGGCCTTTGTGAATGCGTCACAGCGAAGGAGGTGTGGCCTTTGTGCATGTGTCACAGCGAAGGAGGTGTGGCTTTTGTGAATGTGTCACAGCGAAGGAGGTGTGGCCTTTGTGCATGTGTCACAGCGAAGGAGGTGTGGCCTTTGTGAATGCGTCACAGCGAAGGAGATGTGGCCTTTGTGTCTGTCTGTCACAGTGGAGGAGGTGTGGCCTTTGTGCATGCATCACAGCGAAGGAGGTGTGGCCTTTGTGTCTGTCTGTCACAGCGAAGGAGGTGTGGCCTTTGTGCATGTGTCACAGCGAAGGAGGTGTGGCCTTTGTGAATGCGTCACAGCGAAGGAGGTGTGGCCTTTGTGAATGCGTCACAGCGAAGGAGGTGTGGCCTTTGTGAATGTGTCACAGCGAAGGAGGTGTGGCTTTTGTGAATGTGTCATAGCGAAGGAGGTGTGGCCTTTGTGAATGTGTCACAGCGAAGGAAGTGTGGCCTTTGTGTCTGTCTGTCACAGTGGAGGAGGTGTGGCTTCTGTGCATGTGTCACAGTGAAGGATGTGTGGCCTCCCAATCCTCAAAGTTAACTAATTTTTATATTAAATTCTATTTTGATTAAATCGATATTAGGAAGCCTCGTCATCTTGGTGAGAGTTTGTACAGTCTGTTCTATATTCCTCTCATGGTCTTTCATTAACGCTGCTCACAGAACACGGGCTCTCAGCAGCACGGCCCATACAGCACTACAACCCTGCTGGTGACTGAAGATTAATATGCCCCCAAAAAATAAAGGGGCTTCAGACATTTTCACCTCAAACCCCATTTGTTTAATATTCTGGAGACTTTGTAAATATTAATGATTGAATCACCAGGGACTTCAGAGACACTTTCATCGTTAGATTTGCTGGAGGGCAGAAGCCAGAAGCCTTTCAATTAAAAAGTTTGTTAATGCTCTTTGTAAAAGCGCATACAGTGCAGTATCTTTGTTGCTTTCTCATTGAAGAGAACTGAAGAGGTCTGGACAGGAGTCTCACTGCCAGCACAAAACCTAAAGAACAGCAAGAGTCTGTTTATTAGGATATAAAATCATCTTATTCAGGTAACTGTCTGGAAACCGCAGATAAACCAGGCGAAAATGAAATTCAGACGTCATTTTCATGGCTACCGCCTCGCATAGAGGCTGTGAGCCACTATGTCATCATGTTGTAAAAATGTAAGAATGAGTGTAACAACAGCGCACTTGCGCATGCGCCTACAGGTGTTCCTATTAAAATGACCAGTGAGTGTATACAACTTGATTCACCATTCGAAATAAATGGACTAGACTAAAGAAATCGCTTTCAATAATAATAATAATTTTTCAGACATGTTTATGCTTATTACAGAGAGAAAGTGCGTTCCTATTTTTAAATATACTCCAGGTTGTCCTCCTTTCCTCGCCTTCGGCCAGTGGTCCCATGCGTGATGTCAATGTGACGCATTTCCGCATTGTTACGGGAAGTTGTCGAAAAGAGCATTGAGACCACTGAGCTCTAGCGCCAGGCCTTTTCTGGGAAATAAGAGCTTCGGTCATGGTGACAGCGTGTGTATCTCAGCCTCGGTTCAGAGGTTTCAGTATCGAAAACTGTAAGAGGTAGTCTCATCTCATCATCTCTAGCCGCTTTATCCTGTTCTACAGGCGAAAGGCAGGGTACACCCAGGACAAGTCGCCAGGTCATCACAGGGCTGACACATAGACACAGACAACCATTCACACTCACAGTCAATTTAGAGTCACCAGTTAACCTAACCTGCATGTCTTTGGACTGTGGGGGAAACCGGAGCACCCGGAGGAAACCCACACAGACACGGGGAGAACATGCAAACTCCACACAGAAGGGCCCTCACCGGCCACGGGGCTCGAACCCAGGACCTTCTTGCTGTGAGGCGACAGCGCTAACCACTACACCACCGTGCCGCCCTCTAAAGAACTGTCTCTAAACTAATTATGACCATGCACCCAGAGATGATAAACAGACAAACTCTTTGTCTTAGTTTCCCAGCATTCAACTTGCTTCAACCATTTTACATTTTGAAGAATAAAAAGAAATGTAAATACTCCTAGTAAACAAGGGAGGGAGGGAAGACATAGATGTGGAGGTGGATAGACAAGAGACACAATGAGAGAAATCCACCACTTGCCTCGTTAACGTCTTTGACCAACTCCTTCGTTATATAAGCAGCAAGACCGAATTTTGTTATGTAAGACGTTTTGTTTTTTCCACAGGAGAATGTTGTAGTGACTTCCGAGTCTGGGAACACAGCCTTAAAGAGTTCGCTTATGCCCTCATTCGAGCTGTACGAGTGGTGTTCTGTAATTGTTTTTAAAATCCAGAGCACCTCTTCCCGAAGTGTCGGGGTTCCACCGACACCCATCATGCCACTGCTCGGCCCTTGTGTTGCTGCTAGCCTTGCCGATGATGTCTGGCTTGGCTGATGCTGCTGACGTTCGACAGTGGTGCTAGTGCCAACTCCAGGTGCATTCGGAGATTGAACCGTGCAGAACTGAGCGATGGGCTGGTGGTGGTGGAGGGCAGATGCAATGTGCTTTGAGCTCTTCATGTGAGACTCTAAAGCGAAATGACCTATAGTGGACAACTTGAAGGTCTTTCGACAAACACAGCATCTTGCTTCAACGTCGCTTCCAGGAACCTCCCTCACCCAATCACGATATCTTTCATCTGAAAGCCACTGCTGATTAAAACGACACTTCCCCATGCTGCGATTCGCTGAGTCTCCTCTCCACCACGGACTCCGACGATTGCGCGAAAATGTATCAATATTGTTTCTTTCTTTGCGCATGCTCCAAGAAATTCACTGATGTTACGCAAAACCCACGTTTTCACATTGTAGAATAGTATGAGTAAATTTAAGACCTTTGTTTAAAAAATTAAGACTTGGGCAAAGCAATTTAAGACTTTTTAAGGCCTTAATTTTGGAATATTAAATTTAAGACTTTTTTAAGACTTTTAAGTCCCCGCGGCTACCATGTATTATGGGAAAACGGCTCAAATCAATCTTCATGAAACTTTCAGGATAGATGGGCATTGGTCTCAAACAGAACCGCCAACATTTTGGGGGTCATCCAGTCCAGGTCAAAGTTTTTGTGGCCACTGCTTCATATAGAGGCGGTAGCCATTATATCATCGTGCTGTAAGAATGTAAGAGTGTAACAATTGTGCAGTACGGTGTGAGAGCAGTACGGTGTGTTCTGATTGGCTGAGAGCAGTAAGCAGTACAGTGTGTTCTGATTGGCTGAGAGCAGCAGAGAATCAGAACCATGTTTACTGACCAAGTATGTTCACAGACAAGGTCAAAATCAAGATCAAGGTCACCAAAAACGTCAAAATCATTTTTTCACAATATATTCCTTCATATTCATCATAAGTGCTACCAGGCGAGGTTTGTTTTGCCTGGCAACCCTTGTTTAGTCTGGTTAACACCAGACCATATCACAAGTGAAATATGGTCTGGAATCCGCCTATTGAATTTCTCGTAGGGGAGGTGTGGTTTACGATTGTCAACGGCCGTTTATTGGACGTTGCGAATGTCTATCATTTGGCGTATACGTAGCCCATGGCCAATCATGGCAGTTGTACCCGGTGACGTAGTTAGAGCGACGAAGAGGCGAAGAAGAGAAGGAAAGAGAAAGAGAAGGCAAAACAAAAATAGGAAAACAATGGCACCGAACGATTACTGCTGTTTGTGCAAGACAAATATGAGAGAAGCTGGACCCTCCGTCCAGCTTGATCGAAAGTTTGGTTCGTATCGCTCACCGCCATGTTAAATGTGATCCGTAAACAGTCCCAAATAAACTACAAGCTTCCGTTTGTCGAATAGTACGTGTCACCGTCTTTCCACCCCTCCCCATTCTCTGATTGGCTCCCTAACTCAGGCGAGCCTTTAGACCATAGTTTCCATGCTGTCTTTTCAGATCGGAACGATTGTCAAAGCAGCATGGGATTTCCCAGGCTAACACTTGTTAAGTATTTAAAAGAAACAGAAATAGCTAAAAGAATATAGGTCCCCCCATCTCCTGTTCCACACTCCATAAAGAAGAAGGAAATGGTGGAGCGTGTTGCTGAACCAACCGAGAATGAAATAAAAACTCTACTCAGAAAC
Source organism: Neoarius graeffei (assembly GCF_027579695.1). Taxonomy (NCBI): domain Eukaryota; kingdom Metazoa; phylum Chordata; class Actinopteri; order Siluriformes; family Ariidae; genus Neoarius; species Neoarius graeffei. Next base: position 14,598,548 of record NC_083571.1, read on the forward strand.
AAAATCCTAAAAATACCACAAAAAAAAGCAACAAAGTATGTAATAAAAGTATTTGATGGTAAGAATGTATCTTTTTTTATTTTTCAAGAATAATTATTATAGCCTTTTTCACAAATTGCTCCTGTTATTTCACCGGTTTGTTTACATTCTAAGCGGAAATGATTTTGTCGGACATTTTGTATAAAGTTTTTATTTATCAAATTTGCAAAAAATAAAAATAAAAATGCTCTGTTCCTCAAAATCCAGTGAATGTGGATTGAATAAAACAGTTATCGGGGCGTCATGGCTCGGGTGGATAAGGCGCCGTACCGGGGACCCGGGTTCGATTCCGGCCTGGGGTCATTTCCCGATCCCTCCCTGTCTCTCTCTCCCGCTCGTTTCCTATCTCTGCACTGTCCTATCCAATAGAGGTGAAAAAGGCCCAAAAAAAAATCTTTAAAACAGTTATCATACTCAATCTCGTCATACATGGCTTACAGCCAACTCAGTGCTACACGCCTCATCGGCTATCAGCTCATGTATGACTTGATTAAGTAGTTGATAAGGAGTGTTGACTATCGGTGATGAAAAAAATCTTAAATGGACATCTCGAGATATCACACAATGTATTTAAAAGTTTAATTATGTTTATACAGTTAGGTCCATAAATATTTGGACAAAGGCAACATTTTTCTAATTTTGGTTCTGTACATTACCACAATGAATTTTGAACGAAACAATTCAGATGCAGTTGAAGTTCAGACTTTCAGCTTTAATTCAGTGGGTTAAACAAAATGATTGCATAAAAATGTGAGGAACTAAAGCATTTTTTTAAACACAATCCCTTCATTTCAGGGGCTCAAAAGTAATTGGACAAATTAAATAATTGTAAATAAAATGTTCATTTCTAATACTTGGTTGAAAACCCTTTGTTGGCAATGACTGCCTGAAGTCTTGAACTCATGGACATCACCAGACGCTGTGGTTCCTCCTTTTTAATGCTCTGCCAGGCCTTTACTGCAGCGGTTTTCAGTTGCTGTTTGTTTGTGGGCCTTTCTGTCTGAAGTTGAGTCTTTAACAAGTGAAATGCATGCTCAATTGGGTTGAGATCAGGTGACTGACTTGGCCATTCAAGAATATTCCACTTCTTTGCTTTAATAAACTCCTGGGTTGCTTTGGCTTTATGTTTTGGGTCATTGTCCATCTGTATTATGAAACGCCGACCAATCAGTTTGGCTGGATTTGAGCACACAGTATGTCTCTGAATACCTCAGAATTCATCCGGCTGTTTCTGTCCTGTGTCACATCATCAATAAACACTAGTGACCCAGTGCCACTGGCAGCCATGCATGCCCAAGCCATCACACTGCCTCCGCCGTGTTTTACAGATGATGTGGTATGCTTTGGATCATGAGCTGTACCACGCCTTCGCCATACTTTTTTCTTTCCATCATTCTGGTAGAGGTTGATCTTGGTTTCATCTGTCCAAAGAATGTTCTTCCAGAACTGTGCTGGCTTGTTTAGATGTTTTTTAGCAAAGTCCAATCTAGCCTTTTTATTCTTGAGGCTTATGAGTGGCTTGCACCGTGCAGTGAACCCTCTGTATTTACTTTCATGCAGTCTTCTCTTTATGGTAGATTTGGATATTGATACGCCGACCTCCTGGAGAGTGTTGTTCACTTGGTTGGCTGTTGTGAAGGGGTTTCTCTTCACCATGGAAATTATTCTGCGATCATCCACCACTGTTGTCTTCTGTGGGCGTCCAGGTCTTTTTGCATTGATGAGTTCACCAGTGCTATCTTTCTTTCTCAGGATGTACCAAACTGTAGATTTTGCCACTCCTAATATTGTAGCAATTTCTCGGATGTTTTTTTTTCTGTTTCCGCAGCTTAAGGATGGCTTGTTTCACCTGCATGGAGAGCTCCTTTGACCGCATGTTTTCTTCACAGTAAAATCTTCCAAATGCAAGCACCACACCTCAAATCACCTCCAGGCCTTTTATCTGCTTAATTGAGAATGACATAATGAAGGAATTGCCCACACCTGCCCATGAAATAGCCTTTGAGTCAATTGTCCAATTTTGGTCCCTTTAAAAACAGGGTGGCACATGTTAAGGAGCTGAAACTCCTAAACCCTTCATCCAATTTTAATGTGGATACCCTCAAATGAAAGCTGAAAGTCTGGACTTTATGTCCATGTCCATTACACAACTATAACTTGAATATGTTTCAATAAACGGGTAAAAAAAAAAAAAAAAAATTTGTGTCAGTGTCCAAATATATATGGACCTAACTGTATCTAGGAATAATATTGCCTTGCATTAATTTGCATGAAATAAATCAATAAATTGACTTCCTTTTTAAAACCAGCGGTACACAGGTTTTTACGTGGGGCTTGACCATGATAACTCTCTAACCGTCACCAGGCACAAGCCTTTTTTCACTAGACTCTTCCCAATGTTCGTTTTAATCTTTGCTCATGCTGATATGATTTCTGGGATATTTTGCCAATTGCCATGACTCATCAGATTTCAGTGGACCATTAAAGCTTTCCTGTCCTTCCTTCCTTGCCCTGCCTATCTCAGCCACACAATGCCTGTGCACTTCGGGGCATTTCTATCACTCCACTGGGCTCCATATTTAAAATCATATTAAATGCTTCTCGGCTTTTGCACTTTGAGCAAATCTCATCTGGTTTTTCCGTCTTCCTCACAATTGTGGCTGACAGATGACCATTCCAGTCCAGGAAATCTTTATATTTGATAAATCTGAGTGCCATTTTTGCGTTTAGCTCTTAACGCTGACTGAAAGCTCTCAGCACACTTCATGAGTCAGTCATCGAGGCTAAACAATTAAATGGATGTATTAAGAAAGAAAGAAAAAACATTTTTTTGAAGAAGCAGCGCAATTCTTAATGGCAGTTCTTAAGATTTCGAGAGTGGAAGGAAACAGCACTCCTTAAGCTTGGTGTTGTTTGGCTCGGATCCTGAGCATCTCCTTGTACCTCACCTTCAGACTGATGAGTCAGAAGCATCAGGACTGATTGGAGGAAGGCAGCATTAAGTGTTCCTGCCCACCCACAGCAGTGAACAGTGCAGGAATGCAGAAGAGGGCTATATTTAAACATCTGAACAAAACAAGATATTTGATACACATCAAAGCTGATGCTGATTTTCACCTGTTAAGTTCCTCCCTTTTCCGTAAACAATAAGGGCAGTGTTAGAAACATAAAAAAAGTTATGCAGTAAGGAACTGTTAAAGACAATCCTAACAGATAACAAAAGGTACACTGCAAAACCCAATAAGGATAAATTTTTTAAGGTAAGATTTCTTAAAAATTACACTATTGTAATTTTTAAGAAATCTTACCTTAAAAAATGTAAGTTACTTACCTCAAAAATTTTTACGTAATCAGTTTCAATAAAATTTTTGAGCTCAGTGACCTTATCGGGTTTTGCAGTGTAATGAGAGAAAAAAAAAAACAAAGAATGTGACTGAGTAAATTTGCAGGTAAGTACATAAATAAAATGTTGTGAATTTTATTTTATTACATTTTTAGCAAACTGTAACAGCAAAGTCTGAATGTCTTTAACATTTTCCCTTATCGTACGTGAAAATGTTACCGGAATCAGACTCGCGTCTTCATTTATACTTGATGAAGTGACGTAACTGGCTGTTTTGCTAGCATTCAAGTTATAAAACACATAAACTGCCAAGTAAAACGAACAGTTTTGTTTAAAACGTGTTATGATTTACAGTACTGTGCAAAAGTCTTTGGCACCCTGTTTTTTTCATACAAACTTTTGTTATAGATTTCTATTTTATGACTTCTACATTATTGAGTCAACAACACAAAAACATTTTAGAGTCCCAAACGTTCATTTTCCGGCACAAAATTAAATGTTACAGAAAAAAAAAAAAAGTTTTTATATAAGGCCACACCAATTTAATGAGTTGGTTCTCGGAATCACCGCTTGAAAAAAATGCAAAATGAAAAAATAAAATAAAATCGAAATCAAACATGACATGAGGTCACGTGACGCCGAAAACCAATCAAATCGCCCCTTTCACTTTAGATAAAGACTTGTGGAAGAAACATGCCTGTGGAGGGGAATCCTACAAAGCCTGTTTGTGATTGTTAGGATATTCAGCAAACAGAAGCGTAAAATCTTTGACAGGTGTGTTGAAATTCTGTTTACTGGTTTGCCTGTATTGTTTGGTCTATTTCCACCGCTAATTTTACCATCAGAGCATTTTTTAAAATTTTATTTTTATTTCGCCCGCTCGCTTCATGTATTTCCTGAAAAAATCTGAGAACCAACTAATTAAATTGGTGTGGCCTAAGCAGCATACTCCATAAGAGAGCACTTATCAGATTAAAAAAGAAAACATAATGAAGGCTGCTGGGTTTTGGTGCGAAATGAAGAAGCGAGTGTGACAGTCAAAGTGTCCAGAAGAACTGTGGCTGGTTCTGTAAGATGCTCAGTAAAACCTACAGCTCATTTCCACATAAAACTGCACTCGTTGTACCTGAGACTACTTTTTTTTTTTTTTTTTAAAGCAAAGGGTCGTCTCACACCAAATACTGACTTGGTTATATTGATTTATTATGGCTTACTGCTGTTTATAGATTTTTTTAATGTTCAAACATTTCATTTCATTATTTTTAAGCCACTTTTGGTCTACAACATTCCTTTACATGTGCCTAAGACTTTTGCACAGTACTCATTAGTATGTGTTACGTGCTAGATACTACAGGGGGTTTTCTAGAAAAATTTAGTATGAGGGCGCTCACCATGGCGAGGGAGCGAAGCAACTGGGGGGGGGTCCGTCCCCCCCTCCGCTGTGCGAAGCCTTTGAAAATTTGAGGCTACAATGGGACATTCTGAGGCTATCTGAGAGGGAAATTGTAACAAATTGTTTGTCAACATTGAAAAAGAAAGAAGTAATCTTCTTCTGCCCCGGACAGTCTTTGGCTTTCTTCCGTTTCATGCCGTGGGATGACATCTTTAAATTCCCAAGTGTCAACAAAAACAACTCGCGAACTACTTCTGTCAAAAGCTCCCGAGCCGGTGGGTGAAAGGTCATTGAGTCTCGAGAAATCTCGCTCTACAAGTCAGCTGACCTTGTATGTAACCCATGTCAAATCTCGCGAGAGCAGTCGCGACAAATAAACAACTAAACAACATGGCGCCTCAGTCTGGAAAACGCCAATTCGGATTGTTTTTGCACCGTCTGGTGGTGTATCTACTATGACTGGAATATTTTTGGAGTAATTATAACGTATTTGATGATCAGACACATTGTCACGTGGTGTTGCTGGGATGTTTTCACGGAGAAAAGATCGTTTTGAGAAAGACTGCATGTTGTGCAGTAGCATATAAGTGCATGGCCTAAGTGTGACTTGGGGTTCAATCAGCATTTCGGTAAGAGGGCGCAGCGCCCCTGTTCCCCGGTTTAGACGAAAGCCTGTACTAGCTTCTTGATCAGTTTAGCAAAGCGAGTTAACAGTACTACACAAATTCACTGTAGGTGGTACTTTGTAATGTACCGCAGATATAACCAGAGACTGCATATGGGAGGATAAGATGAAGAAATAGTTATAAGTTTGCTGTCCAGTTTTGTGGGAACTAAGAGAAAATAGGAACTTAATAGCCTAGTAAACTAGACCCACCCGCCTAGCGGCCAAAAATATTTTTGCCTAGCGAATGGGTCTAGCCTCGCACCATATAAACAAAAACACCCCGGGCATCAAATCTTGCCCGCCAATCACAACGCAAGGTTTTTGTCTGGATTCTTTGGGCGGGCTTTTGCAGGAGTGACGACAAGGCTGCGCAACGCTGGAGAAAGCACAGCAGGAAAGATGGCTACGGCTAGTGAACAGTGCGCGTTTGACTCCGCTTTGGAATCAGTTTTAGAAGAATTAGACTTGGAGTTTTCGTTGAAACATGAGCAGGAAGAGGCTCTCCGCTCATTCCTTTTCAAGAAGGACGTTTTCGCTGTTTTGCCGACCGGCTATGGCAAAAGTCTGATCTACCAGCTGGCTCCGCTCGTAGCCAAAAGGATGGGGCTAGTTTGTGCAGTACGAAGAATTAATAAACAGCTTTGAAACATTACTTTTTGACTGTTTCTTATTTTCCCGTTATTTTAAATTTAAGGGAAATTATTTCACCAAACACCACTAAATAAAAATAAAAACTCTCAAAAACAGTTTAAGCAAACCCTTGAAAAACCCTTGGAAAAAATAAGAGTGTATGTTAAGTATGTGGTACAGACTCCAAACTTGTGGTCATTATCTCCAAACTTCTTAATATCTAGAACCTGTTAATTAATTAATACGCATTTTGAAAAATTATTTATTTCAAGGTCTCCCCCACTGCATTCTGTCGCTCTGACTACGTCACAGTCACTGTTGCGCTGATTGGTCAGAGCGTTGGCCTATACGCACAGAGACAGTTTGAAAGACAGCGGGTTGTCCCTACCCACCCCCGTCGGAAATGTCTACGGATCGAGGCCAGACTAAATATTCACATATTTATAGTGAATTATTATTATACATATTTATAATATTCACAGGCTAGGAACTTAAAGTTGTGTGGGGAGGAACTGAAGCAACGTTACACCTTATGAGCCATAGGATTGGTCAGAGGAATCATTTGAATCAATTTACCGTGTCATGCTTAATTTGCATATAAATATGAATCTCTCTATTCAGTCTCAAGCTCCATGTGGATTGCTGCGCTGTTGCTAAAATCACAGCACACGTATATGAAAATGAATGACTGCAGAATGTTGCTTTGTGTCTCGTCAGTGTGATTGTAGGTTTAGAAAACACGAGTGGCACCTTACCATGTTAAAATCAAAATTTTTCTCCACCCACTCAGTGGCAGCTTCGAACTCATCATACATCTCCATGATGTACAGAGTGTCCAGAGCGTCCACGATGGTCGCGCCCCTCAGACTTCCTGCAAACAAAGAAAACAAACAGTGAGAAACCTGCGAATGCCATAAAGTCATGGCTTAAACCGGTGCTGTTGGGTGATAACAGCTCAGAGCCAAAGAGCTGTAAGATGCTGAGACTCATTTCATTGGAAATCCTGTTCAAAGGGCAAAGCAAAGACAAAACTCTGGAGGAAAAAAAAAACACTAGGCTGTCGAGAACAGAGTCTACATTCAACAGCAGAATCATTCACAATATTCCCAAACACAAATATCTCTTGAGTAACACCATCCATCATGGCATTACTTCCATAATAATAACAATAATAACAAGTGCTTCGACTGTGTCTATCAGTGTAGTACTGTTGACCCATCCTTCTTCTTGGTTAAGACCAGCACTATAATTAAAATGAAATTACAGGGCTATAAACAAACACCAGAGGGAACAAGCTTATTTGATTTCTAGCTCATTTTTCAGCTTGATCAACCTAACAAATGTGAATAAACAGACAAAATCCGATATTAAACGTTAAAAGTTTTCTCTCAGGCTTTAAGTGGAGGCAGAATGATAATGAAGCATGGGGTAAATTGTGTTTTTAACACAGGTCCATTAGGGATTTGTTGGCTTCAGCCCCTGTGGATTCATCATGTGCATACTCAATATCAAAGTCATCCATGAGTAAACAGCAACACTACATTTTACTCATCATTTATATCTCAACTTTATGGCTTATTAGAATGTACACACAGCTGTAAGAAAAGAACAAAAACGGCAAAAAAGAACAAAAGGAAAAGGGGGATGGAAGTGCTGAGACAAGTGTTGTTTTAAAAGAGGAAAAGGAAAGAGTGTACAAGTGAGATTGAGGTAGTTATGGTGCAAGTTATACACACTGAAAGCAATAAACCACCCAAATGGATTTCTTTCTTTCTTTCTTTCTTTCTTTTAAAATATTTATTCAGGAAGCTCATGTCACATAGCGTGATTTTCTCCACTCCATGTTATAATTCCTCCTTTAACAAACACATGGAGCTTTGTTGGCTGGAGGCCTCAGCTGCCACGAAACAGCCCTGCAAATTTCCCCACCAGTATGTAGTGAAGTGCAGAAAGACAAGGCCATCCATCCACTTATACATCAATCCATTCACCTACCCACTCACTTATATCCATCCATCCACCAATCCATCCATTCACCTACCCACTCACTTATATCCACGCCTCCATCCATCTATCCATCCAGAAATAAACCAATGCATCAATCCATCCATTCACCTACCCACTCACTTATATCCATCCATCCACCAATCCATCCATTCACCTACCCACTCCCACTTATATCCACGCCTCCAACCATCTATCCATCCAGAAATAAACCAATGCATCAATCCATCCATTCACCTACCTACCCACTTATATTTATCCATCCATCCACCCACCCACTAATATCCATCCATCCACTTATAAATCAATCCATCCATTCACCTACCCACTCACTTATATCCACACCTCCATCCATCTATCCATCCAGAAATAACCCAGTGCATCAATCCATCCATCCACCCATCCATCCATCAATCCATCCATTCACTTACCCACTCACTTATATCCACGCCTCCATCCATCTATCCATTCATAAATAAACCAATGCATCAATCCATCCGTTTACCTACAGTACCTATATCCATCCATCCATCCATCCATCCATCCACCCATCCATTCACCTACTCACCCACTTCATCCATCCATCCATCCATCCATCCATCCGCCTACCCACCCACTTATATCCATCCATCCACCTACCTATCCATCCATCCATTTATACATCAATCCATCCATTCACCTACCCACTCACTTATATCCACGCCTCTATCCATCCATAAATAAACCAATGCATCAATCCATCCATTCACCTATAGTACCTATATCCATCCATCCACCCATCCATTCACCTACCCACCCACTTCCATCCATCCATCCAGCCATCCATCCACCTACCCACCCACTTATATCCATCCATCCACCTACCTATCCATCCATCCATTTATACATCAATCCATCCTTTCACCTACCAACCCACTTATATCTATCCATCCACCCATCCATTCACTTATACATCAATCCTTCCATTCACCTACCAACCCACTTATGTCCATCCATCCATCTACCCAACCCCCTATATCCACGTATCCATCCATCCACTTACACATCATTCCATCCATTCACCTACCCACCCAATTATATCCATCCATAAATCAGCCATCAATCCATCCATTCACCTATCCACCCACTTATATATATCCATCCACATATACATCAATCCATCCATTTACCTACTCACTCACCTATATCCATCCATCCATAAATAAACCAATGCATCAATCCATCCATCCAACTACCTATCCATCAATCTATCCATTCACCAATCTGTCTACGCATCTATACATTCGTCAATCCAGAAATTTATCTATCCGGCCATCCACCTAATCACCTACATATCTATCCACACACACACATAGGCCTACCCATCATCCATCCATAACTACATCCATCCATCTACCCATCCATGCATCAGCCTATCCATCCATTCATCCATCAGTACACCTACCTTTCCATCCATCCATCCATCCATCCATCCATCCATCCATCCATCTATAAATGCACCAATTCACTCATTCATCAGCCTATCCATGCATCCATCCATAGATATATCCATCTACTGATAATTCCACCACACATCTGCATATGCATGCAATCTTATATTCAAAATATACATCTAACAACTTATCCATCCTTCTATCCATGCGCACTCTCAGGGCAAAAAGTTAAATCCAGAGTCCTCAAGGGTTTGGTTTATTCCTCCAAAGGACTACTTAAAGGTTCTTTACATAATCCTACAACAGATGCCTTCCTGTTCAGAGACCATTCTAAGTAAAGTTTTTTTGTTTTGTTTTTTAAATGCTCTACAAGCTAAGAATTATCCAAAGATCCCTTGAGGAATCCTTATTTCCCAAGAGTAAAACTGTCCAACCTTCAATCTACATATCCATGAATTCACCTAACTATCTATCAATCATACCCATCAGCTCTACTCAATCAACACACCCAAAAAAAACCTCCTGAGCCCAAGAGCAAAAACTCAACACTCGATATTGGCAGCACAACTGTCCTACACACAGAGGTGTCAAACATCCAGCTGTAAAATCTAATGGAGCAAATAGAAGTACAGCTGTTCGAGAACATGTAGTGGAGGGGGAAAACATGCATTCAACAGATGGTTTGAGAGAACACAATTATAAGCTACATTAAAACAAAATTAGCAGAACTATTCATCTGTACTGATTATGTCCCTGACAGGTGGGCCTCGGATCTTCTGGGCTTTAATTATCAAACCTCTGAAGCATTGACAGTGATAATCTGACAGTCTGGTCTGTGTTTGTCCAAACTGGCATACCGTGAAAAACATTGCCTGTTTTGGATATTTGTGCAAATGATTGCACGCTGAGGTGACTAAAGGTCATACTGCACATTTGAAATGAATAGTCTTTTGTCAATGTTCTTCCTGTTTTTCAATTTGGGCCAGCAAGATGTGAGAGAGTCACCATTCATGTCACTCACTGTCCATCCGCTCATGGATCTCATGTTTGGATATTTGGACACCATCTCATTTCCAGATCCCTGAAACTGAACTAGCTGTTCAAATAGGATAGTTGTTCAAACCAAACTGAAGAGCGAGATCAAATCTGAGGAGCCAAAACCTAGAGTAAGACAAAAGACAAGATTTCTTAAAAAGAGTCAACCTGGAGATTTGTTAAAGGAATAGCCGCCATTTCTCAGCACGGAGGACATGGAAAACCCTTTGGCTGTTTAATCCATTACTGATGCAAACAAGGTACAAATCAAGCTCAAATCTATAGCAGGCTTGATCATTATCGGGCACCAGCATTGGTGATTGGTGCACAGGTTAATCAACGATAATCTAATTCTGTATAAACCCTAATTCTGGTTACAAAACTTAAAAAATAAAGCTAAATAACATGACAGCTTCTTCAGATACAAGGACTAATCATATTAGTACTGAAATGAAATGAAGCTAAATGAATGTGGAGTAAACGGTAACGGCAGAAACACTGCAGGGATTCATGATACTGTATGATCTACATGGTTCTCTGATTTACAGAATAATGTTCCTTATTAAATCCATTTCAGATGGTATGCAGGGCTCGAAATTCATATATTTTTTCACCAGCCAGCTGGACTAGTTACCTTCCAAAGTAACTAGCCAAACAGAAAATCAACTAGCCAAAATTTGTTCATGTATGAATTTTACTTATGTCAAAAATAACTCAAAAGAGAGTCGTTACCACTGTTCATGACTAATGTGCATTTATTTCAAGACCCGAGTATTTTGATACTGTTGTTAAATACATAAATGAGAACAACACAGAGCACCATAATATAATCCAAAAAAAATGCCAGATGACTGACCCCTTACTAGTTCTTTTAGGAACCAATTCATCCGCTTCCATTTTTAATTTGTCGCTGAAATTGACAGAGCTTACACAGTAGCCTATGCAACACCAGCGATTGCACGAACTGAGGCCATCCTTAAAAAAAATCCGTTTCCTGTCCACCGGGTGAGCAAAAAAATTTTCAGTCGGGAGGGAGGGATTTTTTTTATATATATATATATATATATGGATGGATAAGAAATCGCAATGCTGTGTTTGCTTTTTCTTTCAGTACTTTTTTATTACAAAAGCAGACACATTTAATAAAATGACAGTTTAATCAACTGAAACTTGGACAAAAACTTTAAGTTAGCATTTTAAATGCTGACTGCAACATTTGCAAAACTTTTACAAAGGTACTTAAAATGTCCGACACACGGACTTTTTGTAGTTCTAAATCGAGCGTTAGGCCGAGTTCGGATGAAATTACACTATTAAAATGATCACTGAATGATTTGTTTTTCTGAATCTTTACTATTTTGTTGTTCGCTAGAATACCATTTTGTGGTTTCACACTTAAGCAAAATTTAAAACTCCGGATCTGCTTCCTTCATGGTGGCTGCCATTTTTTTGTGCCGCACAGCGGATGCGCAGAGCTGATTCAGTTCAGAGTGCGCGCGCACTCGGCGGAGGCAGTAGTGTGTCGGTGAGGGAACAGACTCAGAGATAACACTTATTTTGTCTCCGGTAAACCAGTCTTCTCTCGTTCAATTACGTGCTGGCATCAAAAGACACCGTTGGTTGTAAATGAAACCAAACTGAGTGGTTGGAGTGTATTTTCATACACAAATGGAGAAATGTTCGCTGAGTGTTTAATTGTGTAGCCCCACTGCAGACCGTTGTCGTTGTTAATTCATAGCATGCTCAGCTGCGTGAATGTGTCATGCACCGAAAATAAGAGATTTACAAGCCAGGAACGCCTCATGATGCAATACGCAAGAAAAGAAAGAAGATTTACTGCCATTTTACTTTGTATTTGAGTAAAGTGAATAAATAAATGGTCTGTGGAAAATACATTTAACCCTGGGAACTGCGCGCACAGGAGTTTATTTTGTGTTTACTCCCCCCGGCTGGCTACTTATTTGTCATGGCTGGCTAGTATGAGCCTTAGTGGAAAGCCCTGGGAATGCGGAAATGTCAAGTTCAATTTTAGATTTACGAACCCGAAAAAAAATGTCGAAAAACCGGCGTTAAAAAAATTTTTTCAACCGCACAAACGGCACTCACCCGGCCGGTGGAGCGGAAACAGAACATTTTTTTAATAATGGCCTGAGTCAGCGCTGTAAACCGAAACTAGAAAATCTTCCCGCAAGTTCCTTTCAGCACCGAGATGTCGCCCAGGATTGGTTGGCGAGTGCGTGACGTTATTGTTTTTTTTACCCTTAGGCAGCCTCTCAGCCTGAGGGACAGGGATAAAACCACCGGAAAATGTTTTAAACAAACGCAACAAACACGAAACAAACGCAAGTCGGCAGATGACCATAAAATACTCGATAGTTACAATATAATAATTTTATGTATCTCACACAGAATTTTCAGAGATATATCAAGTACAGTGGTGCTTGAAAGTTTGTGAACCCTTTAGAATTTTCTATATTTCTGCATAAATATGACCTAAAACGTCATCAGATTTTCACACAAGTCCTAAAAGTAGATAAAGAGAACCCAGTTAAACAAATGAGACAAAAATATTCTACTTGGTCGTTTATTTATTGAGGAAAATGATCCAATATTACATATCTGTGAGTGGCAAAAGTATGTGAACCTCTAGGATTAGCAGTAAATTTAAAGGTGAAATTAGAGTCAGGTGTTTTCAATCAATGGGATGACAATCAGGTGTGAGTGGGCACCCTGTTTTATTTAAAGGACAGGGATCTATCAAAGTCTGATCTTCACAACACGTTTGTGGAAGTGTATCATGGCACGAACAAAGGAGATTTCTGAGGACCTCAGAAAAAGCGTTGTTGATGCTCATCAGGCTGGAAAAGGTTACAAAACCATCTCTAAAGAGTTTGGACTCCACCAATCCACAGTCAGACAGATTGTGTACAAATGGAGGAAATACCCTCCCCAGGAGTGGTCGACCAGCAAAGATCACTCCAAGAGCAAGGCGTGTAATAGTTGGTGAGGTCACAAAAGACCCCAGGGTAACTTCTAAGCAACTAAAGGCCTCTCTCACATTGGCTAATGTTAAGGTTCATGAGTCCACCATCAGGAGAACACTGAACAACAATGGTGCGCATAGCAAGGTTGCAAGGGGAAAGCCACTGCTCTCCAAAAAGAACATTGCTGCTTGTCTGTAGTTTGCAAAAGATCACGTGGACAAGCCAGAAGGTTATTGGAAAAATGTTTTGTGGACGGATGAGACCGAAATAAAACTTTTTGGTTTAAATGAGAAGCGTTATGTTTGGAGAAAGGAAAGCACTGCATTCCAGCATCAGAACCTTATCCCATCTGTGAAACATGGTGGTGGCAGTATCATGGTTTGGGCCTGTTTTACTGCATCTGGGCCAGGACGGCTTGCCATCATTGTTGGAACAATGAATTCTGAAGTATACCAGCGAATTCTAAAGGAAAATGTCATGACATCTGTCCATGAAGTGAATCTCAAGAGAAGGTGGATCATGCAGCAAGACAACAACCCTAAGCACACAAGTCGTTCTACCAAAGAATGGTTAAAGAGGGATAAAGTTAATGTTTTGGAATGGCCAAGTCAAAGTCCTGACTTTAATCCAATGGAAATGTTATGGGAGGACCTGAAGCGAGCAGTTCATGTAAGGAAACCCACCAACATCCCAGAGTTGAAGCTGTTCTGTACAGAGGAATGGGCTAAAATTCCTCCAAGCCGGTGTGCAGGACTGATCAACAGTTACCGCAAACGTTTACTTGCAGTTACTGCTGCACAAGGGGGTCACACCAGATACTGAAAGCAAAGGTTCACGTACTTTTGCCACTCACAGATATGTAATATTGAATCATTTTCCTCAGTAAATAAATGATCAAGTATAATATTTTTGTCTCATTTGTTTAACTGGGTTCTCTTTATCTACTTTTAGGACTTGTGTGAAAATCTGATGATGTTTTAGGTCATATTTATGCAGAAATATAGAAAATTCTATAGGGTTCACAAACTTTCAAGCACCACTGTATATTCGATATATCGCACAGCCCTAGTCTGAATCTTCGCTTCATATACAGAGCCTAATCTAGGAATTTGAAAATAGGGGACAGATCCCTCACTAGTTGTAGAAACAGGGGACAGAAAATATTAACATGGGTAAAAATATCCCTCATTTGTTCCAGTTAGTGGGAACAGAAAAATAAGTAATACATTGGTAGATATTTTCAAGAGTACATCTATAAACAGAACAGTTTTATTAATCTTTACTTTTAGAATATCATTAACATAATACTAAATTGAACTTTCAACAAGAAAAATTAAACAAATTACTCAAAAAAAAATTAGCAATCATGTAGAATGTGTAAGATTACCAGGACTACAAAAATGCAAAAAAATAGGCTTTACTTATCCAAATGCACCTGTTGGTTCAAAAGTTAAAGTGCATAGAACCTCACAGCACAACATGAAGTTACCTTAAAATATAATATAAATGCCTTAGCTTTCATGTAAGAAAAAAAAACCTATTAATACTAGTACTGTGTGCAGGCAGTCTCTCCTGAAGACTAAATTAAACAATAATTATAAACTAATAAAATAAATAGTTCAGGCTTCATAGAAGAAAAAAAACAATTTGAACAGAATCTCACAGTATGATGCTGAAGCTGCCTAAACAATGGAAAATAAAATACCATTTTGGCAAAAATGTTGGCATCCATTAATTTCTTGTATTAAGTAAAAAAAAAATAAAGTGCACACAGTCCTTCACTGTAAACATAACACACTTTCAGTAACAGAATTTAAGCCCATAAACACTGACTCGCACATCATGCAATGTTGCCAGATACTGCTGATGTTTTCCAGCCTAAATATGTTCAAAACCCGCCAAAAGGCACTTAAAACCACCCAATCTGGCAACACTGCGCACATGCTGCTTCTCTTGAACGTATACACGGAAGTAAGACGGAAGGCAGTTTGTCGACGTCGCCGCAAGACGACGCCAACGATTGGTCAAATTTGCGGGAAAGTTGCGGTGATTGGATAGAATTGCAACACCGCCCTGAATTCACGGGGATTGGCTGAATTTGCGTTGATGTTGCAAATCGCGAAATCCTGGAGGGTCTGAATGTTATGTTTGGATGAGACAGAACGATATGCCATGTGCTTTTGGGTATTTTTAAAACACTTCACACGATTGGTTGAGATACACTGTCTTCCGGTTCAGTGACCAATGATATAATAGTTCACAAAACTGTTTTGCCCGCTAAATAAACCATTCGGAATACTTCGGTCCTTTCCGATATTTTCCGAATGGTGTGTAAACAACGCTATATTTACCGCAGTGCTTGCTAGTGGGTGCTGACAAATTGATACGCACAAGATTCAGTAAAACACGACTACACGCTCTCTACTTATAAATGCGCGACAAAATGAATAGATACGCGATATCACTCTCACGCCCAAAAAGTGGATGTGCAACAGACAGATAAAAAAACGCGGATTATCGCGTATTACGCGCCCTAGATTAGGCTCTGATATATATTTTTTATTTTCAACTAGCCAGCCGGGCTGGCTAGTGACAGGAATTACCCGCCAAATGACAAATTAAGTCGCATCGGGCGACCAGACCACCACGAATTTCGAGCCCTGGTATGATTTGATCAGTAATGTCATCTGGAACATTACAACCAATAGAATTAATTCAGTGAGACATTTAATGTAACAAAAGAAGAAATACAGACTGAACACAGTTTATATAGCTTATCCTTTACTCAGTAAAGTTTCCTTGTGGGAATGTTGTATGTTCTCTGTATGAAAAGTGAAGACTTCTTTTCAAAATATAATGCAAAGGCCTTTTGAAAAGATCAATCCTGCTTTATGGTCACGCTACTGTTTTTTTAAAAAAAAATTAGAAATATTTTTGAATTTAACCCTTTGGGGTTGACAGCTTCGCTGACGAAGCTTGGCAGGTTTAGAACGAGTAGGTCATGTATTGAGATAAATATCAATTCAATCTCTAAATGGCACAGGACCCAATTACCTCTCTGATATGTTGCAGCGGCCTAACCCAATCAGATCTACCAGATCGCAACAGAAAAATTTACTATTAAAACCAGTTGTTAAAACAAAGTGTGGTGAAGCAGCTTTTAGCTACTATGCAGTACAGCTATGGAACCAACTGCCAGAGGACATTAAAAATGCTCCTGCTGTTGGCAGCTTCAAATCTAGGTTAAAGACCAAGCTGTTTTCAGATGCTTTCTGTTAAATAATTAATATTTTTACATTTTTTATAATCTTTACTTTCTCTGCATGTTTTAAATTTACTTTAATTTTATTCTATTTTATTCCGCTGTTTTTTTTTTCTTTTTCTCCTTTTTTCTTTTTGGCATTTTATTATTTTATTTCTACTATTGTTTAATTCTTATTATTTTCTTTTAATTCTTTTAATTAATTGTTTTAGATTAAAAATAAAATTATTTTATGTAATTTTATTTCTCTATTGTTTACTGTTTTTGTTTTTGCTTCTATAAAGCACATTGAACTGCCATTGTGTATGAAATGTGCTATATAAATAAACTTGCCTTGCCTTGCCTTGCCTTGGGAACTGCGACACTGGTTGAGTAAGTGTAAATATTTCTGCTATTTCTGATGAGCAGATCGGTTGATATGCGTGCGCTGTAGTGCATACACAGAACAAATGACTGAGCAATTTTTCCAGAGTTAAAAGTATTTTCCTCAAAACTAGTTAATTTTACTCTACTTTGAGTTTAGAGAGTAAAATTTGGAGTTGGAGTGGGAGCAAAATTACAGAGTAATCGTGTAACGGAGTTGGTTGTGGCTCTGAACTGAATAAAATAGTACCAGAGTTCATTTCAAGACGCACTGAATAGAGTCAAATACCAAAACAAAGTCAAATAACAGATAAATGAAGCTGTTCTGGACTGTGTGAAAAAGCATGACCTTACCCATTGTGATGAACTGTTTTGACCACCTGACCTGATGGGATTAAGAGTTGGCAGTGATGGGCATTTTGACTCTTCTCGTTGAATGGAATAGAAATTTTTACCCTTCTTATTGAATACCCCTCCCACTGCCAACCCTTTAGCCCAAAACAATAGGACATACATTTTTAATGGCCAGTTAATTGTCCAAATCAATGGAGCAGACTTAAGTTTTTATGCTTGATCCATTCATAAGACTGAACAGAATCACCTCAAGTGACCAAAACGGTTCGTCCCAATGGGTAAGGTCATGTTTTTTCACACATTTCAACACAGTTCTAAAGCTGCTTTTTACATCTTCATTTATCTGTTGTTTTTTAAAAAGTGCAACCATGACATACATACGACATAGATATTATTGCAGCTGAACTTGTGCTGAATACAAAAAAAGGTAATATGACTTTGAAAATACTGCTTAGATTTGTTCAAAGTGACAAGAAAATCAGAGCATGCTAAAATCATTAGAGTGCCAGAAGATACCCTCAGACCCCAGAGGGTTAAATGTTGTTGCATTTGATTTTTCATTGTTTTCAAGCCAATTTTGTGTGGGGTTTGTTTGTTTTTTATTTAGCATAACAATTTCCAATTGTTTCAATGTTTAAAATTGTTCTATCACTGAGTTGTTTCTCACCACAACCATCATTCTGGATCTTGTGATGTCATTTAGATTCTCTTACAATACAACATGTTCAGAAATCTGTAGCTGTAAACAGCAAGCTAGTTACAGCTTTCATAAGATTAAGTGTAGTACCTGATGTTCTGTCTGCAATACATCAAACTTTCATCTTATGAAGATTTCAGAAACAGGCAGTTGCTTCTGACTGGCTACTGAAACTTCTGACAGATTGGCCATGAACTCATTAGTTAGCAGACCAGGCAAGTGGAAACTCCAGTGTGTTGCCCAGTTTCATGCTTTGGTTGCCCTGAAAGATTAAAAAGTGGTTGCTAATGTAACGTAATAAAGTATAGCTAGCTAGTTAAGAGGATAAATACCATATAAGAGAAACAAAACCAGTGTCTTTCCTGGTAAAGTTCCTGACGAAGGTTTTAATGTTTACGCCATTGATCAAAATCTTAATCCGTCGTATATGCATGCAAATTATCCAACTATTAAAATTCACTCTACCACTAAACAGTATCAAGTGTGTCTAAACACCCAAGTTTGTTTTGCAAAATTCAACAGAACTTAGGATCCTTGTACTGGTTATTGAACCTACTTGTCCTCTTGGTAACTACAAATAAAACAAATAGTCACGAACGCTGATGTCTGTAAGAGATTGACACATCACTGGTATTTCATCTCTCCAAGGAAAGGAGAAGCCAGAAACCACAAACAGGTTGTGCACATTACTAAAGAAAAAACATATGATTCATGAATTCTTCATGAGAATCAAAAATAAAGGAACAATAAATGCAGCTACCCATAATAAAGGACCCATATTTGATGTTCACTCTGAGTAAGATAAGCAAAGATGCAAAGGAAGTAATTGAAAAGGTTTTTGTCTGGCAGGAGCTGAGTTTTTTTTTTTTTTTAATTATTGCCTCATATGTTCTTTTTATCTGAGTGAAATTAGCACATGAAAAATTAAAGCACACTGATCAAAGCCAACAAAACTTTTGCAAGAATAATTAATGTGGCTTTTCTAAACATTCCTGATGATTCTTTTTATTATTGTAAAGTGGTGTTTTCCTTGTTTAACTTCACCCTTCTTGTTTTACATTCTTGTAAAAGTAATTTCCCTAGACTAAATGTGATTTGTAACTGGGTGTACCGTGTGACAGCACACTACACTATGTGAATGAAAGCCAGCCAGTGGCATGCAAATGTGCCAAATGTCCAGTGAACCAAAATGTTCCTGAGCAACATGTTGAACAGAAGCTCGGCCACTGACCAATTAGCACCTGTGGCATGAAGGGCGAAATAAGAACAAGGATTAAAAACACCATTTTTATTTTGTGTAACGCATCCTGAATACAGAAGTCATTCTCTAACTGCAATAAAAAGACATGCTAGTCAGAGTTTATACACAAATCAGAGGACAAAAGCAAGAAGGTATCAGCTGACCATGTAGAGGTTCGTTTTCATTTAATTTTCCTCCCTCATTTGTATCAGTAACATCGTTCTGCATTTTTAAACCACTGAATATTTCGGAAGAAATTGACACATCAATCCATATAATGTTTAAAATATATATAGGATATTACATGGTTGCGTGAAGATATCTTCGAGTGGTGAACATATTCACGAGTGAACGAAGCGACAAGTGAAAATATTTTCAACACAAGATCATCAACGCCGTATCTTTGTGCCACTGTGTAATGTTTTTTATATTATATGGATACAGCCAAAAAAAATTTGCAAGTTAATCAAAAGAATTTAAATTTTGAACCGGTTCACCATTTTGACAAAGCACTTCTTGTCAGCGGGAAAACACTGGGAGTGATGACAGAGTCTCTACTACTAGGATATCAGCTCATATACCATGAGTAGAGAAAAACAAAATGGCGGAGCATGTTGCTGAATCAACCGAGTATGAAATAAAAACGCTACTTGAAAACAAAACCCCCAATAATACAAAAAAAAGCAACCAAATATCGAATAAAAGTATCTGATGGTAAGAACATATGTTTATTTTTCAAGAATTATTATTAATATAGCATTTTTCATAAATTGCTACTGTCATTTCGCCGGTTTGTTTACATTCTTCATCTTTAACCATTAAAATTTGTTGAATTTTTTTTTGAGACTGGTTCAAAAGCTCAAAGAAGTTTGAACATTACATTACTGAAATGTCCAAGGAAGAATTAAATAAATGTCTAAAGCTATTTTATACCTCGGCACGACAGCAAGACGGCACTTTCTACAAAAAAAAAAAACCAACAACACTCAAGTCCATTCATGCAGCCATCAATAGGTTTTTAAGAAGTCCGCCTAAGCGGAAATTATTTTGTCGGACGTTTTGTATAAAGTTTTTATTTATCGAATTTGCAAAAAAATAAAAATGCTCTGTTTCTAAAAATCCAGTGAATGTGGATAGAATAAAATAAATATTCCACTCAATCTTGTCGTACATGGCTTATAGCCAACTCGGCACTATGTGCCTCATTGGCTATCAGCTCATATATGAATCAATTTCGTGGAATAACTTAATTATGTTGCTCAGATCCGCGACATATTTCGTATGAAAAATGCGAGTTTTTCAAAACAAGAAGATAAACTTCATATCTTCAAACCACTGTGTGATTTTCCTTTTATTATATAGACAAATTCACAAACAAAAAGTACTCAAATTTATCAAAACAATTCATCGATTTCCTCATGAGTGACAGAGATTTATGTCATGGTTTTGGTTCTCCATGTACCGGATGGAGCTCGTATGAAAAATACAAGTGGCGTATTTCCCAGTAAAACAATCGTGTCCATGTAACATATGTATACACACACACACACACACACACACACACACTATAGCAGTGGCGGCAGCGAATAACAAAATTCCTCTTTTTGCCAAATTTTTGCTTTGGACAAGAATTTCAGTTACAGTTAATTTCAAGGTTTCCTAATGAATTAATCCAAAGCAATTCATTGTGTCAACCTAAAGGAGAAGCTCCAGCTTAATGAGATCTTCAGATATAGTATAAACTTAGGTTCTATTAATATAAATTACAATGGATTCTTTCATCAAGCCAGGATCAACCTGAATAAAACAAATCAAATAAATAAAGCCGACTGTTTACAAGAGCGCTCTGAGAGCACAATATCCCCTGCTTGCAACTCTGCCATAACTCTGGTAAAATGCGACCGAATTGAATGAAACTGGAATATGCATATTGCCGACATATAACAAAGAATCCTGCCAAGTTTCATGAAATTCCTCCAAAAATTGTGAGAGAAGTTGATTTCAGAATGTGTGCGCCCTTCCCGGGACGGACGGACAGACGAACATCACCGTGACATAATCCCGCTTTGGGCCTTTCAGCCAGCGGGGGATAATAAAAAGTTTGTACAATTAGACTTGATCTTAAATTCCAATCAATGGTTTGTATATTAAATGTTGTATATTATACAAATCAGGATTCTGAAACTGCCGTGAAAACATTTGTACGCTTGTAAAGATAAAAGTTTAGAATAAATTCATTTTTTTAGGTTTAGACAATTCGCATGTTTTAGGGTATTAATAATAAACAGAGCTCATTTGGCATATTTTGATACTTCTGGAAATTTTATTAATTGTCTAAGCTGTGGAACAAACTACCACCTTACATCCCAACTGACCCCACCATTGAATGTTTTAAAACCTGGTTAAAAACCCATTTGTTTTCATTGGCTTTTTAGTGATTTTTATGTCTTGTTTTATCTGCCTGTATTGTTGTTATCCATTTATGTACTATTTACTTTTATGTCCTCTTTTTATTGATGACTTTTTATGTTTTATCTGTTAACTCCGTAAAGCACTTTGATGAACCTGTAGATTATTTAAATTGTGCTTTATAAATAAAGTGACTTGACTTGTTAAGTGATGAAGAATTATAAATGATGAAAGAAAACGCTGTTCCTAAAAGCACTAAAAGATGCTACGAGGTTTGGTCTAAAACTATTCAAAGGAAAGGTGGAATTGTCAAGTCAAGTCAAGTCAAGTTTATTTGTATAGCGCTTTTAACAATAAACATTGTCGCAAAGCAGCTTTACAGAATTTGAACGACTTAAAAAATGAGCTAATTTTGTCCCTAATCTATCCCCAATGAGCAAGCCTGTGGCGACGGTGGCAAGGAAAAACTCCCTCAGACGACATGAGGAAGAAACCTCGAGAGGAACCAGACTCAAAAGGGAACCCATCCTCATTTGGGCAACAACAGACAGCATGACTATAATATTAACAGTTTTAACATGAAGTCAGTTTCGTTGATGTTGTAACTCTTCATTGATGGAAACTTGAGTGCAAAACTGTTCATGACAACCGCAGTCCTAAAGTTAGCAAGTTAACTGTAGTCCTCAGCCATAAAAGCATTACTGTAAGAGTCCAGAGCGTCCTCCAGGTGTAACCCTCAACTGTCCTCATGGGGCCGTCCTCCACAGGAGCGATGCGATAAAACTCCAACCAGACACAGGGCACCAGGATGGATCAAGCAGGTCCGAGGGGCAGAAGAGGCCAGCATCTCAATCCCAGGACCAACATGTAACTCTGCTCTGGCTGAATTGTGATTTATTTTACTGATTTCAAAACAAAGTATTTTATGTGGCTCGGTGTAGATAGGTGACAAGTCTGCGCCGCACTGTTATTACATTTGCATGCTGCTTTTGAAGATAGAAATACGTGAATTTTTTTAATATGATTTTTTTTTTAAATAAATCACCTGTGTATTTATATTAAACCAATTATCCGCCTCAGGCTCAGTGAATATCAGTAACCTCACCGATATTCACTTCACCTTTGGCAAATAATAATAATAATGGCGGCACGGTGGTGTAGTGGTTAGCGCTGTCGCCTCACAGCAAGAAGGTCCGGGTTCGAGCCCCGTGGCCGGCGAGGGCCTTTCTGTGTGGAGTTTGCATGTTCTCCCCGTGTCCGCGTGGGTTTCCTCCGGGTGCTCCGGTTTCCCCCACAGTCCAAAGACATGCAGGTTAGGTTAACTGGTGACTCTAAATGGACCGCAGGTGTGAATGTGAGTGTGAATGGTTGTCTGTGTCTGTGTCAGCCCTGTAATGACCTGGCAACTTGTCCAGGGTGTACCCCGCCTTTCGCCCGTAGTCAGCTGGGATAGGCTCCAGCTTGCCTGCGACCCTGTAGAAGGATAAAGCGGCTAGAGATAATGAGATGAGAATAATAATAATAATAATTTCATTAGCTAGTAGTAGCTAGCACTGGGAGTGTTATGGTTGCAGTCTGCTACACGTTTACTTTTTTCTTTTTCATTTCATCACATATGGTACTCCCACAAGAACAGTTTCTCTACAAAAAATAATCATAAAACGCAACCATGCAAACACGCTTCCTTGCAGTTTGCTTTAGTTAACTAGCTTGCCATATCTGTATACTTTCCTCGATGGCTGAAAATGAAAGAGGAAAAAAATAAAGCAGTGATAATACTTCCTGAAAGATTATGCTGATCTACTATCTTGAAGCCACCCGCAGGTTCACAAAAAATACAAATGTAAAGCAGATCCAGGAAAATACAAACTAAATAGTTGATTCACTGACCAAACCATTTGCCTACCGCACTAACGGATCAATCTGCATCCCAGACGGCGCTCAACTCAGCCAGGGCAGCATGACAGATGGTAGCCCATTTTAACTTTGAGAGACAGACATCATACAGAGAATCTTCAAGAAGCTGGTGTATCACTATGCCAGTTCAGAAATATCTGGCTGGAAGAAGTGCCGCTGCCTGTATCAGCAAGATGTTCCCATGTCGAGCGTTTATTTCAGGCTGACATATTCTTGGTGGATTCGAGGAGAAATATCCCTCGCAGTACTGCACCTACTCCACTGACAGGTCCACCATGAAATATATGATTAAAAAATATATAAAATAAATAAGGCCAGTTACAATCAGCTATACTTGTTGTAGGTGTCACTGCAAGAAGGTTATGGCTTACAGTGTGTATCGTGCCATATGACCACCAAAACATCTACCAAATCTGGTGTTGGATCTGTGTTCAAGTCTTAACAGAACATGTGGATGAAATCAGTCCAGCAGCAAACCACTATTTTGCAGCAAGATACTGAGGTGGGAAAAGGTTTTCCAAAACAGCTCATGTTGTGTGCGATCACTGGTTGGCCTCTTCTTGTTCCTCCTCTACTTTTCGTTATTTCTTCTTTCCTGTAAGCCAACAGCACAGTTTCCTCCAAAAAATTATTCAGTCAGCAATTTAAACTGCAATCTTGTTCTCAAACTGCCAGAAACAGCTAGTATAAGCACTCAGAGGTCAAAAAGTTGTGCTGAGAGAGAAGACACTGGGTCTCATTTCACCAGAAGTAAATTTGCATGCTTCCATTTTTCAAACTGAACTAAAAATTCCCTGGAGAGTTACAGAAGTTTTGAACTATTTTCTTCGATCACTCTCGTATGTTGGTCAACGTCAAACAGGGATCTTCTTCATTTGTCAGGTCTGGAGCAGACATCGACGATCATGGCCTTCAAGTCATCTCTGTTGTCAGCTAAGCGTATGAAATCTGTGTTCTTGAGGTGGTTGCTAGCTCATCCGGCCGACAGGTGATGAGTTCATGCCATCATGTGTTGTCCGTCGTCTGTCAGGCATCGTCCACATTTCACAAAAATCACTTCTTCTGTCTCAATTCTTCACCAATTTTTATTCTTTTTGGCAGGAAGGTAGGTCTGCCTGGGGTGCATATAGCTTCTACCCAAACCTGCATAATTGCAATTAATAATGAACATATGGAGTAATTAAGCCCTAACGAACAGTTTCCACACAAATCGCTTCTGCTCCCTCAATTCTTCACCGAGTTTGATTCTTTCTGGCATGACGGTAGGGGTACCTAGGGTGCATATAACTTCTACCCAGATTTGATGAATTACAATTATTAATGAAGTTATGGACTAATTAAGCCTTAATGAGCAGTCCAACAAAATCACTTCTTCGTCAATTTCTCGTCGTTTAGGATTCCTTCTGGCAAATAGGTCGGTATTCAACATTTATTGTACAAGGTGGCTCACTTTAGATCGTTCCTTCTGGACTAGACAGGGCCGGAGTGAGCTACACCGTCACTGACGGTCTCATTTGTGTATTCTCTCAGACTGTTGGTGAATGTTATTCACTGTCTTCCTTGGCTTTTCTCACCCTCAATCTTTTCCCATAGTATCAATTTTTCTAAGCCGTCTTTCCTAATGACACGGCCGAAGAATTTCAATTGTCGCTCCCTAACTGTCTTGATAAGTGTTCTTTGGATTTGTGCCATCCTCAATACATCCACATTTGATTTCTTTTCTGTCCATGATATTTGCAGAATTCTTCTCAGGAACCACATCTCAAAAGCTTCTAGTTTCTTTGTCAAGTCATTAGTTAGTGTCCAGCTTTCACAACCATAGAGCAATACTGACCACACATATTCTTTGAGGATTCGAAATTTTGTACTTTGCGTGATGTTTCTGCTTTAAAAATGAACTACTCCCAAACAGCGGCAAAGTCAGGGATGAGAGTGGGTGGTCACCAAAAAAGCAGAAAACAAGATGGCGCCCGAAGCCGGGAGTCTGGGAGGGATACCCCCAGGAAAATTTTGAAAAATAAGGCCTTACAAACCACTTTTCCTGCAATCTGAGCTGTAGTAGATAAAAAAATCTGTTGTCTTTTTTATATATTTACATGAAAATATGTTTCAAATCAATAGGAGTATTGTTTGAATTCAAAATAAAATCACATTTTACATTCAAGGGTATGGTTATAATTTATGATCAACAAAAATGACAAACTAAATTCACATTAAATGTAAGCTTTATTAATTATCAAAATGTTCATATATTAAATAAAATTTCTTAGGGAGAAAAGGTCAGTCACCCTATGTCCTCATTAGTTGCATATGATTTCAAAGTCTTTTGAAATATTTATTTTTTCAAAACTGTCAGCATTAATTCAGATTTACTGACCATCATATACATGTTCAATGTATTAAATCAAACGAATGCTAAGTTTATGGGATAATGTCTATGTACACTTTATACAATTATTTATAGTTCACAGTCACTTCTCATTTTCATTTGATCATTTCGACTTCTTCTTCAGCCTTTTGGCCAAAGACAAGCGCTTGTCAGTCCTCTCTCTGTTTTTTATACCAGCATCGATTTCACGTACCTTCGCTTCGTCTCGCTTGTCAATTGTATTCGGCATTTTGAGTAAAAAAGCCGATACAAAAGAGAAACGTATTTTTGAAGCGCAGCGACGATGAACATGTGTAAGTTTCGATAAAATAGAACAGATGCGGGTACTTTTGTAAGAACTGTTATGATTGGCTTTTGTTCTCTCCCACACTCTTGTAAGAACTGTTATGATTGGCTATCATGCTCTCGCCAGCGATGTTTTGGCCAATTACATTGTAGATAACACGTATTCTACCGCGAGACTTAGCGAGACTAAAGATGGCAAAAATGTAAACATGTAACATCGTCGTACGCTTGAGTATCACGAAGGAACATACCCCAACCCCCCCTCAATGAAAAAAAAAAAATCTCAACGGATTTGGCATAATATCGATTTTTGCTCAGAAAAAGCGGAAATCCGCCGAAAAGCGGAAAACTCTCATCCCTGAAAGTTCTAAATGCAGTCATGGCTCAACTGATTTAGTGACGGCAAATCCTCAAAGTTCTGAAATGATTAAGTACTGCGAAATCTTCCATCTTATGCCACGTTTTCCAGTAATGCAGCTAAGCCACTGCGGAACTCTTCCACCATTACTTTTGTCCTAATTGAATAGTCTTGTTTTTAACTAGAAGGGGACTCAGTAGAGTGCATAACGCCACCAAAAAAAAAAACATATCAACATAAAAGCATTTGAACCTAGGATAATATTAAAGCTGTCCACCAAATTTCACCCAAATCTGTGCCACTACTTTTTGAGTTATGTTGGGGAGAGGCAAAAAAATCACGGATCCACATACATATCCAGATTTGCTTCAAAATCTAAATCAATTGTTCCTTGGCCCATGGCTCACCTTTCCTCCAAATTTCATCAAAATCTGTTGACTACTTTTTGAGCTACATTGGGAAAAGTCAAACAAAACAAACATAACCTCTTCTAACAAAGTTGCTGGAGGTAATTATGGATGTATTTTGGATTGCAGTTGGTTTTGAAAAAGTTGAAGATGTCTTACATTTCAAACCAGAACGTCAAGGACGCAGTAGCTCATCTGGCCTGCCATCAAAACAACCATGATGACCAAAACATCACACAGAGCTGAAATGTGACCGTGTGAGAGAGGACCAACCCCCACGACAACTTGTTTACAACAGGAAAATACAACTAAGGACTAAACTGTGTTGGCCAAGTAAAGATCGACCCAAAACATCAATCAGAACTGAATTCGCATGATAAATGAGAGAAGAGATACAGTTCTAGTCAGAAGAACATTTAAGTTGACCTAATTACTAATTCGTTCGCAAAAATTTGACAATACAATGACCAAGTTTTGTGCAGAAGGTCTAGTTCTTTCAAATAAAACAATCAGAACTGAAACCCATTTAGAACTGAGGGAGGAGATACAATTTAACTGAAAATAAACAAAGTTGTAAACAAATTGTTTACAAGTAAATCAGCAAACAAATGATCAAGTCTTGTTCCTCAAGGGAAGATCTACCCAAAACAAACATCGATCAGAACTGAATTTGCATGAGAAATAAGAGAAGAGATACAATTCTAGTGAGAGGCCTGGAAAATTCATTAATTTGGCCGAATTACTAACTGGTTAGCAAAAAAAATTGACAAAACAACGACCAAGTTGTGTGTGGAGTCATGATTCTTTCAAACAAAAACAATCGGAAGGGAAACCTGTGGAGAATTGACGGAGGAGATATGATTTAACTGGGTTGTGGGCGACGGACAGACGATGGACGCCACGCCACGGCAACAGCTCATCGGCCTTATGGTCAGACGAGCTAATAAGTGATTTAAACTTGACAGCAGAATCTGCGTATAAAATTGCAATAACTCACCGCCAATTATACGATTTGAAGCTGATCACTCGAAGTCCACATTAGTGAGTCATCTCGTATGTCTCATAAATTTACACAAACTCAGAAGCTCTAATAGGATACAAATGTTTTTCAGAACTGTCTGGATTTTCATTATTAATACACTTGTGTAACTGCTCTTGTGAATAATTTACGAGATTTACGAGTAGGTCTGATAGATGAGGCCCCATGGGAGGTCCAATCACCCACCTCTGCACTCATTTAGTAAAGAAAATTGAACCAAAGTGGCTTTGTGGACAATAAGTTTGGCTTTTAGTGGTAACAAGTGGATACCGATTGAGAGAACGTCATTGCTGGGATCCTGCATGGTAGGATTTAATGATTTTGTAAACTACAGCTGTTCTTTTTCATCAGCTTACAGGCAACTAGAAGAAAAAAAAAAACAAATGCAGGAGTCATTAGGATTATCTCGTGAAGGCTCACTTCAAACAGAACTTCTCCCGCTGCCTGAAGACCTCAAACTGAATCGCAAATGCCCTTTAAATAAATGAGGACAGTATTTAGTGATTCTAGGTGAATAACCAAGCGCATCTCCACAAACACGGTTCATGTGTTAACCCCCTGCCAAGCCTGATAAGTCCACTCGCTAACTGCTCCCCTATCAGCATACTTGTGTTGGCTCATTATTGCAAGCACTTGCACCAGAACCTGTGGCACAGTTCAACAGCACCATTACTGAAAGGGCCAACAGGAGTTTGCAGCTCGTGTCCTTCTCCTCTTTCAAACGCCTGATAAATTTTTTACTGGGCCGCAACTCGAAACCTTGCAAAACCGTTTCATCCACATTCACGCACACAGTCTTGTAGGTGAAAGAAAAAACCTCCACCCTCAAGTCAACAGTAAAATATGCTTATATTGATATACAGTACCAGTTAAAAAGTTTGTACGCCCCTACTAAATTCATCGGTTTTTCTGTATTTTGTATTTTCTACATTGTAGAACAACACTGAAGACATCAAAACTATGAAATAATATCCGGAACACATTGAACAATTATTCCACAAAATCGAGTTGTATATGAGCTGATAACCGACGAGGCACGGAGCAGAGTTGGCTTTTAGCCACATATGACGAGAATGAGTGGAATAATTGTTTTATTTTATCCACATTCACCGCATTTTGAGAAACAGAGCATTTTTATTTTTTGCAAATTCAATAAATAAAAACTTCATACAGTGGTGCTTGAACCCTTTAGAATTTTCTATATTTCTGCATAAATATGACCTAAAATATCATCAGATTTTTACACAAGTCCTGAAAGTAGGTAAAGAGAACCCAGTTAAACAAATGAGACAAAATATTATACTTGGTCATTTATTTATTGAGGAAAATG
This sequence comes from Neoarius graeffei, assembly GCF_027579695.1. NCBI lineage: Eukaryota > Metazoa > Chordata > Actinopteri > Siluriformes > Ariidae > Neoarius > Neoarius graeffei. The sequence goes on from NC_083571.1 coordinate 14,628,126, forward strand.
ATCCAATATTACACATCTGTGAGTGGCAAAAGTATGTGACCTTTGCTTTCAGTATCTGCTGTGACCCTCTTCTGCAGCAATAACTGCAACTAAACATTTCCGGTAACTGTTGATCAGTCCTGCACACTGGCTTGGAGGAATTTTAGCCCGTTCCTCCATACAGAACAGCTTCAACTCTGGGATGTTGGTGGGTTTCCTCACATGAACTGCTCGCTTCAGGTCCTTCCACAGCATTTCGATTGGATTAAGGTCAGGACTTTGACTTGGCCATTCCAAAACATTAACTTTACTTTTCTTTAACCATTCTTTGGTAGAATGACTTGTGTGCTTAGGGTCGTTGTCTTGCTGCATGACCCACCTTCTCTTGAGATTCAGTTCATGGACAGATGTCCTGACATTTTCCTTTAGAATTCGCTGGCATAATTAGAATTCATTGTTCCATCAATGATGGCAAGCCGTTCTGGCCCAGATGCAGCAAAACAGGCCCAAACCATGATACTGCCACCACCATGTTTCACAGATGGGATAAGGTTCTTATGCTGGAATGTAGTGTTTTCCTTTCTCCAAACATAATGCTTCTCATTTCAACCAAAACGTTCTATTTTGGTCTCATCCATCCACAAAACATTTTTCCAATAGCCTTCTGGCTTGTCCCCGTGATCTTTAGCAAACTGCAGATGAGCAGCAATGTTATTTTTGGAGAGCAGTGGCTTTCTCCTTGTAACCCTGCCACGCACACCACTGTTGTTCAGTGTTCTCCTGATGGTGGACTCATGAACATTAACATTAGCCAATGTGAGAGAGGCCTTCAGTTGCTTAGAAGTTACCCTGGGGTCCTTTGTGACCTCGCCGACTATTACACGCCTTGCTCTTGGAGTGATCTTTGTTGGTCGACCACTCCTGGATTTATGTTGCATTCATGGCCCAAGAATGTTCAAACTGCAAAGAATTGGACGCGTTTTGCGAGAAGTTCACAGGCACATTGGGTGGCTATGAGGTGGTCTCTCCTCTCCTCTGCTCTGCGCATTTTACTGAAGACTCGTATGAGACCTCTGATCTGTTGAGGAGTGTTGGCTATAAGCCCGTTTTGAAAGAGGGTGCAGCACCAATAATTTAAAAGAAAAGAAAACAAGAAAAGGAAAGTATTTTATTTATTTATTTTTTTAAAAAGGAAAGTTCAGTTGCACCAGTTCTCCCAGAGTGAGCCGAGGGTTGTTGCTAAAACCCGGGATGGACTAGGACGTGAGATATCGCTCTAGCAGTGACCTCCCCACAGTTGTTGCTAAAACCGGTGACGTTCCATTCTATCCTTGGTTTTAGTAATTACCTGAGCCGAGCAGTAATGGCGGAATACACAGTATGAAGAAAACAGGGAATGAGTGGAGCAGCCGTCTTAAGAAAGAAAGCACAACTTTATTCATCACACACTTGTGAAATTTCCTCTCTGCATTTAACCCATCTGAAGCAGTGAACACACACATACCCAGAGCAGTGGGCAGCTATGCTAACAGCACCCAGGGAGCAGTTGGGAGTTCAGGGCCTCGCTCAAGGGCACCTCAGCCCAATTCCATCAAATATTAGCCTAACCTGCATGTCTTTAGACTGTGGGGGAAACCGGAGCACCCAGAGGAAACCCACACAGACACAGGGAGAACATGCAAACTCCACACAGAAAGGCCCTCACCGGCCGCTGGGTTCGAACCCAGAACCTTCTTGCTGGGAGGCAACCATGCTAACCGCTACACCACCGTGCCATCTCACCCTTACATGGAAGAAGCAAATGAACAGAAAACTGAACAAACAACTGAAAGTCAGATTGTTTAAAAACAGTCGGCCACAAGATCAGCCTTCAAGAAGCGAGAACACAGATGGGTAAGCTCCGACTCTCATTTGGATATAAAACAACAAAAACAACATGTTTACCTGCATTTAGATTTATACATGTAATTTGTATTGTGTGTTTAAGTTACCGGTATAAGATTATTTAATTTGCTTCAGAATGTGATTGTCTCAGTCAGGCCTAGACATTAAGCATTTACCACTGGTGGCCCATTGGGCCAGTGGAATTGAAAAGTTACTGGCCCAAATGGAAAATGGAAAATTTTGATTTTTCAATTCGTATTCGTGCATTCTGGTGCATTTTAAGGTGAAATTAATGAAAATAAGATTATTCATATTTTGCTAACATTATTAGCCTATATCTTTATTGTTTGTTCACATTGATATTTTATTGTTTACATTTCTTGTTCTATCAATTTCTTAGTTACATTTAAAAATTTCCTTTGTTCTTGTTCTCTGTTCGTTTAACACATGCTGTTGATTACTGTTTTACATTAACAATTGTTTGTATAAGTTTTAGAATAAGCTAAGTTTTGCCTCACCATGCAACTAACTTGTTTATAGAATAAGCTTTGCCTGTAACCCACCCTGTGTGATGTCGACATATTTCCCTTTTTTGTCATGGTTTCAACTTTGGCTCATATATTCTCAACATTGTAGATATTCTAATAGAAATAGAGGTACAATGAACTTTTTATATACACCTTTATATAATAGCCACAAGACACACACAGGCCAGTCCCAAGTCTGGATGAAAGGTGAGGGTGGCACACTAACCCTCATCATGCTGGATTTAAATGGGCATTTTTATTGCCCATGAAGAAGTTTTATTTCTTAATTAATAAAATATCATGAGAATCACTGACAAACCATACATTTCCTGAAAGGGTGGACTTTGGGGAATAATCTAGTGAGATTTTTGCAAAGCTTTACCTGCTCGGGGGTGATTTATAACCCTAATTACCTATTAATTAGCTAATTAACAGGTATGCTCAGGTGAGCCAAAAAGGGGTGAAATGTTGTATTTTTTAATAAGACAAGATAAACACCAAATTTTCAGGATATGCCCTTGGGGGAACTAGTAGTAAATTTTTGCAAATTCAGCTCATTTGCATAAACCGTTGCCATGGCAACAGCAGATACCCTAGCAACTGGGGGTATACTGGGTTTAGCATGGTCTGGTTGTACCAGAGAGGGTCAGAATAGTTATTATTTTTGTTGTAATGAACTAATGTAGACCTAGTTTGGCTAGTTTGATAGATTTCATCATCTTTGGATATTTGAATAATATAATATATGGGATCAGATCTAATTTACCACATTATTTTATCTGTTCTTCTATTTCAGTCATAGCAACCAACATTTATACTTCATTCTTTAATCACTAAAAGTTGATACACGTGTAGCCATATTTCTTGGCAGTGTATCCTGAAATTTTGATATTAATATACAAAGTCTGAACGATTTTACACCATCTGAAGCTAAAGCGCGTGTGTTGAAATGCTGTTTTATGATTCGGTGCCATATTTGGCGAGTTGTAAACCGAGCGTGATGTCACGCGCTCTGATTGGCTGCCGAGTTCAAAATGAAGCCGTTCGTTAACACCCGATAGTTAATTTATGCACAATCGTATTTATAAATGAATGACACCACTGAACTCTCTAGCGGAAGAGGCAGAAAGTGGTATAAAGATGGCAACGATCGGACAATGAGAAGTTTGTTTGTTTTTAGCTCAAACTGTTTACCTGGCCTTTGGCCAGGTTGGGGAGCGTGGAGTTTGAACACGTTTCTATTTGAATTTCACCGTTCTGATGGTCTCCTTGCTGCAACCGTCTTCATCTACAAGATGCTATTTTCCCGCCAAAATGACGCTTCCAAACAGCGCCGAACATCTCCGAAGATGCACGAAGACAACACACTCCTGCCGCGGAGCGGAGGGTGACGAAAACAAAGATGGCAGACCTCGTATCGAAAAGGTGCATTTTACGAACAATTTCTTCACAAGTCTGGGTAAAATATGAGTAATAAAATTGTTAATTTGCATCGAAAACGTACTGGCCCGCCCGGGCCACTGTTTGGCCAAATTTAGTGGCCCGAACTGGCCCGAAAGACGTAAAAAACACCGCCGGGCCATCGGGCAAGTGCTAATGTCGAGGCCTGTCAGTTCATCTGATTATTTAATTAGCCTTTTACGTTTTATCAGTGAAAATGCATGCATGTACATGTATGTTGCATAAGTTATAACACCTATCCTGTTTTAATGAGAGTCAACCCACAATCAATGAAGTCAAATCAGTCTTAGTTGAGCAAGTCGGTAATGGTATTTCTTACTTTCACCATCAATTTTTATTTATATGACTTTGGTCTATAGCTGTCAAAGGCCTCGGCCTTAAAACCGGTTCCTGCTGTGACGTCGCGCACTCAGGGCTGGCTGGCTCAGTGGGGCAGCTCCAATGCCAAGTTTGCGGTCAATTTTAATTCTCAAAAATATATTTTTTTATTCCCATTTATACAGCATACAAGAGTCAAGGACGGAGATACTATCCACTCAGAAATTTATTTAAAAATAAAGGTTCTGCGTATCTGCTTTAAAGATGAAGAATGTAAACAAATTGGGAAAATGACAGGAGCAATTTGTGAAAAATGCTATAATAATAATTCTTGAAAAAAAATGCTCTTACCACTTTCATTCCATATTTTTTTGCGGTTTTGTTTTCAAGTAGTTTTTAGTTTGTCCTCAGTTGGTTCAGCAACACGCTCTGCCATTTTGTTTTTCTTTACTCATGGTATATGAGCTGATATCCTAGTAGGAGCCAATCAGAGCACATGATTGCTTATATCCAGTGAATGTGGATAGAATAAGTGGGATTATGCGATAAACAAAAAAGTGTTATAAAACAAAATGTTTGATATTTTAGATTCTTCAACGTATCCAGCGTTGACCTTGATGACATTTTGTACACTATTAACCAGCTTCATGAGGTAATCACCTGGAATGCTTTTCAATTAACAGGTGTGTCTCGTCAAAAGTTAATTAGTGGACATATTTCTTGCCTTCTTAATGGGTTTGAGATCAAACAGTATACACAAAATGATAAAAATACAGTAAATAGCCCTAATCGACAACTATAGTAATCCATATTATGTCAAGAACCATTCAACTAAGGAAAGCGAAACGACATCCATCATTACTTTAAGACATGGAGTGCCTTTTAATGAATAACCAATAAAAACCAGTGATTCTGGTGCTTATTTGTTGGTTAGTGCTGTACTTTCGTCACTCCAACGCAGAATTAATGGTTATCTGCTGCACTGACTTTACTAGCACAGGTACATTGGCATTTAATAGTTGAATTGGAGATCAAATCTGTATCTCCCATTTAACAGCAATGTTCAACATCATATTACTGAGGAACCATGTGTACACATTTATAAGTGCTTCAGCTCGTGTTGGTCAGGAGCAGCTAGAAACACACACTCGTTCACTTTAATCGCAATGCAATTCTTGGTGCACTGCACCAGGAGTCCCAGAGGAACCTACGAATGAACAATCATGAGAGATAACAAAAAGCCCGTTTATTATGCCTTTTCATTAACTGTACAGAATGATGCAGTTGCAGACCTACTCATTCCCCTTACTGCTACCCTGGATAGAGTTTGGCTACAACGTGAGATGTGATGATAATTGCTGACACACTATAATATGGTGCAGTTATTAAAGACATATTGAGGCTTACTTTCTCAGTACTTGGTCTGCAGCATTCGAAACCTGTCTCCTAACATTCTTTAATTTGGTCATATTTTATGCATTGCAAGTTTCCTTCTTAGCAAATTATAATTCTGTTAACAAGATAAGACTTCTATGAAAGTCTGAAAAATCTGGCAGATACTCAAATCCTTTTCAATGGGGAAATTCATCCAGTGTGTTGGTGTGGATCAGCCAGAAACATGCCCTGGTATAGGAACAATCTCAACTGTCAGTTAAATGCCTGCTCTTAACAATCTCTGAGCTAATATTTGTTTGATTTAGAAAGCCATATTTTTGTCTTTACGCTGCCATGCTTTCAGGAAAAAAAAATGCTACCTCATGCCATTCTATTTAACAATCATACACATGTAACTTGCTAACTAGTGTTTGGTATCCATTGATGCATTTTATGGTGTAATGCCGCTTTTCCACTACCAACGCGGCTGAGTCGGGCTGAGTCGAGCTGAGTGGGGCTGTTGGAGTTGCATTTCGACTACAACCGCACTGAACCGTGCTGGCTGGAAGTGGGTGGACACATTGGGTGGAGTTAGCGAAAGTGGGTGGACGTCACGTGATGTTGTTAGGCGGCGCAAACAGTGACATCAGTGAGCTTTTAAGCGGTAGTCTCACGACCTGGATAGTAAACAATAAACATGGAGGACATGGAGTCATTAGTGTTGCTGGTCTTGGTGCTGTGGCTTGTTGTCACCGACAACGCCAACAGATACTGGCAAGAGCGTATAGATGAGGCGAGGCGCATAAGGCTTCAGAAATTCTCGTAATTCTTCTTCTTCCGGGTTTACGGTGTTTACAGATCCCAGCGTGCTCGCGGGGCGTGTGTGGGCATGTGAGGACACTCCTCCTCACCAATCAGTGCACAGGGGAGTGTCTCCTCACGCCCCTAGCCCCACTCGGCTCGGTTTGGCTTGCTTCAGCCCCACTCCAAAACTGTGCGAGTTTTGGGTGCTGAGTAGGGCTGAAGCGAGCTGAGTCGTGCTGCTCTGAGGTAGTCGAAACGCGAGCCGTGTCGGGCTGAAGTAGAGCTGTGCAATATATCGTATTTTTATCACGATATCGATATTGGTGTCAAACGATATCAAAATTCATAATATCGATATGAAACGATTTTTTGTCATTTGTCGAAAGGGACGTGCACAATATTTCTACAATGGCAATAAAACAACAATAACATTGACGTGACAGTAAGGTAAAACGAACCCTTCTGTCCCCTAAGGCACACCGTAGCCTTGCATACGTCATCCATTCTACTCCCGCGATATCTCCGCAACAGTAAAAAATCAGTTCTTCTGTTTTCATACGTGTCGGGTGATTTGATATATTGATTTGTTAATATGTTGTTTGATTTGCTTGCTAATAGTTATAATAATACAATTAACATATATTTACGTCATATTTTTGGATGTGGGACTGGGTAATGTAAAAATGGCATCTACGGAAGAAAACAAGCACAACAATATTAGCACATATCCAGCTTGCTAGCTGTGTTAGATGTGTTAAACCGTGTGGATTTAAGTGGAATAATTGCGAGTCGTCCTGTGGTCAAGGCAGCGTTTTAAGGTAAGGCAATTTGGTTATTAATGTTGCCCGCCACGGCATGTTTACTTGGGTTCATTTGATTTTGACTTGTGCATCTGCAGCTAGCATCATGCTTTGAAGTAGGTTCTGCTAAGGACGGGTTTATTGCGCATTAGACGGACTCAGATGTAATTACATTGTTTTTAAAATTCCGTGCGCTTAAAACGGTGTCCCCCTGCTAATCATGTAGCCCTAATCATGTGTTGCTTTTACTTTTCTTAATGGCGAGTGAAATATCTCTGCAAATGGTATTTCAATGCTGACATGCCAAAAAGATAGCGGAGTCCACATTTGGAAGATGAAGGAAGAGAAGCCTATTTTCATGTATGTTAATTCTTAAGGACTTGTCTCTATATTGTGCGTGTTTAATGTTGGTGTCTTAACAACACACAAGCTTACGTTGTAGTGTGTGTGTGTGTGTGTGTGTGTGTGTGTGTGAGAGAGAGAGATTTTATCCTTGGCTGGCTACGAGCCAGTGTGGACGTTACGCAGTAATCACTGGTAATACCAGCGCTGGCTCCATCCTCTGTGATCGGAAATGTTGAGTGAGGAGAACGTGAGCCTTGTGCAGGCTATAGGACCTATGCAAAGTACACGCTTGCACAGTAAATAGTTTAAGTAAAAGGCGTTTCAGGGTACAACGGGAAGGGTTGACAGGTAGCCTATGAGGCCTGTACTATAAAAATGTGGCCCGGTGCCTCAGGTGTTGATGATCAGGGCTTTAAAAAAAGGTGTATAAATATCGTTTTAAAAATCGCGATATCGATATTTACTGAAAAAATCGTGATATTGATTTTTTTCCAATATCGAGCAGCCCTAGGCTGAAGTGAGCTGAAGTGAGCTGAAGTGAGATGAAAAAGGGTAGTGGAAAAGGGCCATAAGTGGATATAGAGTGAGTGAAGTGAACAAGTGAAATATTTTCAACACAAGAAGATAAACTTCATATCTTCGTGCTACTGCATAATGTTCTTTATATTATATGGACACATCCACAAAAAAAAAAATTAGCAAGTTAATCAAAAGGATTTTAATTTTGAACCGGTTTGCCATTTTGACAACACATGTCTAGTCAGTGGGAAAACACCTGGAGCGACATCATCAGAGTGAAATATCGGGAATTATTATACATACAGGACACTTTTTCCATGGAATAAAAACCTGTATTCTATTCCCTTCTAGCAGGTTTCATTCATTTGGCTTGATAGCATGTAACATTGTTAGCATGTCGCTTATCCTACATGAATTACGTCACTCTACCCAATGGAGAATGAGCGTTGAATATGGTTTACGATATTACATGGTTGTCAAAATAACATGACATCACACGTCAGAAATGTAAAACTTCCGTGCTAGTGAGTGACTGTGACAATTTGTAAACAAACATGGCCGCCAGGTTTGTTTCGTTAAATACGTAAGATTTTGAGAGAATTTTGAAAGAGAAAGACGCACTGAACACCCGAAAGGAACGTGTAATAATAATAACAATAATAATAATAAACAACAACAACAACAACATTGGCTGGCTTGTTTTCGTGGTATATCAGATATATTCCATTCAGCTACTCATCTTCGACTCATTCAGTATCATGCTAGCTGAATGCAATATATCTGATAGACCACTCAACGCCGGCCAATGTTATTTAAATATGTCACTCAGATCCGTGATGTATTTCATATGAAAAATGTGAGTTTTTCAACACGAGAAGATAAACTTCATATCTTCAAGCCAATGTGTGATTTCCTTTTTATTATATAGACACATTCACAAACAAAAAGTTCCCAAATTTATCAAAACAATTCATCGATTTCCTCATGAGTGACACATAGAGATTTATGTCAAGGTTTTGGTTCTCCATGTCCCAGATGTAGCTCGTATGAAAAATACAAGTGGCGTATTTCCCAGTAAAACAATCGTGTCTATGTAATTTAATGTGTTATGTAGACTGACCATAAACTATCAACAATTTTAATATTTGAATATCAATCGCAGGTTATTCAGTTAAGCCTAGGTCACAACCGGCCGTACGTGCTCCTACGGCCGGTCTACGTGCAAAAAACGCAAGAAACGCACGGAGGACGCGGGTGTGACGTGCTGATTTTCGAGCGGTCGACTGGCCACAGACCGGCCGCAGAGGTTCTTTGTCATGTCAAACAAACTCTACGGGCGCTTACGTTTTTTTCAGGTTGCAAGACAAACTTATGGCCAACGTGCGTCTTTCTCCACGAACAAAAAAAACACAGCGATTTAGGAAACGCCAAAAATCGCACGGCCAAAAAATCGTACGTCCAGTTGTGACCTAGGCTTTAGAGAGGAGAAACAAGGCGCCGTTGAATCGCAGGTTATTCAGTTAGAGAGGAGAAGCAAGGTGTAATTGAACTTGGATTCAATGGGATTCTATGTCCCTTCTTGTGCCAGGACAGGGTTCGGCAGTCCCAGCCAGTCTCCTGTCCCAGTACTATCCAAGCCCTTGAGGCACACTGGGTGGCGCTGATCTCCATTTCAGTAACCCTTGGCCTCTCGCCTATTACATAGCTGGTCCTCTGGTAACCAAGAGAGTTTGACTCCCTACTTGCATCTGTATTACAGCGTGCCTCGCCAGATGGCAGTAGCTCAAAATCAAAGTCCTTCCTGTGCCAGGACCTGGTCTTCCCAGGCAGTCTCCCATCCCAGTACTAACCAGACCCTTGAGGCACACTGGGTGCACCAATCCCCGCTTCTATAGCCCTCAACCTCTCACCTATACAGCTAGTGTTACAATGGGGTGCTAGTCCTCTGGTAACCACGAGAGTTTGACTCCACACTTGTATCTATATTGCGGCGTGCCTCGACAGATTTTGATAATGATCTTTGGTATGACCCGACCGCGAGTAGAACTCACAATCTCCTAGTCAAGAGGCAGATACACTAACCACTAGGCCAACTCGCGGATGGACTTATGGACAACCAGAAAACATAACCTAGTGGATGACACAAAAATACTAAGGATGTCCACAAAAGTAACATCCTACTTCACGATGGTCTTCTGAAAGTCTGGAAGTCAGAAGAGAGGTGCCCATGTTATTCTACAAAAGAAGACCAGAGAAGAACGATCTGAAAACTTGTTACGAGTTGGGTTGCATCCCTTTCACTGATCATTGAACTTTCCATAAATGCCTATTTGTATTCAAATGTTTGAAAGGACTTTGCCCATCATACCTCAGGAACATGTTTACCTGCAATTTTGAAGTACATAACTACAACAGTAAAAACAAATCTAACATTCACACGGTCGAAATATCATCCAAGTCTGGCTATAGAGCCTTCAAATATTCTGCTGCTAAATTATTCAACAGTCTGTATTCTATAGTTATACAGTGCGTTAAAGTGCATATCACGGGTAAATTCAGGAGCAAGATCAATGTAATTCTCCTATTTTATATTAAACTTTGGTCAAATATCTGTAACATTCTGCATTCTCTGCAATTTTTGTACCTTGCGCAATACCAGAAAAATTCAGTTGAAATCAAGCCATTTGAGGCGGATTGGTCCGCCTCTGAAAAAAATTTGCATTTGAATTTCCCAGGAAACACTGATTTTCGTGACGTCATCTGCGGGACCCCTCCCTCTGAATCCTACGTCAGCGCTGGTTTATTTATGAGAAAACGACCTGGTGGTTTTCTGCAAATTTCTTCAACATTTTCACGTAATTATTAAAATGGTTAACAGATGTATCGTAGGAGGGTGTAGCACCACCAATCTTGATGGGATTAGTACTCATCGTTTTCCAAAAGACCGGACAATGAGAGAGAAATGGGAGCGCTTGGTCTACACAGGCTGTGCACTGAAACTGCGCAAGCTCTCGCAATCTGCCGGCGCTTCCACAGGTGACGTCACGAATCTGGCTCCAGAATACCTTGGGATTTTTCCAGACGCGTTTTGCTATTTTATTTTTTTCTGCTGTAGACAGATGGCCTTGTGCAAAATTACCCTTCTGGATGAGTGTGTCAAGGGACATACTTTCATATAAAAAAAAACCCGAAATTGGTCCAGAGTATGCACTTTAAATCATTTTGCTCAAACTATTGGTTATGTCCATAACTAAAAATGTTTTAAATTAACTCTAAATTGTCCAATTGTACTCAAACCTCTATGTTTAAAGCATTTTCACACTATTTCTTAAACTTTCCATTGTCAATACAAATTGCTATGTTTTCATATTTTCATCTGCATTATCTCTTCTCATTATCTGTAGCCGCTTTATCCTGTTCTACAGGGTCGCAGGCAAGCTGGATCCTATCCCAGCTGACTACGGGCAAAAGGCGGGGTACACCCTGGACAAGTCGCCAGGTCATCACAGGGCTGACACATAGACACAGACAACCATTCACACTCACATTCACACCTACGGTCAATTTAGAGTCACCAGTTAACCTAACCTGCATGTCTTTGGACTGTGGGGGAAACCGGAGCACCCGGAGGAAACCCACGTGGACACGGGGAGAACATGCAAACTCCACACAGAAAGGCCCTCGTCGGCCACGGGGCTCGAACCCGGACCTTCTTGCTGTGAGGCGACAGCGCTAACCACTACACCACCGTGCCGCCTCCATCTGCATTATATTTTTTCTATTTGTTATTATATATTTGTCATTCATTTATATTTGTTATGCACAGCTTCCATTTAAATAAGTGTCAGCTTTTGAAACCCTGTGCCTAATAAAGTTTATTCTTAAAGTTGAAAAAAAAAAAAGGCAAATAATTTCGGTTGAAGAGGTTCAAGTTTACAAAAGGTTTATGAATCCCTGTAATACTGCATGTTTCACAGTAATCTCATAGAACTCAGCTGGAGCCTTATTACTCTTACACATTAAGATGCTGAAGTAAAAAATGCTGAAATAAATAAAAAGTGTTCTGTGCATAAAGCATTACTGTGCTGGAACAAAGACGACCACTCTCATTGCTATGGCTCTGTACATGCTGTGTGTGTGTGTGTGTGTGTGTGTGTGTGTGTGTGTGTGTGTGTGTGTGTGTGTGTTTTATATGGCTATAATCTTCAGGGAGCCGGACTCCTGAGCAAACCATCCCTGCTGCCTGCCTCTACTCAAAGACGGGAAAGAAAAAAAACAAAACAAAAAAAACAACAGAGGCGTGAGCAGCATCACATCATGGTTTATTCAAACACAAGGTCCCATTAAGCAAACAACACCATGAATTAATAATACAAGTCTAACCTTCCTTTATCGATAGAAGACTCTGCTAGGTTATCCTCAGCTTACTGGGTACCGTAGACACACACATATGGACACCTGACAGACCAAGTCATGGCAGACCATACCATATGTATAAATCTACTGATACAGTTAATGCATTACACCAATCTCACTACGCTCTCTGAAGTGTGTGCGCGCATGCGTGTGCGCGCGCACACATCTGACACGAATGAATGCCATTGTCAATCCTCATTACTGGCCCCACTCCCAGGCTAAATGAAGAAGGTTAATCAAATTGGAGCTGTAAATCCCTGGCCTGTCTTTTGGCTCAGCTCTGATTGGCTGCAGGCATGCGATGAAAATAGGTCCACAGCTTTTATCACACACAGGGAAAGCTTGCGAAGCCTGATGAATGTTTTAAAAAGTCCATTTCCTAGCCTCCCCTCAAACCGACGTCTTGCTTTCTGACAAGACGAGTGTGTAGACAAAGTGATTCTTGGATTTAGCTCAAGGACTGTGGGAGCATAAAAACGGTGTAAAGTGGTGCAAGAACCTTAAACCAGAAAGCTTGTTAAAAAAAAAAATAAAAAGGGTTCTAATAAGTATCTGAATTCGCTGTGGTATAACTTGGCATGAGGCAATTTGAGCAGGAAAAATTGCACTTAAACATTAAAAATATTTATTACTCATGCATTTAGTGTTCAGTTCTGGTCCAAATTTGCTAGTTTATGCTGTACTTTTGTTATTTCCATGAGAAGTTAGCAGTTCCCTGCCACACTGTTGCTTAAACAGTGTTTGCAGTTTGCGTACCGGGCAGGTGTTGGCGTGGAAGACGCCATCCTCTACCTGCTACACCGAGCCCACTCGTATCTGGATAAGGGAAATGGCACAGTGAGGATCCTCTTCTTGGACTTCTCGAGTGCCTTCAACACCATCCAGCCCCTTTTGCTTCAGGACAAACTGAACCGGATGCGAGTGGACCCCTGCCTGGTCACCTGGATCTCCAGCTACCTCACTGACAGGCTGCAGTACGTCAGGCTGAAGGACATCACATCTGACACTGTGATATAGCAGCACCCCAGGGCACGGTGCTGGCCCCTCTTCTCTTCACCCTGTACACCGCGGACTTCTGCTACAACTCGGAGCTGTCTCACATTCAGAAGTTTGACGATGACACAGCCATCGTTGGGTGTATCAGTGACGACAGAGAGGAGTACAGGAGCCTGGTGAGGGACTTTGCTATGTAGTGCAACAGGAACCATCTGCAGCTCAACACTTCAAAGACCAATGAGCTGGTCATTGACTTTGGGAGGTCCAGACCAAGGTCACGACCAGTTCTGATCGAGGGAGTCGAGGTGGAGGCTGTGGATTCCTACAAGTACCTCGGGCTGTGGCTGGACAGCAAGCTGGACTGGACTTGCAACACCAATCACTTGTACAGGAAGGGACAGAGCAGGCTATACTTCCTGAGGAGGCTGCGGTCCTTTAACATCTGCAGAAAACTCCTGTGGATGTTCTAACAGTCTGTGGTCGTCAGTGTCCTGTTTTACACCGTGGTGTGCTGGGGGGGGCAGCACATCCAAGAAGGGCACATCCAGGCTGGACAAACTGATCAGGCGGGCCGGCTCTGTGGTCGGCATGAAGCTGGACTCTCTGGTGACAGTGGCAGAGAAGAGGTCTATGGACAAACTATTGAACATCATGGACGATGCCAGTCACCCTCTGCACACCGTCATCAGCAACCAGAGGAGCCTGTTCAGTGACAGAATGCTCCTTCCCAAGTGCAGGACTAAGACTCAAAAAGTCCTTTGTCCCTCACGCCATCAGACTGTACAACTCCTCTCTGGGGGGGGGGGGGGGGGGGGGGGGAGGGGTAACAGGAGGACAGAGGACGGGAAGGAGCAGTAGCCTAGCCTGACAATAAGCAATACCGGACAATGTGCAATATAATGTGCAATATCTTTCCTGCTGCGCCCCCCCCCCCCCCACTCCCCCCTCCCCATATCTTATTCTTTTATATTAGTATATGTAAATACTTAATTTATTTTAATTTATCTAGAAGTTTTCTCTATTTCTTTTCTCTGTTTATCTGTAATGATGCTGCTGGAATCTTAGGGCCCGTCCACACGAGTACGCGGCCTCACCCAATACGCTGTCGTTTTGAAAAAATCTCTGTAAACGCGGCGTCATTTCCAGAAATATCTGCATCCACATGGATTCACTGGAAACGCCCCAAAACGCTGTAGTACATATGCCAGGCCTGTATGTGGCGCTGTGATGCCGCCACACCAATACACTAAAACCGGAAGAGAAGTCATGGAGCATGTGTATAAAGGTCACGCACTGTTTACAAACAAGCTCATAACATGAGGAGAGGACGATCATGGCCAGCGCAACTCTGAGAGGAAGAGGAGAGTCTTTTGTGTGGACCGACAATGAAGTGGAACTATATGGTAGAAGCCTGTAGTCCGCCATTGTTGTTGTTATGACGCGTCTAGCGGCGGAGGCTGAGGTTAAAGGTTAGCGAGGCAGGGCTTACTGTATATGTCATCGTTTCTGAAAAAATCCGCATTCGCCGTCCAGATGACTCCAGGCTATCCGGCGTTTTAGGACTTTCCCACTCTGAGACCCGTTTTCAAAAAATACCGATTTCACACCTTGAAAAAGCCAGATCCGTCTGGACGCGAGGCCGAAACGATAAAGTATTTATGCGGATTCGACAAAAACGTACTCGTGTGGATGGGCCCTTAATTTCCCTGAGGAAACCCTCCCGAAGGGATCAATAAAGTTTTACCTAATCTATCTACTCTAATCTAAACACAAAGGATAACGGCCTGACCATTATGTTGAAGTTATCTCCTAAAAAGAAAAGTGGAAGAGCTTCTTTTCTCATTCATCATTTTCCAGCTCTATTCAGAATCATATTCATGAGAAATATGACATAGAACTAGTGGAGATGTTAGCACAAATGTTAAAATAAGAGTGAACTGCGATTATATGACACGACTGAGTTATGGCAAAGACTATGTTTGGCTAGTTCGCAATCGACAAGACGACACTGACAGCAGGATTAGCATGAAAGCTGTTTGAGCAGAGTGTAAAGATGAGGAAGTGAGAGCTTGAAAGACTAAAGCACTGCTGCAATCGCTCTCTAAGGAGATATAAGGTAAGGGCTAAATCCCAGCAAGGCCACTATCAGCAGGTTATCGGTAATTGTAGCCGCATTGTAGGTAATATATGTGTGTGCCTGTGTGGGGGGTAGTGTGAGCATGGTCGGCTGGAGGTGGGTTGTGTCACATGATAATTCGCACCTGTGTCTGATTACTGGGAGTCTAATTAGTCATGTATCTTTGTGCTTTCAGAGATGGCAGTAACCAGAGAGAGAGCTGAGACACACCGAGCCGTGTGTGTGTGTGTGTACTGAAAAGCACAAGTGAAAGTAAAACCAGAACACCAAGGACGTAGTAGCTCATCTGGCCTGCCATCAAAACAACCATGATGACCAAAACATCAAACAGACTGAAATGTGACACTGTGAGAGAGGACCAAATTGTTTACAACAGGAAAACCAACAAAGGACTAAATTTTGTTCCCCAAGGGAAGATCTACCCAAAACATCAATCAGAACTGAATTCGCATGATAACAGAGAGGAGATACAATTCTAGTCAGAAGAAAATTTGTTAAGTTGACCTAATGACTAATTCGTTAGCAAAAAATTGACAATAGAGATCTTGCAGTCACGTGACCGGAAAGTACACAGACGCCATCTTGTCGGGCAACAACACAGCTGAATACTGCTGCACTCTTGTACAGAATGGATCACTTTCAACCGACGGACTACACAGCTCATTTTTCTAATGCACAGATAATAGATATATGTCTAAAATAAACGGTCTACAGATTTGTGACCCTTATGGCTTACTGGACGGAGTTTTCACGACCACGACATAAAAAAAAAAAAAACAGAGAGCCATCATAGAATACCTTTACGATACATCCAAAATTCTAACAAAAACATATATATATGTTTGTGTGGATTTACATATAAAAGGCATATACATTTTAAACTGTAAAATATAATTTAAAACTACAAACATTACATGAAGCATACAAAGACGGTGTAATTCATCATACACATTATCTGTAAAACCATGCACAATGTTCACTTCATACATACTAGATTTTCATAAATTTGTATGAGGATAATGCAAAAGCGCCAACTTTCAGGAGTAAATCATACATGGCATATATATATTTTTTATAAGTCCTTATAAGGATTGATCCTTATATTTATAAGGATTTACTACTAAGACAGTGGTAAATTCTTATAAGTTATTTACTGTTTTTTTTCGTACCACACCGCTAAAGACCCAATCCACCTCGCCCCAACCCTCTTTTCTCAGGCTCCCACTTCCCGGAATTTTTTTATTAGAGCAAGTCATAAACTTATGCTGCAAATAACCACATGGATATACAGAAATAAATACATGACGAACCTGAAATGAAATGGTCACTGCACAGGCGCCAGTGATCGCTCCTTCCAGTCGGTACCCATGCCTTGTTCTTGTTGTTTGGATCAGCCCGGCCGATAGCAGCAATCCATTTTGCGCGCCTGTCAGGGTCCCGTGGCTGCCTATGAAACTTTCTTCCTGTTTTCTGACCTCTCCTGTTGTGGCATTTATATGCCATGCAAGTATCCGGCATTGTGGCACGGTAATTTTTGAATATTTCGGCAAAAAAAAAAAAGAAAGTCAGCGGCAGAAAGGCGGCGGAAATATGGCGCTTGACCGCCAAGATGGCGTTTGTCTACAATCTGGAGCGGATGTGACGTCCACATGCAAGTGCTCCATACAAGGACCAAGTTTTGTGCAGAAGGTCCTAGTTCTTTCAAATAAACCAATCAGAACTGAAATCCATTGAGAATTGAGGAGGAGATACGATTTAACTGGAAATAAAGTTGTAAACAATTTATTTACAACAGGAAAATCAACAAACGATCAAGCTTTTGCTCCTCAAAGGAAGATCTACCCAAAACATCGATCAGAACTGGAATGGGGTGAGAAATGAGAGAGGAGATACAATTCCTAGTGAGAGGCCTGGAAAATTCATTAATTGGCCGAATTACTAACTCATTAGTAAAACATTTGACAAAACAACGACCATGTTTTGTGTGGAGGTGATGATTCTTTCAAACAAAACAAATCGGAACGGAAATCCGTGGAGAATTTACGGAGG
The DNA here is from genome assembly GCF_027579695.1 of Neoarius graeffei. NCBI lineage: Eukaryota > Metazoa > Chordata > Actinopteri > Siluriformes > Ariidae > Neoarius > Neoarius graeffei. Next base: position 14,645,735 of record NC_083571.1, read on the forward strand.
AGATACGATTTAACTGAATTGTGGATGGCGGACGGATGACGGACGCCACGCCATGCAACAGCTCATCGGCCTCGTGCACCTTTGAGTTGTTAAAGCCTGCCTCCCATCTCTTCGTTTTCCTCGAACACCATCAAGTGTTCCAGTATGGCAACAGTATGTACAGTATATGCCCACAATGGTTGCATCGGGCGCTTGCTTGCTTCACTGGTGGCTGGGGGATGATGGGGTTTTGTGCTCTTTCTTGCATCACGATCATTGTGTAAGTATTACAAGGTGTTTTTTTAATCTGTTTTTGGTTTATCTTTCCTGCTTTTTCTTTTTTTGTCACTGATCTTTTATTTCTATTATCTGTTGCTCTAATTTTTTTATATCCCTTTTATTTCTTGTCCTGTCTTTCATCCCTGTTGCCTATAAAGGGAGGGGGAGGAAGAGGATAAAAGGGACTAAACCGTGGCTACTTTGAAGAATCTAAAATATCAAACTTTTTTAACACTTTTCTGTTCATCACATAATTCCATATGTGTTCCAGGTGTTGTTTCATAGTTTTGATGTCTTCAGTATTGTTCTATAATGTAGAAAATGGTCAAAATACAGAAAAACCTATGAATGGAGTAGAGGTGTACAAACCAGGGCTTTGAACCGGTTCAAGGAACGAAAACGAAAACCGGGAACTTTTTCTATTTCACATGGAACAGAAACGAAACCAGAAACTTTATTATTTTTTATGTCCGGAACAGAAATGCTTATTAAAAATAATGGTAACCGGTTAATACCGGTTTTTATTTCGTTCCTCAAAGTTTCCGTAGCCTACAAATAAAAAAGCCATTCTCCTCCTGCGCAAGTTTCTATGACCCGCTGGGGTTCACTTCCTGTGTGGACGTTCGCTGACTGAATGGAGAGAGCGGGAAGGTGGACTGCTATCACATCTCCATTACTGAGTGTCTGAGCAAAGAAGAGCCTGAACGATGCAACCTCCCTATTGGCTGTTTGTAAAAATGTATCAGTTGTTGCCCTTCCCACGGGAATCATCGCAGGCTCGAGAGACGAGACCTGACGAGTTAGTTCGTTGGTAGCAGAACAAAATGTCTGGACATAAATTGGGTTTTCAGAAAAGTAAAGAAAATAAACGGAGGGTTGAAAATACAAAAAAGGAGGCAGAAAATGCAAAACGAGTTTTAAGGTAGGACAAATGGTTACTTTTTAAGGCAGCCCGCCGTGGCTGCAGGCTTTCAGTTGTCATTGAATGGTTACTTTTCTGAGGCAGCCCGCCGTGGCTGCCTGCAGGCTTATTTATTATAGCCCATTTAGTTAAAATAGTTGATATAAAATGTTTATAGTTATAGTTATGTGATGGTTGTCCTAATTTAGACTGGTGTGTTTTTTTTTTTGGGGGGGGGGGGGGGGGGGGGTTGCGCGATGTTGCACCCGGGTGCAGATTAGGGCAGAACCGGCCCTGGCTACATTTCAGGTGTAGTTTGTTTTATGTATGTATGTACTTGCATAGATGTGTACTTGGTCTTCCAATATGGCGCCTAACAAACTCTCGCGGCGCGGTGACGTCATGCGGTAGCCCTCTATAGGGCCTGACTAGCCTTTGGTAACACACTAAACGAATTCTCTTTCATTTTTGGCACTTTTTCTGTTTGTGTAGATGGGAAGACATACTGAGAATCCAAATCGCCAACATTTGAAATAATAATTGTTTTGAATTATTTCTTGTCTTATTTAATGAAGGTTGTAATAGAATTAGCCTACATTTGGCTTAAGCTGGATGAGACAGAGACATAATTTTATAGCCATTTGTTAAACAGCTGACAGGGAACGTAATTAACCGTTCCGGGAACGAAATTTTTTTGTTCTAACCGGTTCGGGAACGTCTATTTAATGGTGGAACCCAAAACCGGAAACGTTAAAATTCCGTTTCTGTTCGGAACGAACCAATAGGAAAAAAATTCTGGTTCAAAGCCCTGGTACAAACTTTTGACTGGTACGGTATACTACAAATCACTGATACTGTATAAATCAATTAAGGATTTATTTTGCACTTTAAAAATCTACCTCTTCCCTTTGTTCATTACAGATATCTTGTATTAAAAAAAAAAGTGCTCCGGTATGAAACCATTAACTAAAGTGAAACACTTCCGTGAAAGAAATTCAACTAAAAAGACCTCCGAATTGCATTAGACTAATGTTGATCACGACTGAAAATGCAATGTTAATTATAAAGATTAATATGCAAGTCATTCAGGGTGAATTCCTTTTCTTTAAAGGACATGGGACATGAAACATAAATGCACGCTATATCAGTTTCTTTCCATTAAAAATATGAAATAATTGCATCAACAAATACAAAATTATCTATTAAATTCAGCAAAATCGTTATATTCGTGATGATTATATGGCATTTCTGCTCGAGCTCCGATACGCATATTTTACAACCGGAAGAGCCGCTGTCACGTGATCATACGTCACAAAAACTTTCGGGTACAGCACAAGCGGGTAGATGAATATGGAGAAGTGTGAATCGTGATGATGACGAATGCGACAAAATAGTTTTTGTCTTGGATGACAAGAAAATTGTTTCGTTTTTAGAGTGTTTAACGTACATTGAACATCATGGTGTATTGCGACCTCCCAGTCAGTCAGACGCGCTGTTACTCCTGTTAGCAATGTAGCTAGGCTCAGTATGGCCAATGGTATTTTTTGGGGCTGTAGTTAGATGCGACCAAACTCTTCCACGTTTTTCCTGTTTACATAGGTTTATATGACCAGTGACATGAAACAAAGTTCAGTTACACAAATTGAAATGTGGCGATTTTCTATGCTATGGAAAGTCCGCACTATAATGACAGGCGTACTAACACCTTCTGCGCGTGTAACCCGCACGACGAGGGAAACAACCTGTGCTTGTGCGGGAACAGTCTAACTCCAACTCTAGGTTCTAAGGAGACTGGTTTAGGTTATGGCTAGACCACAGTCAATTACTCACCCCAAGCAACACACAGCACTCACTGATGTCAGAATAATAATACAATAAATATTTATTCACACAATAAATTAGTTCATTCAAGGGAAAGTCATTAAATTTCTACAATAAATAATATTTAGTGCAATAAGGTGCAAGTAAGATCTATCAGTGTGAAACGTGGATAGTAAAAGTGTCAGTCAGAAGAATAATACGCTAAGTTTTGTGCAAATCACTGAAATCCTATTAAATATATGTTATATATATATATATTAAAAATAGATAAGATACTCAATATATTTAATATATTTTAGTCCTATTTGATATCTAAGCCTACTTAAACTATCTTATCATGGAATACTAAACTAATGATTGTGATCAAGTGTTTGATGTGTGTGTATGTGTATGTAACCAGAGAGTACCACCAATAAAATACCAATATCAATATACCACGGGGGTGTAACCCAGGAATGTCATACAAAAAATATCAATGTAAATCCACTACAATGTACCATGGGGGTGTAACCCAGGAGTATCATACAAAAAATATCAATAAAAATATACCTTCTAAGTGCCGGCACTATTTATCCACGTAGTAATTACAAGGGCTCAACAAGGAATGATAACAAAATATTCTTAGATATTCATAGAAATATTCATAGGAAAAAAAAACCCTATGAGATCTCAAAATAATCAACTGAATAAAAAAAATAAACCCAAATAAAACGAGTGCACTCAAAAGAAAAAAAAAAATTTAAATTAAAAGGAATGATGACGTCGGATTCAGTCCTACCACAGTAGCAGGGACAGTGGACGTTGATGGGGGACAGTTCAATCAGAGGAAGACAGGGGGGTGTGCAAGGGGAAAATGATGATAAGGTGGGGAGTGCAGATCAGGGCTCCAGGGGTTCCAGGTAAAGATGAAGGTGATTCGGGGGACGTTTCCAGGGGTACGGAAAAACCAGTCTGCACAGAATTATACAGACTATTCAATTACTATTAAATTCCATTTCATTTAATCACTACAGTAACCTTTCCTTATCCATGTTATTGTTGTCATTACGGCAACATACAAAACAACAAATAAACTCATTCTTACGGCACATCTCCGTAAAGTCAGCTACCGGAGATTGCTGTCTTGCTAGACCGACATTGTTGCTTAGAAACCATGCTAGCCAGAGAGCTAACTGTCCAGCAACGTAACTGTCACTGACCCATACTGATGAAAATATAAGACACTCAAAATTCCTAAAATACACAAAAACCTACTAAACCATAAGGTCGAAGTCCATTCAGAGTATCCTGACTGGTTTTAAGACTATGTCATGCCAATTTACCATGTAGGAAGCTTATAAGGCTCACCAGGACCTGTTTACAATAACCTAGCTTAGCTTAACATATTAGTATAAGTTACAAAGTTAATAATTTGCTCACCAGGATATCGGGTAGGAAAATCAAGCTCACGACGATCTCGGGACTTGATTGCAGGACATAAATCTATATTAAAACAGGGAGTTTTAATCTATTTGTAATAATTGGTTATATTAAGAAAAACATATGGGAATATCATTAGAGCTAGAGACTCATCGAAGGGAAGGAAGTCGATAAAAAAGGAAGGCGTTGAAGATGAGGATCAAATGGGGGGAATCTATTTTCTTTCTATTTGTTCTACTTTCTTCTTTCTTTTCTGTTTTTCTACTTCTACTTCTTCTTAGTCATTCGTTGGTCTATCGTGTCTGATTGAGCGTAGTTGGTTTTCCGCATCTGGTTTGATTCAAAACATTCTATGGCACGCTCTAGGGACTATCAGGAAATTCTTAGCACAATAAAAGAATTAAGGGAGCGTCTGAAAATGACATGGGTTACATTCTCCCCCTCTAAACCGCATGAGTCTCTGCATGCGTGTTAAGACTATTTAGTGCGCCTTCTAGAGGACTTAGACAGTTCTGCTTAGACTTTCGAAGAAGGAGGCAAGAGCTAGCACCAAGGGTCTTCCCAGTTCTCCGTAACACAGTCTTTCAGGTGGACGTCTTTCTCTGGTGGATCTTCGAACTTCAGCGGCTTCTCTCTCTGGCAGGTCAACAGGTTCAACATGGGGTATCGCATCCATGGGTAGCACAGTCTCTGTCTCTTCTTCATCAACTGAGTTTCTCTGAAAAGGTCTAGTCTGTGGCACGGCATTGGTGTGTGGAGATGGCCCATTAACAGGTTCGCTTGCAGGTGAGTGTATGACAGGATCAGTGAAGGGCAATACATTGCTGAGTGGGCTTTTGAACTGATGGACCTTGGTTGGACACGGGTTCAGTCCAGCTGAGGTGGAGGGTTCTGGAGGATACTGTTCTGGGATGTTCTGTGTTGTTTCTCTGGCACCTTCCATTTTGATGAAGGACCTTGTGGAGATCTGAGGGAGTTGTGATGGGTAGCATTCTTCTTCATCACTGCTGAGTTCATCACTGCTGCCACCAACGGATTCATCATTTCTGTTCTGCTGAGTTGTCTTTATCCCGGATCTTAACCTTCTTGTCGGCAGATTGACTTCAGGTTCAGGTCCAGTCTCATCAACAGGCAGGAACCCACAGGGCAGGAGGAGATCTCTGTGGAGGGTGCGGTGCGGAGTGTCACCCCTTTCCTGTCTGATGACATAGACCGGACCATCACCTATTCTCTTCACCACAACATGGACTTCTCTCTCCCACCTGTCTGCGAGCTTGTGTTTTCCTCGAAGGTTCACGTTCCTCACAAGGACTCTGTCTCCAGCAACGAGTTCTGCTGCTCTGACTTTGCTGTCAAATCTTGCCTTGTTCTTTTCGCCCATCTTCCTTGAGCTCTCCGAAGCGAGGGCATAACTGTCTTGCAGGCGTTGACGAAGGCCCTTCACATAGTCTGAGTGCGACTTGAACCCATCTTGGTTTGGCTGAAGACCAAGGAGAAGATCAATGGGGAGTCTCGGCTGCCTGCCAAACATCAGCTCATATGGTGAGTATCCAGTGGTGTCGTTCCTGGTGCAATTGTATGCATGGACTAACGGCTTGACAAAGTCCCTCCAGTGATATTTGTCTTTTTCTTCCAGAGTACCAAGCATGCTTAGGAGCGTTCTGTTGAATCTTTCGACGGGGTTGCCGCGTGGATGATATGGCGTCGTTCTCACTTTCTCTGTGCCAATGAGCGAGCATAGTTCTTTTATGGTGCGGGATTCAAAGTCCCTTCCCTGGTCACTGAGTAAACGACTTGGAAATCCATAATTCACAATGAAGTTGTCCCATAACGCTTTCGCAACTGTGTTGGCTTTCTGATCTTTTGTTGGAACTGCAATGGCATACTTTGTAAAGTGATCTGTGATGACAAGGATGTTTCTGATGTCTCTGTTGTCAGGTTCAATACTAAGGAAATCCATGCATACAAGTTCCAGGGGGTAACTAGTTCGGATGCTTTCCATGGGAGCAGCATTCTGGGCATGCGCCTTCCGTCTCACACACCTCTCACACGTCTGGCACTTCAGCTCAACAGACTGGAACATCTTCGGCCAGTAAAACCTAGCACGGGCAAGGTGGAGAAGACGCTCAGCGCCAAGGTGGCCAAGTTCATCGTGGAGACCATGCAGTGCTCTGGCCCGATGTTTAGTGGGTAAAACCAGTTGATGGACTTCAGTGCCTCTATCCAGACATCTACGGAACAGTACTCCATCTCGAAACTCAAGCCTTTTCCATTCTCTAAGGAGTAGCTTCGTTTCCAATGACTCAGAAGATAAATCTTTGAAGGTAGGCTTCCGCTTGCTCTGGACAAATCTAATCACACATCTGATGGAGGGGTCTTCCCTTTGGGCCTGGTACCAGTCACTATGAGTCATTCCGGGGATAGTGCCTTGCCCTGAAGACTCAAAGTAATCTGGAACGGCAGACGCATCAACAGCCAAGGACTCAGCAAGGATGGGGGATTCTGGCAGCAAACATCCGTCAGCTGGGACAATCATGGAGTGGCGCTGGCATACTGCAGAGAGCATTTCACCAGAGATCAACTTGCTATCTTCGTTCAAGATCCGTTGCTTCATCTCCTCGATCCTTGCTTTCTCTTCCCTGAACTCTTCATCCTCTTCAGATGGACTCTGCGGTCTCCTGGACAACCCATCAGCATCTTGGTTGCTGATCCCCGCTCTATACTTGATGGTGAAGCGGTATGTGGACAAAGCAGCCAACCAGCGATGGCCTGCTGCGTCAAGCTTTGCAGATGTCAAGACATACGTTAATGGGTTGTTGTCAGTAAGAACTTGAAAATCAGTGCCATAAAGATAATCATGGAATTTCTCACAGATGGCCCACTTTAAAGCTAGATACTCTTGCTTATGGACAGGATAATTCTGTTCACTTCGGGACAGCCCTCGGCTGGCATAAGCAACGACTCGGAGCTCTCCATCTTGTTCTTGGTAGAGAGCAGCCCCAAGACCATCACGGCTGGCATCAGTATGGAGGACATAGGGAAGGTTGGGATTGGCAAAGGCCAGGATAGGTGCTGAGGTCAATTTATCTATCAGAGTTCTGAAGGCAGCTTCACATTCTCGCGTCCATTCATCTCCAAAAGGCAGGGTGGGATTAATGAGGGATTTTGTCTTTTCTCTTTTGTAAATCTTTCCTCTCTTCCTCGGTGGCACATATCCTGCTGTTAGGCTATTTAGTGGCTTTGCTATTTTAGAGTATCCTTCCACGAATCGTCGGTAATATCCAGCAAATCCTAAGAAGCATTTGAGCTCTTTTCTGTTGGTGGGACGGGGCCATTCTTTTAATGCAGCAACTTTACTTGGATCTGTATGGACTCCTTCAGCATCAACAATGTGACCAAGGTATTTGACAGAGGTCTTAAAAAAGTGGCACTTGTCTGGGGACAATTTCAGACCATATTCTTTAAGGCGATTCAACACTTTCATCAGTCTGGCCTCATGCTCTTCTAATGTCTCTGAAAAGACAATAAGGTCGTCCAGAAAGACTAAAACTTCGTTCAGGTGCAAGTCTCCGACACATTTCTCCATAAGTCTCTGGAAGGTACTTGGTGCATTTGTCACACCTTGAGGCATCCGGTTGAACTCCCAGAAACCTAGAGGGCAGACAAATGCGGTCTTTTGCTTGTCTTCCTCTGCAACCTCGACTTGGTAATAGCCCGACTTCAGGTCCATCACAGAAAACCATTTTGCACCGCTGAGTGCAGAGAAGGTGTCTTCGATGTTGGGAAGAGCATAAGCATCTTTCACTGTTCGCATGTTCAATTTCCTGTAATCTACGCAAAGTCGAATCTTCCCATTTTTCTTCTTGACAACAACAATGGGTGATGCATATGGACTCTCTGACTCTCTGATGATCCCAGCATCTAGCAGTTCTCTGAGGTGTTGCTTTACAGCTTCTCTGTCGGAGGGGTGAATGGGCCTGGGTCTTTCTCTGAAGGGAGTGTCGTCTTGAAGGCGGATGTGATGCTTGACAGCAGAGGTATGGCCATGGGACAGGTCATCGACAGCAAAGACCTCTGGCATGCTGTTCAGCTTCTCTGTGACTCGTCTCTTCCACTCCTCTGGAATAGGGGAATCTTCAAGGTCAAATTTTAATCTGTTCTCAGAATGGGAAGCATCAGGTGTTAACTGTTGTGGTTCAGAAGGCATCACATACTGTGCAGCCATCAACTGAGCTATGACTTGCCTTGGACGCAGCATGACATCCCGGTCAGTCACATTCCTCAGGACAATGGGAATCTTGTTTGAAGATCTGTGTGGGATCTCTTGAAGGGCACTCTCAACAAACACACCACCTGGTAATGACGACCATTCTGGGGACTCAATCACACATAGGGAGTGTGGGGGGTTCTTTGTCATTCTGACGTCACCAAAGACGGACACTTTTCCTCCTGCGGGGATGGAGATGGAATGGCGCCCATGCAGCTTGATGTTACAGGCTGAATTCTCTTCCTGATGACTCAAGGCAACATGCTGGAACAGCAGGACACAGTCACGATTAAGGTCAGGTCCTTGCAAGAACTCTGGCCCATGCTTTTCCATACCTTCTTTGTATAATCTATCTAAGACATTGGTTCCAACCAACAGGGGAATCTGGGTGTTGAAGTGACAGTCTGGAACGATGAGGACTAAAGAGGAGATCTGCTCAGTGACGCCAGTAATGTTGCCCGGAAAGGAGATGAGGGCTTGGATGTAGCCTTTATAGGGGACATGTTGACCACCTGCACCTTCTATCTGGAACAAGGCTTGAATGGGCTGGATGGGGATGAAGGACAAGTTGTTCATGTAGAATGTCTCTGAAATGGTGGTGACTTGGGAGCCAGTGTCGAGGATGGAGTCACACATTATTCCTTCAATAAAAACAGAGGCAGTGCATCGGGGCCCTACGAGTCCATGGGGGAGGAACTGATCATTCTGACACTGATGGTGATTTTCCTTTCGGTGTGTCCTCCTTACAATGGCATCGAGAGGTTTGGGACTCATATTCTGGCACTGAGCTCCTGAACGTCCCGAAACAGGAGCTGCGACTCGTTTAAAGGCATGGATGAAACTGTGTGCAATCTTCTATGAGCTTCACGTTTTCTTTTCAGCTCCTCATTCTTCTGGTGGACCAGAACAGGGTTGGGGGCACTCGAACAGCGAGCAGCAATGTGGCCATCTTCACCACATTTAAAACAGAACCAAGGCTTTGGGAAGCGAGGAGTATCATGACGAGGCATGGAGGCATTTGTGATCATGCAGCTGGCTTCAGCTGGGCTCATGCTTGGCTGTGGCCTCACATTATCTCTGGTGGACAGAGTGGCAACCTGGTTGCGCAGCTCTGATATCTCATTAAGCAATTTCTTTGTATCATCATGCTTTTCTTCAACAGGTGTGTCAATGCTGTTATAACAGGTGGGTAGGCCATATACTGTGTGAGCGTGTGCCATAGCTTTTGTGCTTCCCATGTGTTTTTTCATCCTGTCCATCTTGGCTGCACGGCGGTCTTCTTCGGTCCTAAGCGAAAGAAGCAGCTCAGGAAAAGATGGTGGATTGCTCTTTTTCTGTTCTAGCTGGAGTCCAATAAGTAAGGAGTGGTCCCAGCACCCTCTGCAAAACTGCCTGAGTAACTGTCTGTCTGACTCTTCAAGAAGGATTCCCCCTCTAGAAACGACCTTTGTGAGAAGAGTCTGAAGTCTGAACAGGTAGTCTGATGGCTTCTCTCCAGCATTTTGGCTTGCATTCAAGAACTTGGCAAACAACTCTTCTCCATCTTCCACCACACCGAAAGCCGATTCAAGCTGATTCACATATGCGTGGGGGACTGAAGTGATCCCAAGTGGCTTGACCATATCCGCAGCTGGGCCAACCAAGCTCTCCAAAATCTTTCTCACTTTCTGTGAGTCAGTGACATGGGCATCACTCAGAAGCAGCTCGACTTGACTCTTCCAAGCATCATAATCTACTTCGCCATTGGGCTTTGGAAGTCTTCCTGAGAAGGTTCGGACTTTGCTCTGACCTGTGTATAAGGGTGCTGAATCATTCCTGATGACATGCTCTACAATGACTCTCTGGACACTGGGAGGGTTTAAAACATCACTGCCAAGGCTCAGTGGACTATGTACAGTTGAGTGATTACTTGAAGGGAGGACTGAAGGAGGCCGACTATTGCATTGGGAGCCCATACTATGAGCAGCTTCAACATTCATGCCGTTCTCAGTGTGTGGCATTGGGCTACATCTTGGGGAGGGACCACTGAGCGTCTTCTCTGAAGCTTGTGACTGAATACGCCTCAGCTCTCTTTCCAGGATGCTGGCATATCCCGAGGTGGCACTACCACCTATGGCACTCAATTCTTCAAGGTACTGGTGGGCTAGCTCTTTGCCTAAATCTTCTTGGCATATGTCTCTAATTGTTCTCACATGCCATAAAATGGCTGGATCATTGGGACTGGGTATATGACCAAGGGTATCTGGGTTGATCTTAGTTATTGAGGTTTCTGAAGCATAAACTATCAGTGCCCTACCATTGGGTTGACCAGGCTCATCAGGAATTCTAATGCACTTTGAAATCTTGCCATTTTGTTCGAAGAAGCTAATTATCATTTCCTCAGTGCTTATTTCATCTACACCTACTACTACCAAGCAGCATTGCCCATGTACTCCATAACGGTTGCAAAGATCCATATTAGACTATGGTGAGCTCTTATTTCAAGTAGGTAAATAGAACCTAATGAGGCGTGGTCAAGGGGTGTGGTATGTGGTCTTAAACACTAGTTAACCAATCTCCTGGCTGGCTCGCCAACTTTCTGTAACCCGCACGACGAGGGAAACAACCTGTGCTTGTGCGGGAACAGTCTAACTCCAACTCTAGGTTCTAAGGAGACTGGTTTAGGTTATGGCTAGACCACAGTCAATTACTCACCCCAAGCAACACACAGCACTCACTGATGTCAGAATAATAATACAATAAATATTTATTCACACAATAAATTAGTTCATTCAAGGGAAAGTCATTAAATTTCTACAATAAATAATATTTAGTGCAATAAGGTGCAAGTAAGATCTATCAGTGTGAAACGTGGATAGTAAAAGTGTCAGTCAGAAGAATAATACGCTAAGTTTTGTGCAAATCACTGAAATCCTATTAAATATATGTTATATATATATATATTAAAAATAGATAAGATACTCAATATATTTAATATATTTTAGTCCTATTTGATATCTAAGCCTACTTAAACTATCTTATCATGGAATACTAAACTAATGATTGTGATCAAGTGTTTGATGTGTGTGTATGTGTATGTAACCAGAGAGTACCACCAATAAAATACCAATATCAATATACCACGGGGGTGTAACCCAGGAATGTCATACAAAAAATATCAATGTAAATCCACTACAATGTACCATGGGGGTGTAACCCAGGAGTATCATACAAAAAATATCAATAAAAATATACCTTCTAAGTGCCGGCACTATTTATCCACGTAGTAATTACAAGGGCTCAACAAGGAATGATAACAAAATATTCTTAGATATTCATAGAAATATTCATAGGAAAAAAAAACCCTATGAGATCTCAAAATAATCAACTGAATAAAAAAAATAAACCCAAATAAAACGAGTGCACTCAAAAGAAAAAAAAAAATTTAAATTAAAAGGAATGATGACGTCGGATTCAGTCCTACCACAGTAGCAGGGACAGTGGACGTTGATGGGGGACAGTTCAATCAGAGGAAGACAGGGGGGTGTGCAAGGGGAAAATGATGATAAGGTGGGGAGTGCAGATCAGGGCTCCAGGGGTTCCAGGTAAAGATGAAGGTGATTCGGGGGACGTTTCCAGGGGTACGGAAAAACCAGTCTGCACAGAATTATACAGACTATTCAATTACTATTAAATTCCATTTCATTTAATCACTACAGTAACCTTTCCTTATCCATGTTATTGTTGTCATTACGGCAACATACAAAACAACAAATAAACTCATTCTTACGGCACATCTCCGTAAAGTCAGCTACCGGAGATTGCTGTCTTGCTAGACCGACATTGTTGCTTAGAAACCATGCTAGCCAGAGAGCTAACTGTCCAGCAACGTAACTGTCACTGACCCATACTGATGAAAATATAAGACACTCAAAATTCCTAAAATACACAAAAACCTACTAAACCATAAGGTCGAAGTCCATTCAGAGTATCCTGACTGGTTTTAAGACTATGTCATGCCAATTTACCATGTAGGAAGCTTATAAGGCTCACCAGGACCTGTTTACAATAACCTAGCTTAGCTTAACATATTAGTATAAGTTACAAAGTTAATAATTTGCTCACCAGGATATCGGGTAGGAAAATCAAGCTCACGACGATCTCGGGACTTGATTGCAGGACATAAATCTATATTAAAACAGGGAGTTTTAATCTATTTGTAATAATTGGTTATATTAAGAAAAACATATGGGAATATCATTAGAGCTAGAGACTCATCGAAGGGAAGGAAGTCGATAAAAAAGGAAGGCGTTGAAGATGAGGATCAAATGGGGGGAATCTATTTTCTTTCTATTTGTTCTACTTTCTTCTTTCTTTTCTGTTTTTCTACTTCTACTTCTTCTTAGTCATTCGTTGGTCTATCGTGTCTGATTGAGCGTAGTTGGTTTTCCGCATCTGGTTTGATTCAAAACATTCTATGGCACGCTCTAGGGACTATCAGGAAATTCTTAGCACAATAAAAGAATTAAGGGAGCGTCTGAAAATGACATGGGTTACACGCGCTTCGACAGCGCATTGATACCTTCACTCGGAGTTGTACCATTTTTTTAGACAGGGCGGACGGACCAGGGCATTCGCCTGCCTGGCCGTGCCCGACGAGGAGCGCTCTCGGACGGCTTGGGAGGCAGACGGCAGCCCCTCCTGGAAGTGTGGTTTTACCATGGGCCTCATGCGGTAAGGATTAGTATTATAATTTTGGGTGTATCAATTATTGATTATCATAATTCTGACTCGTTTCGCCATTTTGAATGTTTTCATCTCGGACTCTGGAAGCATTGTATCTCAATCAATCTCGAAAAATATCAGCAAAAAAAAACTAGATTGCAACGGACTTTAGCTAGATCTATGATGAACTTTCAATGTATGATACAAAAATAATACTTCTTTCAACAGATCATTAGCCTTTGAGCAGAATTGTTTTTAACTTACCAGGAAGTGTTATCCAGCCGACCGCTTTCAGTTTCATGGGGATTGAATGAACTCTCACTCTCAGAATCATCTGACCCGTCAGAGTAAAGACAAGATCCATGTTCATGTGAATTTCCAGCTATCGGTTCGAATTGATAGGGTCTAACTTCACATCTCTGTGAAACATCGGGAATATCACTGTCGATGGTGTCCATTTCGGTAACCTGTTTACATTAGATTCCCAAGCGCTGGCTCCTTGGAAAGTTTTTGTGACGTCACGGGTCACGTGACCACCTAGCTCATTAACGAATCCTTGTTTTACGCTGATGTATAAAAAAGTTGAATAATGTGATGATTTTCACATTTTTGATGCCCTGCAGTGATTTAGATGGCATTTCTTATGTCCTTTATACATAATTATACCCAGAAAAAAATCCATGTCCAATATCCTTTAAGGGAGACACTTTTTAACAGGTTCACCCCAACAAAAGTGTGTGAAATGCTATATGGCACACATTCAAAATAAATTGTATGGCAGCCAGATTGACACACTTGAGGAAACTTGCAAATATCAAACAAATGCTCCAGGCAGCATTTTCTGCTGAAACCTACCGAAGTGTGCAGAGAACTATTTCTCTGTCAACACACAGGTCATCTTTGGGCAGTAAACTTTCCAAAGTTTGAAACATTTGAGACAAATCAAATCAATACAAAAATCAGCAAACAAAAAGGGTCCGTCAGCATTTGGAAATTCCACCAGGGTCATGCTGAGGTTTGTTCTGGAACATGAAAACTAAAAACACACCAATGAAATATAGACTTGCGGCTCTGCCTGCTGCTCTGAGAGGCACAACTACGAGCCACTGTAGGAAAATGAATCATGCTCATGACAAGAGAGAAACGGCACACATATATACTCACCAAACAGATTACTGGAGTGGCCTTGCTTGGAGACGGGCCGCAGCTCATTGGAGCCCCAGGCATAGCGCTTGTAATTATCCCAAGCAAACTGCATCATCTGAGGAGGGAGGAAAGGAAAAGTAGGGAATGGTTTAGAAGATCTCCTTGGAATTAAAGCAAAAAGAAATGCTTCGTGAAATAAGCCATAACTAGGCACTTTACAGCATGCCAGTATGCCATATTTGTAAAATCGAATGCCTTTCTTCTTATTTCACTCGTGTTTTCCAGACCTTGACCAAAAAAGCTCCAATTTTACTGCCATTATTAAATATTGCTCTAGCAAATTTTTCTCTCAACCCAGCTTCTCAAGCTTTTAATTCTACTAAATGTTGATAGAACCATAACCGAGTAGAAATAAGCAAAGACGATGACGATAATGGAGTCTTTTGCTCCCAGCATCAAAGAAGGTCTCCAGACATTCAGATGCACAGCATACTACACCGATTAAAGGAAGACATTGCTGAGCAGCCTCAAGGAAAACATCAGTGACTTCAACTAAGGCCCTAAAGAGATACACGCGGAGGTGGTGAATCAATATTCAAAAAAGAAAAAGCAAAACACCTACACCAATGACCAAAAGGCCAATGTATAAAACAGCCTAAGAGTTTCATAAAGCAGTGGAAAGAAGAAAAACAACTGAAAAATGTCATGAAGGTCCTTGTAGGGCTGACAAAAAAGGTGGGATTTCCCTATCTGGCCATCCAAGTTTTCAGAAAAAGGTTATCATACACCAGACACAAGTCTCAACCTCAGTCTGATAGAACATGAAATTGATTTTTCCCCGCCAAAACATCAGAACTTCTTGTTCTTTATGGTCATCCTGCAATTTCTCTAGAGGTCTACAAGCAGAGCTGTCAAGGCAAACTCTCCACAAATCTCTTCTCAATGCTTTCCTGCTGTTTCAGTCGACATGAAGTCATTTGCAGCACAGCGTGTGATTCAAACACCAACCGACTGGCTCCACTGAAATTAGATCAGTTTATCGACTGCTAACTTAACTCAGACTGCAGCTTAATCAAGGAGCTGCCTCTGCTTTCCTGCATTCCTTGCTCAACTCCAACCAGAGAAAAATTGAGAATTAACTTAGCAAGTAGAAAACGAGGTCCAAAATTGAGCTGCTCTGAAAACACTGGTGATCAGTCAGGAGTCCTGGCGAAGTTCCTCCAGGCCTCCAATCTCCCTTAGACAGCAGATAAAACTGTAAACTCTATTCTTGATTTCTTATTTGGGGCTGGGAGGATGCTAGCAATATAAAACGGCTCATTATCCCTGCATGATTTTTTTTTTTTAAATCATGTAGATCCAGAAAAACATTTGCCCTATTATCGGTAGATTTCTATTTAAAATCCTGATGATTCCCCAACCAATTAGTGGCTGGGAGCTCAAGAGAACAAAACCGGCCTGTACTCTCAGAGAGGGAGGGGTTGCATAATCTCTCTCCACTGGCAATTACCGCAACGCTAGCCAATCACGGGTGTCTGTGAACACATGCATACAGAAGTGGGCAGACAGCACTCTTGTCAGAGTGTGTTACACTACCCCATAGCGCTGCATGAGCAGGAGTTTGAAAAGATGCGATCGGCTGGGGTCACATGCTTCAGAGGAAGCAAATGATGGGGGAATGGGGGAAGCCATGGCCTAATGATTAGAGAAGCAGTTTTGGGACAAAAAGGTCACCATTTCAATTCCCTGGATGAGAAGGAATGTCTGAAGTGCCCTTGAGAAAGGCACCTAACCCCAGGCTGCACTAGGTATGTTGTACGTTGCTCTGGCTTTGAGCGTCTGCCAAGTGCCTATAATGTAATGTAACCTTCGCCTTCCCTGGTTGGCAGCTGTCGTGAGATGGGAGGAGACCTGTTTGGTGGGTTTGAACTGGCTTTGACTAAATTAGGGAGAATATCGAGCGGGGGAATAATGTAAATCAACAGGGTGGCTTGAATGTGCATTCAGTCCCCACAGATCTTGAAAGAAAGGTGTCCAGTCGCTCAGAGGAAACCTTGGGCATCAGAACAAACCAAAATCCATGGCATATTACATTACATTAATGGCATTTAGCAGACACTCTTATCCAAAGCGACGCACAACATGCAAAGAGCAGCCTGGGAAGCAGTTGGGGGTTCGGTGCCTTTCTCAAGGGCACTTCAGCCATTCCTTCTCGTCCAGGGAACTGAAATGGTGACCTTTTTGTCCCAAAGCTGCTTCTCTAATCATTAGGCCATGGGCTTAATAAAGCATAGCTGTTTCTTTTCATTGCAATAATTAAAGCAAGGTGCAGAGAATTTTAATACCTAGCTATATTAATACGCCAAATACCAAGTATTCTTATTAGGTATGCATTTGTTGCCTGTCTGTGCCATGCCAGCTGAGTAACCTTCATCTTTCGAACAGCAGCAGACACAGTTGATGTCAAACAGTGACACGGTAATGGGACAAGTGTCGTTACCGTGGTGTCAGTGATTTCATATGTCCTGGAAGAAATTCTGAGACAATTTGCTGCCACACAAACACAAGCCGAGAGAGACAAGAATCCTCTGGGACGGATTGGGACTAACTGGTGCCAAGCTTGGAAGGAAAGTACATCAGCCTGGCTCAACACTATTGCAAAAACCTGCTAGAACCAATGATGTGAGAGCGCTGAGTTAATCTCTCTACTATTCTCTTCATGTTTGTCTCGATATGATGTGGGCAATCAGCTGTGCAGAACGAATAAGAGATCATACAGTCTCTGCAGGGATAAGAGGATGCAGAGCACCTGCTTGTTCCTGTGTAGCCACTTCCAAGTACACAGACAGCAGGACTCTCTAAAGCAATTTCCAAACCTGGAGAGGTAATTTACAGAATTTTATAAGCATGCTGTAACAAACCTCATGTTTTCGCTGTGTGATAACAATTCAAGTTTGAATTAAATAATCAATTCGCCATCCTTGATAGTTAATATTGGGCAGAAATGTCTGAGAATCACATCATAGCCCACAGAGACAAATTCTCTCTGCGCCGAAGCCTCCTATCTCTTTCAGTTTCTGTTGTTAAGGCCAATCTGTTCTGTGTGAAAAGGGGGACTTTGTACAGACTGTGTTGTTTCGGTCAAGAAAGGTGGGCTTGCCAAACAGGATTTGGACGTGAGGGAAGAAAGTGAATGGGCTTGTAGTCCAAGAAAAGATCTGAGAGAAGTGCTTTGTAGAGAGTTCAATTGAGAAAGCATTCATGGGAGAAAGAAGGAAAGAGAATGAGTTCATGACAAAAAAAAGAGAAACTGAAAACAAGAAAATCAGGCTTTGTGGTTTTTTCGTGGCAGAGGGAGGGAAGCAGCATTGTGGTTTGAACTGGATGCGTAGAAACAAGCAGTTCCACATAAGGGAAACTAAAATCATATTGCACGATAACCTTTGAGACTTTTAATTCTTTGCATATTTTATCAGCCAGAATGGCAGCATATGACCAGATGTTGTAGCTTTTTTGGCACTGTATTAGTGTTTCTCTTTTCTCCACTATGAATTTGCTGTCTCAAATTTGTCTCATTTTATTGTCTGCACAAGTTTCTCTGCAAACACACCTATATCCTAGATTCTATAGCCTCAGACTAAGCTCTCCAACTCACCCCATGTGGTTCCCTGGTGCCATGGGTGAGTCATAGACGGAAGCATCAAGCCAAAACCATTTGTCTATTTACAGAAACGTGATCACGTTTCTAAAATTCGAAAACAAGCCTAATGTCCTTCAGGCTTTGGAGTACTTTTACTTGTGGTCTTCCTGGGACAAACGGGACTTCTAGAATAGGTGAGAGCAGAAACAGAAAACTGAGAAGACACCCATTTTCAGCTCGACACACATGATGCAGAAAAATGTGTTCAGAGCAGGCAGGTTGTGTCAGGATGGCAGGAAGATGGATTTCCTTTCATTCAGCTATCTAAAATTTGGGCATCTGTCTTCATCAAGAAACATACAGAATCACTAAGCACATTACGCAGATTGAGTTTACCATAAAAATGAAATTACGTTCAAGGCTGCGGAGTTGGCTTATTTTCATAACAAGCTTTGTTTAAATATGAGGCTAATTGTAGGAGTCCTCTAAAGCCATGGCCTAATGGTTAGAGAAGCAGCTTTGGGACCAGAAGGTCGTTGGTTTGATTCACTGGACCAGCAGGAATGGCTGAAGTGTCCTTGAGCAAGACACCTAATCCCCAACTGCTCCCCAGGCTGCTCTGGATATGTTGTATGTTACTCTGGAGAAGAGTGGCTGCTAAATGCCTGTAATGTAATGTAATAAAAACAGGCATAAACCCTACATCATACTCCAAGCTAAAACGAATACTCAGGTGGAGATTTCCATCACCTTTTCTGGGTCACTTATGGCACTGGTATGAAACAGGCAGTCAATCTCAAATTCAATTCAGTGGAATTGTGAGTTTATGCCACGGCACTGATGAATTCTTGAATCTAATTGGTCATAAGGTGTTGATTAACTTTCTGTAACTTTGGCAATAGTCCTGGCAATAAGTCAGATATAGTTCTAATACATTACCGTTTCTATAGATCATTCTCAGGGACTCATATAGCCCACAGGGAGAAAAATAAGTGATTAGTGAGGCAATAAGTGAACAGGAACTAATGAAGAAATTTGTTTTACAGGGACCGCATAGTATTAAGAGCATTTGTATCATCTTTAATCTTCTTTTAAAACTTAATGCTCATGATTGAGTGATGCAAGACATGCAGATGAGACACACAAGACAGCAAAATTCAGTCTCATGCCTAATCTCAACTTATCTCCAGAAGAAACAAGGTTGGAAATTTGTCCGTCTTCTGCGCCTTCATCTTCAGGCAACTTTATCAAACCATATTTTTCCACAGTGTAGAAATCTGTAATCCTCTCATCCCATTCCTCAGCATGTACAAGCTGCTCACAGCGGGCAGGCACTCCCCTTCCGCTTTAAGAAGACTCTTAACCGATTGAATGAATGTGTCTTGATCTACACCACTGATCTCAATGGTACTAAGGCACAAGAAAGCAAACAAGAAAACACACCGACTGGATTTAACATCCTAGAGAACCGAGTCATCGCCCACATACAGCTGTAGAGGACCACAGATGAGATGAGATGCGAAAAAGCAGGAACAATAAAAACCCACACCAACTGGGCATATCCTTCATTCTACCCTTAAGTTCCAGTGTAGCATCACATCTGTAACTCCATGATGTCCCAAATGCCTCAGCTCATATTCCAAACAGTAGATATAAAAAGTCTAACCCCCCTGTAAAACTGGCAGGTTTTTGTCAAGTAAAAAAAAAAATGAAGCCAAGATAAAGTGCTGTGAAAAAGTATTTGCCCCCTTACTGGTTTGTTCTATTTTTGTATATTTGTCACACTTTAATGTTTCATGTCATCAAACTAATTTTAATATTCGATAAAGATAGCCCAAGTAAACACAAAATGCAGTTTTCAAATGATGATTTCATTTATTGATGGAAAAAAAAAAAGTTACCCAACCCTACCTGGCCTTATGTGAAAAAGTAATATCAGTTGCAGGATCCAGGGGTACAAGATGTATACTGTGTATATATTGTTAAAATATGTAACAACAAAGAGGGCAATAAAATCGGTACTGCTCACACAGGTTACTAGAAGGGAAAACAACCAACATGTAATTTTTTAGCGAGTTTAGTATTTGGAAATTTGAGCTAAATTCCGATGTAACGCATAACATAAAAGCCGCTCACCAACAGAACTTTTATTCACTATTTTTAAAAAATGCATCAATTTTCTTCAATTTTTGAATTAATTTTACACTTTGACTATTATGCTAACAATATATAGACCTAAATTGGAGAATATGGAACTCAAGAATTAAAAATTTCAAGCAAAATAACAAAATGCATTATGTAACACTGTTTTTAATTATACTCATATATAAAATAAATCACGAAGTTTTAATTTCATACAAGCTAAAGTTTTCATCTCATCTCATTATCTCTAGCCGCTTTATCCTTCTACAGGGTCGCAGGCAAGCTGGAGCCTATCCCAGCTGACTACAGGCGAAAGGCGGGGTACACCCTGGACAAGTCGCCAGGTCATCACAGGGCTGACACATAGACACAGACAACCATTCACACTCACATTCACACCTACGGTCAATTTAGAGTCACCAGTTAACCTAACCTGCATGTCTTTGGACTGTGGGGGAAACCGGAGCACCCGGAGGAAACCCACGCGGACACGGGGAGAACATGCAAACTCCACACAGAAAGGCCCTCGCCAGCCCCGGGGCTCGAACCCAGGACCTTCTTGCTGTGAGGCGACAGCGCTAACCACTACACCACCGTGCCGCCCACAAGCTAAAGTTCTGTTCCAAAAAAATACGCAGGAGTTCTCATACGATTTATTTACTGTTTGCGAATTTTCAGCTTTCTACTTCTGATAACAATTCCAAAATTACACTGAATTCTCAGCCCCGAACACATTTTATGCAGATAAAAATTACAGGAAAGCTCAGCCATTTTGCTTTGAAAAATGCTTTCTTGGGATCGTGTACAATGCGTTTTAACAACAGCAAGGCCTGAACTGTCATTCTCATATCCCAAATGTCCTTTTGGTACTAAATCTTCTTGATTCCATCGTAAACAACTCCCAAAATTACACATTTTCGGAAACCCTGAACACACATTTCGATCAACAATGTCTAAGAATTGCTTTGGCAGTATCAATTTACAAAGCAAGCGAGCGTGGAAAACAAAAAGATTCGAATTTACTTCTTCTCTGCTCACTTCGCAGCCATTTCTTCTTCGTGTGAAGGTCTTTGATTAACTGTTAGAGGGGGGCTAATATAATAGTACCCCTTTGTGGCAGTGGGGGCGTGGCCAAGCAGCAGTTTGTGAATGGAGGGCGGGGTTGGGGAAGGTAAATGGCTAAGTCATTACACCTGCTGTCAATTAATGTGTGTGTGTGTGTGTGTGTTGCAGGGATGAAGCACAAAAGGAGGGAGAGAGCAGAGAAGATGCTCTCTCTCCCGACCACAACGCATGTGTGTGTGTAGTGTGTGTGATAGTGTGAGTGAGTAAAGCTGAAAAGCTAATATAAGTGAATTAAAGAAGTGTGTATGTGAACATCAACTCTCGCCTGCCGCGGTTCTGTGCTCCACCCACATCAGGAACTGCTACAGTGGTGCCGAAACCTGGGACGCACAGGAGGGAATCACCCCATGGAGTCCTCCCCATTCGAAGAACTCATCCTTGCCCTCACTACCACACAGCAGAACCAGCATCAAGCACTGATCGCCCTCTGAAAGGAACAAGAGCAGTGCTTCAAAGCCTTGATGCTGGCCCAGCAGGAAGATCGCCAGGCGTTCCGGCATCTGCTCACGTCGGCAGGGGCGTCAACCATCACCGCATCCAGCACCCTCACAAAGATGGGCCCCCAGAACGATCCGGAAGCGTTCCTCGCCCTCTTCGAACAAGCAGCCGAGGCATGGGGGTGGCCGCTGGAGCAGAGCTCGGCGCGCCTCCTCCCACTCCTGACTGGCGAGGCGCAGCTCGCAGCACAGCAGCTCCCTGCTGACAGCCGACTGGTGTATGTTGGCCTGAAGAAAGCCATCCTGCAGCGGGTCGGCCGCTCCCCGGAATAACACTGCCAGCGCTTACGGTCGCTGGCATTGGAGGAGGTCGGCCGTTTGCATTCGGCCAGCAACTCCGGGACGCCTGCTGGCGGTGGCTGAGGGCAGAAGATTGCGATGCCAATGAGATCATCGATCTGGTGGCACTGGAACAGTTCATCTCTCAATTTCCGGAAGGAACGGCGGAATGGGTCCAGTGTCATCACCCGGCGTGGCTGCAACGAGCCATCGAGCTGGCGGAGGACCATCTGGAGGTGCCTCCGACGGCAGGCAGACGAGGCGTCTCTCCTCACTTCTCTTCTCTCTCTCCTCCCTCAGTCTCTCTTTTCCCCTCCCCACCCCGTTCCCCTACAACGGAGGCGGCCCGGCTCCCCCCCAGCCGGCCCGTCGCACCTGTGGTATCCTCCCATCTTCCTCTTCCGTCTCTGTGTTGTCTCCTCCTCAGGTTAGTGACTCCCATAACACCGGTGCAGAGGGGAAGCCTGGACCGGTGTGCTGGCGCGGCGGGGAGTCGGAGCTCCGCAAGGGAGGTGGGAGCTCCGCAAGGGAGGTGGGAGCTGTGATCTGGATCCCCGACGGATCCCCGGAAGCTAGTGTGGCATTGACTGGGGAAGCTGTCACAGAGCTGTCTACGTCAGCACAGTGCCAGAGCAATACAAGGAGTGAGGAGCACCCCGCCCCTCCTCCCTCTCTTGGGGATTTCCCGTTAGAGCAGTCGTGAGACAAGACTCTGTGGCATGCGTTTGACCAAGTGAGAGTAATCAATGGTCAAACTCTCCAGCCAAGCGCGACACCGGCCCTCCCTTATTTCACTATTATTAAGGATAGGTTGTACCGAGTGACGCAGGACACTCAAACTGGAGAACAGATAACTCAATTATTGATCCCAAAGAGCTGCAGGGAACTCATATTCCATGCGGCTCACTTTAATCCCATGGCTGGACACTTGGGGCAGGACAAAACACTGGCCCAAATAATGGCCCGGTTCTATTGGCCAGGGATTCACGGGGACATCCGTTGGTGGTTTGTGGCGTGCCGTGAATGCCAATTAGTAAATCCTGTGGCCACTCCAAAAGTGCCTTTGCGCCCTCTCCCTTTAATCAAGACCCTGTTTGAGCGAATTGGGATGGATCTCGTCAGGCCATTAGATCAGTCAGCACAGGTATATCGCTTTATTTTAGTTCTAGTGGACTATGCAACGTGATAATTGGAAACAGTGCCTCTCCGCAATATCTCAGCATGCAGTATTGCGGAAGCAAGCTTCCATATTATCTCCCGGGTCGGGATTCCGAAAGAAATCCTGACAGACCAAGGCACTACATTTATGTCATGCACACTGCATGAACTGTATGAGTTACAAGGGATCAAGTCTATCCGCACCAGTGTCTATCACCCACAAACGGATGGCTTAGTGGAGCGCTTTAACCAAACACTCAAAAACATAATCCGGAAATTTCTAAGTGAAGATGCACGTAACTAGGATAAGTGGCTCGAGCCCCTGTTATTTGCAGTACGAGAGGTCCCACAAGCCTCCACAGGGTTTTCTCCATTTGAATTATTATATGAGCGTAAGCTGCATGTCATTCTGGATGTGCTACGAGAAAATTGAGAGGAGGGACCTTCGCCTAGCAAAAACGAAATTCAGTATGTTCTTGACTTGCGTGCAAAACTCCACACCCTCACGCACCCAACCCAGGAGAATTTGCAGCAGGCTCAAGAACGTCAAAGCCGGCTGTATGACAGGGGCATGCGCCTTAGAGAGTTCACGCCGGGAGACAAAGTGCTCGTATTATTGCCCACGTCAAGTTCTAAATTAATCGCCAAGTGGCAACGGCCCTTCGAGGTCACATGGCATGTCGGGGACATCGACTATGAGGTGAAGCGAACGGATAGGGAGCGGAGCATTGCAAATTTACCACCTCAACCTTTTAAAACACCCGTGGTGTTGGCATCGGTAGTCCCGGAGAAGGCGGAGCTGGGGCCGGAGGTAAAAAGGACAACATCTCGAACCACTCCGGTCCCTTGTGGAGACCACCTCTCACCGGCCCAACTCACAGAGATAGCCAAGTTGCAAAAGGAATTTTCCGACGTGTTCTCACCCCTTCCCGGTCGTACCCACCTCATAGAACACCACATAGAAACGCCCCCAGGGGTGGTGGTGCGTAGCCACCTTTACCGCTTGCCTGAACACAAGAAAAAGGTGGTTCGGGATGAACTCAAGGCCATGCTCAAAATGGGCATAAATCGAGGAGTCCCACAGTGACTGGAGCAGCCCAGCAGTCCTGGTGCCCAAGACCAACGGGTCGGTCCGGTTCTGTGTGGACTATAAAAAAGTCAGCGCGGTGTCTAAATTTGACGCATACCCAATGCCTTGCATTGAAGAGTTGCTTGATCGGTTAGGCGCTGCTCGCTTTTATTCGACACTGGATCTAACAAAGGGATATTGGCAGATCCCCTTGACTCCTCTATCCCGAGAGAAAATGGCCTTTTCCACACCGTTTGGATTACACCAATTTATCATGCTCCCTTTTGGGTTATTTGGGGCGCCCGCTACGTTCCAGCGGCTCATGGACAAGGTCCTCTGCCCTCACGCTGCCTATGTGGCCGCATATCTAGACGATATAATAATCTACAGCCGTGATTGGCCGTGGCACTTGGAACATCTGAGGGCCGTTCTAAAGTCGCTGAGGCATGCAGGGCTCACAGCTAACCCGAAAAAGTGTGCAATTGGGCAGGTGGAAGTACGGTATTTGGGGTTCCACTTGGGTCATGGGCAGGTGCGTCCCCAAATTAACAAGACTGTAGTGATTGCGGCCTGCCCGAGGTCCAAGACCAAAAAGAAGGTGAGACGGTTCCTGGGGCTTGCTAGCTATTATCGTAGGTTTATACCTAATTATTTGGATGTCACCAGCCCGCTAACCGATCTCACTAAAAAGGGGGAAAAGCTGCACTGTGTAGGGGGCCACTTTTGCACTCCCCTGACTTCTCTCTCCCCTTTATTTTGCAGACTGACGCATCGGACAAGGGGTGGGGGCCGTTTTGTCCCAGAAGGTGGAGGGTGAGGCGCGCCCCTGCTGTACATCAGCCATAAACTCTCGATGCGTGAAAGCAAGTACAGCACCACTGAAAAAGAGAGTGTCTTGCCATCAAGTGGGCAGTCCTCGCCCTCCAATACTACCTGCTGGGGCGCCCTTTCACTCTGTTTGGACCACGGGCCCCTCCAGTGGCTCCACCGCATGAAGGATACCAATGCGCGGATCACCCGTTGGTATCTCACCCTCCAGCTGTTTAAGTTTGAGGTGGTCCACAGGCTGGGGGCACAGATGGTGGTGGCCGACTTCCTGTCCCATAGGGGGGAGTCAGCTTCAGGTCGGACAGTTCCCCGGCCTGAGTCGGGTGGTGGGGGTATGTGGCAGTGGGGGCATGGCCAAACGGCAGTTTGTGAATGGAGGGCAGGGTCGGGGAAGGTAAGTGGCTAAGTCATTACACCTGCTGTCAATTAATGTGTGTGTGTGTGTGTGTGTGTGTGTGTGTGTGTGTGTGTGTGTGTGTGTGTGTTGCAGGGATGGAGCATAAAAGGAGGGGGAGAGCAGAGAAGAGGCTCTCTGTCCCAACCACAATGCATGTGTGCGTGTAGTGTGTGTGATAGTGTGAGTGAGTAAAGCTGAAAAGCTAAAATAAGTCAAATAAAGAATGTGTGTATGTGAACATCAACTCTCGCTTGCTGCGCTTCTGTGCTCCACCCACATCAGGAACTGCTACACCCTAATAACAATAGATATGACGAACAGCCTTGCTAAACATTGTGTGACTAGCGAAGATAGCGTGACGTTTTACACTTCGCTTGCAAAATAACAATATCACACTGGAAGATTCTACGAATTCCATAGTTATTTGGAGAAAAAAACAAAAGGAAAAAAAGAGCTCAAAGAAAAGAGAGTATTATGAGAAAAACCAGGAGGCACTGGCTGAAAAAGCAAGGGAAAGAATGTGAACGCTCCGTGAAAAGGGAAAGCAAAGTAAAATGGATCCTCACATGCAAACACGGACAGAGGTACAAAGACCAATTGAAATGCTGCCCTAGCGTTAAGAGACAATGTTACAGACATGACATACAAACTTGACAACAACAGACCATTGTCTATGCGAACACAATGAGAGCTATCTATGGTGACCTAAAGAAACTCAAGAGGCATAAAAATGAGCTATTCAAGCTTATGCCTAGCCAGCATGAGGAAATAATGTCTTCTTTTTAGAAATAAAAATGAACTTGTATGATTTCTGCACAAGAATGCAAATCTCATCTCCTCTAGCCACTTTATGCTGTTCTACAGGGTCGCAGGCAAGCTGGAGCCTATCCCAGCTGACTACGGGCGAAAGGCGGGGTACACCCTGGACAAGTTGCCAGGTCATCACAGGGCTGACACATAGACACAGACAACCATTCACACTCACATTCACACCTACGGTCAATTTAGAGTCACCAGTTAACCTAACCTGCATGTCTTTGGACTGTGGGGGAAACCGGAGCACCCGGAGGAAACCCACGCGGACACGGGGAGAACATGCAAACTCCACACAGAAAGGCCCTCGCTGGCCACGGGGCTCGAACCCGGACCTTCTTGCTGTGAGGAGACAGCGCTAACCACTACACCACCGTGCCGCCCAGAAGGCAAATCTTAGACAATAAATGTGAAAATATCAAAAAAGACCACATCCACAATGCATTCTGGGTATTAATTAAAATTAATAGATAATCTCTCAAAATGACTAAAATATTTGTTCTCATGATTAAATCTAATAAATCAATATTCTGATGACAGATAAGTGACTTTGTGAAATTGTTAATTTTTCTCATATATTACACCTTTGTACCCCTGGCTCCTGCAACTGATCTAAATACCCCCCTCAACCAATCAACCTCAACCAATCAACCAATTAACCAAATTTAATTGATAATTAGGTTCAATTTCACTCACCACACCCAGGCATGATTACTGCTAGACCTGTTCAATCTAAATATCACATAAATAGAACCAGGCTGGCAATGTGAAGTAGGCTAAAAGATGCTGTGAAATAAAGAATTTCAAGAACAGATATGCAACAAAATAATTTAAATCTATCAATCTGGAAAGGGTTACAAAGCTATTGCCAAGGCTGTGGGACTCCAGTGAACCACAGTGAAGGCCATTATCTACAAATAGAAAAAATTTGAAACAGTGGCAAACCTTCCCAGGAGTGGCCGGCCTTCCAAAATTCAATCAAGAGTGCTTTGACGACTGATCCAGGAGGTCACAGAAACCCCCCGATGAACATCTAAAGAACTGCAGGCTTCACTTGCATCAGTTAAGGTCAGCATTCATGATTCTACAATAAGGAAGGCACTGGGCAAAAAAAAGTCATCTATGGGAGAGTTGCAAGGCGCAAACCACTGCTGACCAAAAAGAACACAAAGGCTTGTCTCACATTTGCCAAAAAGCATTTTGATGACCCCCAAGACTTTAGGGATAATATTCTGTGGACTGATGAGTCAAAAATAGAACTTTTTGGAAGACATGGGTCCCAGTACACATGGCGTAAGGCTAACACAACATTCCAAAATAAGAACATCATACCAACAATCAAACACAGTGGTGGTCGTGTGGTCTGGGGCTGCTTTTCTGCTTCAGGACCTGGATGACTTGCCATAACTGATGGAAGCATGAACTCTGCTCTTTACCAGAAAATCTTGAAGGAGAATGTTTGCCCATTAGTTTGTGACCCAAAGCTCAAGCACAGCTGGGTTATACTGCAGGACAATGATCCGACGCACACAAGTCCACTTCTGAATAGCTCAAAAGAAATAAAATTAAGGTTTGGGAGTGGCCTAGTCAAAGTCCTGACTTGAATCCAATTGACATGCTGTGGCAAGACCTTAAACGGGCAGTTCATGCTCAAAAACCCTGGCATGTGGCTGAACTGAAACAATTATGCAAAGAACAGCGGGCAAAAATTCCTCCACATCGATGTAAAAGACTCATTGAAAGTTATCGCAAACGTTTAAATTGCAGTTGTTGCTGCCAAGGGTGGCCCAACCAGTTATTAGGTTTAAGGGGACAATTACTTTTTCACATGGGTGATACAGGTTTTGATTAACCCTTTACTTTTAATAAATGGAGTGATCATTTAAAAGCTGTGTTTTTGTGTTTACTTACATCGTCTTTACCTTATATTAGACTTAGCTGGATGATCTAAAACATTTAAATGAGATAAATAAGCAAAAATGGAAGAAATCAGCGGGGGAGAATACTTTTTCACAACACTGTAAATCATGTTAGAACTTTTTCCATCCTCAGTGTGAAATTACAACACATAAAAATTAAGTGAAAAACCATCAAACATTACAGGGGAAAATAAGGGGGAAAAGTTGCAATAACCTGGGTGTATAAGTGTGCACACCCACCCTTTTATAATTGGGGATGTAGCTGTGTTCAAGCTCATGTTCAAAAACAAAGATCATGCAGCTGTCAGTGAAATTATTCTGATTAACCCCAAATAAAGACCAGCTGCTTCTATAGGATTTTCTTAACATCTTAGTTTCCTACAACTGCCGAAGCTATGTTCCGTAAAGACCTTACAGAGCATTTATCTCACTTGATGAAAGATATCAACCAGAAGAGGGGTGTAAAAGACTTTCCAAAACACTAGACGTATCACCATGAAGGCTGTCATCATCAAGTGGAGAAAATGGGGCACCACAAGAACATCCCTCCGAAATTTATAAACGCACAAGACAAAAACTTATGAAGCAGGCTGCCAAGAGACCTATTACAACATTAAAAGAGCTGAAGGAATATCTGGCAAGTATTGATTACTCTCTGCAAGTGATGGCAATCTCTCGTATTCTCCACATCCAAGCCCAACTAAATCACCTTAATGAGATGGTTTAATGTGGAAAAATGTGTTATGCTCTGATGAGAGCCATTCCAAAAGTTATAATAATTCCAAAATACCAAAAGATATATTTGACACAAAAAAGCACATCACCAATAGAACACCATACCAAAGGTGAAGCATGGTGGTGGCAGCATCATGCTTTATGCCTGCTTTTCTTCAGCCAGAACTGGGGCTTTTATCAAGGTGGAGGGAATCATGAATATCTACAAACACGTCGATTTTTGTACAAAAGATTCAGACACCTGCTAGAAAGCTGAAGATTAAAAGGAAATTCGCCTTTGAGCACAACAATGACCCAAAGCATATACATACAAATCAACAAAGGAATGGCTTAACCAAAAGTGTTTCTGAATGGCCTAGCCAGAGGCCAGACCTGAATCCAACTAAAAATCTGTCAGGTGACCTGAAACGAGCCAGCGTGGGTTTCCAGAAAGCCTCTTAATGATAAGAACACCTTTAACTATCTCTTAGGATCCATCGTTAAGCTAACATGGTTTTCCTGATCACTGTCGTCACCAAAGTAGTACTTTAGTTCGCTCTTAAGTTATGATGGACCTGGATCACTCTTTCACAGCAAAGAAAGTCTAAGGCCAAGTTTACATTAGACCGTATCTGTCTCGTTTTCTTCGCGGATGCACTGTCCGTTTACATTAAACCGCCTGGAAACGCCGGGAAACGGGAATCCGCCAGGGTCCACGTATTCAATCCAGATCGTGTCAGGTCCGGTGCTGTGTAAACATTGAGAATACGCGGATACGCTGTGCTGAGCTCTAGCTGGCGTCGTCATTGGACAACATCACTGTGACAGCCACCTTCCTGATTCGCTGGCGTTGGTCATGTGACGCGACTGCTGAAAAACGGCGCGGACTTCCGCCTTGTATCACCTTTCATTAAAGAGTATAAAAGTATGAAAATACTGCAAATACTGATGCAAATACTGCCCATTGTGTAGTTATGATTGTCTTTAGGCTTGCCATCCTTCCACTTGCAAGTGGTAAGTGATATGCACTGAGATCACACACACAGCGGCTCAGTCCCGAATCACAGCTCGTGCGCTTCACTCGCGCGCTCTGTGAGCTGCGCAGGGCCGGAGTGCGCACCCTCCAGAGGGCACTCGCTGTTCAGGGCGGAGTGATTTGGAGCGCAGGATGCCTGCGGAGCCGAGCGTATCCGTGTATTGGTGTTGCTGTGTGCACGCGAATCGTGTATTGGTGTTGCTGTGTGCACGCGAATCGTTTTAAAAACGTTAATCTGATGATCCGCTGATACGGTCTAATGTAAACCCCACCTAAGATCTCACTCGCAGCCGAATACACAGATTGCACACATGCCTCCGAGGGACTCTTACAATCAATCGATGAAAACTGTTGTTGAATACGCTGCCTGTATTCAACTCTTTTTCTTATTCATTGCAAGTACAAGTTAATTATTAAATAAATATACGCAAAACATTATGACTCCATTTCAATATGTTATGGAATTAAATGTATTAAATCAAATATTGTCATGTCACATTGATATCGCTACATTTTAATCAAATTTAACTCCATTAGTAGGCAAGTGATTATCTAATTTAGTGTCATAATAGAGACAAATTGCTGCACCTGTAACATTGTGTATATAAGGGCAAAACACTGCTAACTTGGCATTGTGGAAAACAGTTAAAATAATCATGACTGTATTCAGATACCCAGCCACTGGGGTTCCACAAGCCAGTGCATACTTAGTGCCGGTCCCAAGCCCGGATAGACTGGGGAGGGTTGCGTCAGGAAGGGCATCCGGTGTAAAACCTATGCCAAGTCAAATATGCAGAATGGATCCACTGTGGCGACCCCTAACAGAAGCAGCCGCAAGAAGAAGAAGAAGAAGAGAAGAAGAAGAATCATGACTGCATTCCAGCAAATCCACTCCGAAGCTCCACTTGTCTGGACTGCAGGTCTAGTTTTGCCTGTTTACGGTCCATCTGGTCCTGACAGTGCCACTCTCTTTGGTCCTGCAGGTCTCGGAGCAACTGGAGTGGCTCCTTTTCAGTGTTGAGCAGCTCCTGGCTGCACTGACACTCTCAGCTGGCTAGACTCTGGCTTCCTGCAGTCTGGGAAGCGGTCAGCCGAAAGGGTCCAGGTGATGGGATAGATACTGTACCTCCTTCATATGCCAAATACCACTCAGCTACATGCTGAGTTATAAGGGACATTAAGCTCTTGATTGTGTAACAATGGAATGAGTGGATACAGGGAAAATATTTTACTGAATTATTTGGCTTATTATTTGCACATTCTTTCATGTGAATATTTGTTCATTTAATCAAAAAAATATGTTTGGAATAAAAATGTTATTGTCCAAAAATGTAAAATAATTTCAATTATTAATTACTACATTATATATGAAATGCTTAATGGCAATACAATATATTAACATATTTTAAGCACTTTATATTTAATTGGTTTTTGGTTAAAAATGAACACCACGTGACCTCATCGACTGGATTTAGCAGCTACTAATGCCTTTAACGAGGACGTGCACTGCAAAGCAGCTCTTAGCAAAGCTTTCTTACGAGTATTTTCAGGAAAACCACATACAGAGACAAAGTTTGTTGCTTAAGGCTACGTTTACATTAGACCGTATCTGTCTCGTTTTCTTCGCGGATGCACTGTCCGTTTACATTAAACCACCTGGAAAAGCCGGGAAACGGGAATCCGCCAGCGTCCACGTATTCAATCTAGATCGTATCTGGTCCGGTGCTGTGTAAACATTGAGATACGTGAATACGCTGTGCTGAGCTCTAGCTGGCGTCGTCATTGGACAACGTCACTGTGACATCCACCTTCCTGATTCGCTGGCGTTGGTCATGTGACGCGACTGCTGAAAAACGGCGCGGACTTCCGCCTTGTATCACCTTTCATTAAAGAGTATAAAAGTATGAAAATACTGCAAATACTGATGCAAATACTGCCCATTGTGTAGTTATGATGGTCTTTAGGCTTGCCATCCTTCCACTTGCAAGTAGTAAGTGATATGCGCTGGGATCACACACACAGCGGCTCAGTCCCGAATCGTGGCTTGTGCGCTTCACTCACGCGCTGTGAGAGCTGCGCAGGGCCGGAGTGTGCACCCTCCAGAGGGCACTCGCTGTTCAGGGCGGAGTGATTTGGAGCGCAGGATGCCTGCGGAGCCGAGCGTATCCGTGTATTGGTGTTGCTGTGTGCACGGCTAACGGTTTTAGTGTAAACGCGAATCGTTTTAAGAACGTTAATCTGATGATCCGCTGATTCGACGTAATGTAAACGTAGCCTAAGAGCTTCTTTAAACTCGCTCTTTATCCCTAAAGTGCAACATTATCAGGAAACCCACCCCTGAGCTGTAATAAACTCATTAGGTGTGTCAACAAAGTATTAGTTCAGGGCTGTACAGACTTATGCAACTCTGTTACTGTAAGTTTTTCTTTTGCCCTAAAAAAAGGTTTCTGATCCTTTTTCACTTTATTTCTCATCTCATCTCATTATCTCTAGCCGCTTTATCCTTCTACAGGGTCGCAGGCAAGCTGGAGCCTATCCCAGCTGACTACGGGCGAAAGGCGGGGTACACCCTGGACAAGTCGCCAGGTCATCACAGGGCTGACACATAGACACACAACCATTCACACTCACATTCACACCTACGGTCAATTTAGAGTCACCAGTTAACCTAACCTGCATGTCTTTGGACTGTGGGGGAAACCGGAGCACCCGGAGGAAACCCACGCGGACACGGGGAGAACATGCAAACTCCACACAGAAAGGCCCTCGCCGGCCCCGGGGCTCGAACCCAGGACCTTCTTGCTGTGAGGCGACAGCGCTAACCACTACACCACCGTGCCGCCCCACTTTATTTCTATACTTTGCAATTTCACATTAAAAGGTGGGAAAAGTTCTGACTTGATTGGTCTTGGTTTTATTTTTTACTTCACAAAAACTGCCATTTTAACAGGGTTATGTAGACTTTTTGTGTCCAGTGTATTCCTCATCTTTTGGCATCTAGATTAGGTGAGAAGAGGCACACAGGCAGATGATACATATCTACGACTTCACTTAAGCACCATGCAAAGCAAATGCAAACACAAATCTAAGAGCTGCAGATGTGAAAATATGAAGCGGTGTAACAAACACAAGAAAATGATATTACAGCTATTAGAGAAACATTGAGAGACCTTTTTTTGGTAAAGTTGATAATGAGAAAACTCCAAGACAAACACAAGCACTTGAGCCCATCACAAATGTAAACTTTTTAAAGATTGCATAAAGTCTTCTACCATGACTGGGTAATGTGTTTGTGTGTACTGGCTATGATAAATGAATGCATTTATGTTGGCGTGCGATATTGAACATTCGAGGGACTTTTCAATGTGTATAAGCCACTCAAAAGAGTGACTTCATTTGGTGATTCATAGCATGTCTGATATTAAAGGATCGTTATGGATTCGCTGTATTCACTGTTGAACATGGTTGTACATTTTTGATGCTAATAAAGCGTAGGCTATTGAATGGGTCACTTGCAGAAAAACATGAGAAGGAGGGCATTTAAACAAAAAAGGGCCTAACTTGCACATGACCGTAGGTGGTAATTACAGGTTTCTGTGGAACCTTTGTGAGAACAGCTTAAAGCAAATCAGACACCAAAAGTGTTTCATTCCCAAAAGCAACAGCACAAGTAAGTACAGCTGACACTATAGCCCTGGCTGGATGGTTGTAAATGTCACAAGTTAGATTTCCATTCAAATGTTTGACAAATCTTTTTTTTTTTTTAAATCTAATTTTGGAAAAGTCTGGGGCGGCATGGTGGTGTAGCGGTTAGCGCTGTCGCCTCACAGCAAGAGGATCCGGGTTCGAGCCCCGTGGTCGACGAGGGCCTTTCTGTGCGGAGTTTGCATGTTCTCCCCGTGTCCGCGTGGGTTTCCTCCGGGTGCTCCGGTTTCCCCCACAGTCCAAAGACATGCAGGTTAGGTTAACTGGTGACTCTAAATTGACCGTAGGTGTGAATGTGAGTGTGAATGGTTGTCTGTGTCTATGGTGGGGTTTACATTAGACCGTATCAGCGGATCATCAGATTAACATTTTTAAAACGATTAGCGTGCACACAGCAACACCAATACACGATTCGCGTGCACACAGCAACACCAATACACGGATACGCTCGGCTCCGCAGGCATCCTGCGCTCCAAATCACTCCGTCCTGAACAGCGAGTGCCCTCTGGAGGGTGCGCACTCCGGCCCTGCGCAGCTCACAGAGCGCACGAGTATAGCGCACGAGCAGTGATTCGGGACTGAGCCGCTGTGTGTGTGATCCCAGTGCATATCACTTACCACTTGCAAGTGGAAGGATGGCAAGCCTAAAGACAATCATAACTACACAATGGGCAGTATTTGCATCAGTATTTGCAGTATTTTCATACTTTTATACTCTTTAATGAAAGGTGATACAAGGCGGAAGTCCGCGCCGTTTTTCAGCAGTCGCGTCACATGACCAACGCCAGCGAATCAGGAAGGTGGCTGTCACAGTGACGTTGTCCAATGATGACGCCAGCTAGAGCTCAGCACAGCGTATCCGCGTATTCTCAATGTTTACACAGCACCGGATCAGACACGATCTGGATTGAATACGTGGACCCTGGCGGATTCCCATTTCCCGGCGTTTTAATGTAAACGGACAGTGCATCCGCGAAGAAGGTCATCACAGGGCTGACACATAGACACAGACAACCATTCACACCTACGGTCAATTTAGAGTCACCAGTTAACCTAACCTGCATGTCTTTGGACTGTGGGGGAAACCGGAGCACCCGGAGGAAACCCACGCAGACACGGGGAGAACATGCAAACTCCGCACAGAAAGGCCCTCGCCGGCCATGGGGCTCGAACCCGGACCTTCTTGCTGTGAGGCGACAGCGCTAACCACTACACCACCGTGCCGCCACATAAGGCTGATCTTTAGCCTTTTCCATTCAGGCTTATGATTCAAAATTTGCAAAAGCATGCCGAGTGGAAAACCCGATACAGTTTAAAAAAAAAAAAACCTCCATTAAAATGATGCAGTAGTTCATTGTGGACAGACTGATAATGCAAGAAACACGCATAAGGCCCTCATTGTGGTGAGAGTCATTACACAGAAAACGGAGGTTATGAATTTCAGTGTGAGGTCCCGTTCCAGCCTGGGATCCAGGAGAGTATACTCGTTAGGAGATGCCAGGTGGGTTGGAACAGCTGCTCATTACAACTGCAGAGTCGTCACTCAAGAGCTCTGTCCATCGAAGGGTATTTAAACAATGAGTATTTGCTCTAAAGTGTTTCTAAAGTGCAGAACAATGACTCTGAAAACGCACACATCGTGCTTTTCTCCCACACAGCCAGGCGCTTGTTTTCTGATTCCGTGAAAACACTCGATTTTAATTGAAAAGACACCTGCATTGTCACCAGTCCTTCCATAATCAGGACAGTCAGCCTTCCTCATGTTTTATAGCACATGGGAGGCCTCAGAGTCTCCAACGTGGCATACACATAATAAAGATAGCAGGATTTGTGTGCATAGTTATCAGTTATGGTTATTGATCCATAAATGGAAAGCATGTGGTTTTTTTCTTCCTGTATACTAAAATAATATATCATGCGTACATGTTTAAATTATGTAACACAAGAAGGAATGGTTACAACATTCACTGGAAATATTTCTTTCAAATACACAAATGTCAACACTATGTACCAGAACAAAAAAAGCTCAAAACAAAAACATGTTCGTCCACAAAATGGCATTCTGCAGCATGTGCTGTAAAGGAATCCACATGCCAGGAGGGTGCAATAGTCAGAAAAACATCACGCCACCTTATAAGATCTGTGAAACAGATAAAAAGGGTGTAGTGATATAACCAGCATCTTGTGGTGGCAGGATGTGGCCAGTGCAAAGGCTGATTTCATTTCATTTATTCTGGTTTGCTGTCATGAGTGGATGATAAAAAAAAAGTAGCTTTTGCAGTGAGAAACATCTCATTATCTCTGTCTAAGCAGCGCTGCTTAAATGTAGATGAAACAGTGTGGGATTTCCAAAGAAATCTAGACATCCTGCTGTAATTAACACCAACAGCTCTGATTCTGCTGTGCCTGCAAATGTACTTTGCTTTAGAGATGATTACGAACAAAATAAGAGCATCTGATCTTCAGCAAAGATGCAACAACAAAATTGGAAAGAGGACAGGTAGCAAAAGGAACCTGATCAAGTACATTACCGTTCAAAAGTTTGGGGTCACCCAGACAATTTTGTGTTTTCCATGAAAAGTCACACTTTTATTTACCACCATAAGTTGTAAAATGAATAGAAAATATAGCCAAGACATTTTTCTGGCCATTTTGAGCATTTAATCGACCCCACAAATGTGATGCTCCAGAAACTCAGGCCCTGTCCATACGGCAACGGATTCAGGTGACTCCGATACAATTGCTTATCGTTTAGGCCTGGCGTCCACACAGCACCAGCGTTTTGGGTGCCCAAAACGCAATCTTTTTGAGAACGGGTTCCAGAGTGGAAAGATCTGGCAACGTTGCCATTGTGAAGTCGTCTGGATGAGTAGAACGGATTTGTTTACGATGACGTCACAACCACATGATTGTGAGTGCTTCACGCCGGGTAGAAGTGTAACGAACTCGATGCGAGTTGTCAACAAATCCTATAACTTGGTTCATGAAACACGCTTACAAAATATTTTCACTGTGAATATTTATTGTGTAATGGTGCAAAGTGAGAGAGAGAGAGAGAGAGAGAGAGAGAGAGAGAGAGAGAAAATAGCCCCTAGGGCAGAGTCAATCCCGCCAGCAAAAATAGGGAAAAAAAGGAGCGATCTCACCTCTTCAGATGTTGGTTTAAGTCCTACAATACATTCCTCAAAAAGGGCGTAGAACAACAAATTAATCCATCAACGTGTAGCATTCAATTTATTCCGGACCATTAAAAACGCCACCTTCCGCGTAGAATCATACGTCATCCTCGCCGCCATATTGGATAGGTCAAAGCGGAGAATAAAGATGCCTCATTCATGTGCTGCATTTAACTGTACTAACAGGTTTACCGTCCAAACGAGATCACATGGGATTACCTTTCACAGGTGAGACTGGAAAAATACTTTTCATTGTATTTGGTCATTATAATGTAATTTTACGAACAGATTTTTCTGACTTTGTGGCTAATATGAAGTCTCGCGCATAATAGTTTATGCGCATGCGTCCTTACTTCTTCTATTGTTCTGGTGTCTCCGAAGGGACCGTCTTACAGCGCCCCTAGAGGTGTGGCATGTGTATTGCATCGTTTTCAGCAAGCGTTGCGTTGCCATATGGACCTGATACTTTACTGATTGTTGCCCATTTGGACGCGATATATTTTTAAATAACATCTCGTTGCCGTTGTCGTGTGGATGTAGCCTCAATCTGCTCAAAGGAAGGTCAGTTTTATAGCTTCTCTAAAGAGCTAAACTGTTTTCAACTGTGCTAACATGATTGTACAAGGGTTTTCTAATCATCCATTAGCCTTCTGAGGCAATGAGCAAACACATTGTACCATTAGAACACTGGAGTGATAGTTGCTGGAAATGGGCCTCTATACACCTATGGAGATATTGCACCAAAAACCAGACATTTGCAGCTAGAATAGTCATTTACCACATTAGCAATGTATAGAGTGGATTTCTGATTAGTTTAAAGTGATCTTCATTGAAAAGAACAGTGCTTTTCTTTCATAAATAAGGAAATTTCAAAGTGACCCCAAACTTTTCAAACGTAAGTACAGCATAGTCGTTCGTATCATTTTACCACATGTTCATACCTTCTACTCACACCAAATCATTTATTGTTTATTCATTTTCAGTAGGAAATGGATAACATCCTAACTAAGGACAAAGACTTTTCCCTTCAGTCTTGTCTATGGGAAGTGAATGCATTCCCAACGAGGTTGAGGTAAAGCTGCAAACTCAGCAAATCAAAAACATTCTACATTTTTCTTCAAGTTTCCTTAGACTACCTGCTCCAAGGCTAGATATAGTATTTTTTTTCTCCCTTCCAGATGCTGGGCTGTTTGAGCCCCAGATTTGGGACAACTGGGGACACGTGAACACTGTTTTCAAGCCCAGAGAACTGATCTTTGATTCTCTTGAACACAGTGGTTACAGCGGTTGGGGAAGCCATGGCCTAATGGTTAGAGAAGCTGCTTTAGGACCATAAAGGTTGCTGGTTCAATTTCCTCAACCAGCAGGAATGGCTGAAGTGCCCTTAGAAAACTAACCCCCAACTGCTCCCCAGGCTGCTCTGGGTATGTTGTATGTTGCTCTGGATAAGGGCGTCTAATAAATGTATGGAAGCCATTTTGACTCT
The DNA here is from genome assembly GCF_027579695.1 of Neoarius graeffei. Classification (NCBI taxonomy): domain Eukaryota; kingdom Metazoa; phylum Chordata; class Actinopteri; order Siluriformes; family Ariidae; genus Neoarius; species Neoarius graeffei. The sequence goes on from NC_083571.1 coordinate 14,684,235, forward strand.
CCACTATGTGCTGAGTAACACTGATGGCTTTACTTAATGTTTCTACTTTTGTGATGTTAGGGAAAGAGTTATGGTGTGAAACACCTTTAACACCTCCTTTCATGCATAACGTCCACACTCATGGACAGTAGGCCTGTCGTGATATTCAATATACCGACTTATCGTACGGTAAATGAAAATGAACTCTAATTTTTATTTACCTCGATTTTGGCATTTACGCGTTGTACATCTACATAAGGAAGTCACCAGAGTATTAGCTTGACCCATTGACTGAATAAAACACTGCGCTGTTTTCTGTCGTCTCACGCGGCTCTCTGTCAGAGGCGGGGCCTCCAAGCATGCAACAGTTATCCAGCCAGTTTATCCACTGAATGGGGAAAAGACAACAACACATTGCTCCATTGTACAGACCATAGGCGTAGAATTGGGTATGGAAGGTATGGACGAGTCCCTACCAATATCAAATGACGGCTGATATGTCCCTACCAATATTTCTGATTGAAGAAAAAAAAATCACACTCTGTGCGCAGTACACAAATGGTTACTGTAGGTTTCCACTGGGTGAAACCACGCAAAATTTGCTCATGAATATTCGCTCTGGGGACGTGGTCGCGAAAACAGCAAGCAAGTTCGGCTACCATGTCAATTAGCAAGTGCGGTTGCAGTGCAGTGACCGGCTGCTAGCTAGCAAGCTGTCCTTGAGGAATGTAACATTAGATTAGCTCGTAAAATTAATCAGTTAACAACAGTTCGTATTCAGTGTGTAAAAATGACAACATACGAATATGACTGTTTTCTAAGTTTGTGTGGCATGTAAATATCAATCCGACTTGATACCGACAACAACTGGTGTTCATTAAGGTCACAAAGACATCATTAAATCATATCAAATTGTGCTAATGTTGGCTAATATTGCACCGAGTCTTGCTTGTGAAGTGCCTGCAAACTTTAGCAGCCTGCTAACCCTGAATCTGAAGTGCTTCAGTTAAGACCTGCAGAGCCCTGACCGAGTTCGTGTAACATGACACATGTAAACAACAACCCGATGGTGATGTGGAGATTGTTCGTGGCCCAGACACCTTTTAATCAAATAAAACATTTTCACGTAATAAGCATAACAGCCTCCTTTTTGGTTACTCCCGCCTCTCTTGAAAACGTCACATACAGTATGTATGTACTCGGTAGTACATACTGTACATACGCTGAACCGATTGGTTTTCGAGGGGGTTCATTTGAAAGCGGTAGGCTAAAAACTTTTCTCTGTAGAACCCTGTCCTTCCCTCCGCTCTCCACTCTGGGCTCAAGAAGACAACAAAAGGGCAATAATATAACAACAACCAATCAGAATTCAGATACATTCTGATTACCAAGTAAAATTGTAACCTTTCAACATGTCAAAAAAGATCTAGAGCCCTCGTCCTGTTTTACCGTTAGATCGATCACATATCAGCTTAAACTAGCATTCTAAAACTAGTTAAAGATCACACAGAAGATAGCCTGCTCCCCCTGCCAGTCTAATGGAACGCAGTGTTTAAGGCTCCGGATGTGTTTTACTTCCATTTATGAGGGAAAGGAACATACTCCCTCCCGACAGTCAATGCGTTATTCGCTTGAAAAACACATTTGCAAACTGATAGAATGAGTTAATCATCACATGAAAGACTTGTAATTAATCAAATGAATTGCATATTATTATTATTATTCATGAATTACTACAATTCTGAACTTCAAATTTTAAAAGTCTGGCCTTTGGAGAGTTGATGGATACTCTTTTGGTGGAACACAACGGAGCAAAATATTGTGACCCGCTAATGTTGACCTGAAGTTGGCGCCACTGGGGGTTGGCATTGGGTTTTTGCCCCCACCAGTGTTAATACCAAACCTACGCCCTTGCCTACATGTTCTTGTTCTAATTGTTGTTACTTTTATCCAAATGACAGCTGGCAATACATTGTTACTTTGCACTTTTTGTTGATCTGGGCACTAATCTTTGAGAAACTGGATTGGCAGAATGTTGCCTGTGAAGAAAAGAATGTCTTTTTATTACCTTGTGCCAAGTTAATATTTACAGTTAAAGTGCAATTTTTAGGAGCCATAAATTGTATTTTATTTATTGTTTTTGTTGGGAGTGATTTTGTTTGATTTCTTTAGGTTATTTATTTATATTTATATATTTTTACATTCCACTGTTGAATTGAATAAGTTGACTTAATTAAAAAGTTTACTGTTCTTTGAAAGGGTGTATTTGCATGATCATTATTATTTTACTAGTGGCATAAAATTGTCTTGAAAAGATGTCAACAATAATATCATTTATCGCAATAATTTCTGAGACAATATATCATCCAACAAAATTTGTTATTGTGACAGGCCTAATGGACAGTCACTTTAGACTCATCTCATCTCATTATCTCTAGCTGCTTTATCCTGTTCTACAGGGTCGCAGGCAAGCTGGAGCCTATCCCAGCTGACTACGGGCGAAAGGCGGGGTACACCCTGGACAAGTCGCCAGGTCATCACAGGGCTGACACATATGGCCCTTTTCCACTACCAACGCGGCTGAGTTGGGCTGAGCCGTGCCGTGCTGAGTTGGGCTGAGTCGAGCTGAGTTGGGCTATTGGCGTTGCATTTCGACTACAACCGCGCTGAACCGTGCTGGCTGGAAGTGGGTGGACACATTGGGTGGAGTTAGCGAAAGTGGGTGGGCATCACGTGATGTCGTTAGGCGGCGCAAACAGTGACATCAGTGATCTTTTAAGCGGTAGTCTCACGACCCGGATAGTAAACAATAAACATGGAAGACATGGAGTCGTTAGTGTTGCTGGTCTTGGTGCTGTGGCTTGTTGTCACCGACAACGCCAACAGATACTGGCAAGAGCGTATAGATGAGGCGAGGCGCATAAGGCTTCAGAAATTCTCGTAATTCTTCTTCTTCCGGGTTTACGGTGTTTACAGATGGTGGTTCCCAGCGTGCTCGCGGGGCGTGTGTGGGCATGTGAGGACACTCCTCCTCACCAATCAGTGCACAGGGGAGTGTCTCCTCATGCCCCTAGCCTCACTCAGCTTGGTTTGGCTTGCCTCAGCCCCACTGCAAAACGGTGCGAGATTTGGGTGCTGAGTAAGGCTGAAGTGAGCTGAGTCGTGCTGCTCTGAGGTAGTCGAAACGCGAGCCGTGTTGGGCTGAAGTGAGCTGAAAAAGGGTAGTGGAAAAGGGCCAATAGACACAGACAACCATTCACACCTACGGTCAATTTAGAGTCACCAGTTAACCTAACCTGCATGTCTTTGGACTGTGGGGGAAACCGGAGCACCCAGAGGAAACCCACACGGACACGGGGAGAACATGCAAACTCCGCACAGAAAGGCCCTCGCCGGCCACGGGGCTCAAACCCAGACCTTCTTGCTGTGAGGCGACAGTGCTAGCCACTACACCACCATGCCGCCCCACTTTAGACTCATTTTTATATATATATTTTTTAATTTAAATGAAATAAGATGTAAATCACTTTCAAATTCAATTAAGAACTTCTATAGGTCTCTGGATTATTTATTGTTCTCAAACTTTACTACCATTCCACATTAAAAAATGGTTTAAAAATGAATTTAAAAAAAAAACTGTGGCAGACTTCACTGAACACTTTTTAAACACTAGTTATTTTGTTTACCTTTAAAATAGTTTTTCCCCCTTTTAATTGGGAGGATGATATTTTTTATTTCTTTGTATCATGGAACAGTACCAAACTGTGTAAATTATGTTCAGAATTGATATTTTCTTTTTTAAAAAATGCATTAAATTTATTAATTTGGTATTTATATGATATATATTATATTTTTTCAGGCATACTGTTTTGGCTTTTTATCTTTCCTTCTGAACAATCCATTTAATTTTTTTAATATTCAATATTTAGACAGAAAATATCAACAAACAATCTGGTTATGCAGATAAAAATTTATGCACAAAATGGTTTAATTATTTATTTTTAGCACAATTTGACCACAGTTCATCACACATTTCATTCAGTATTTCACACTAGGGAAATTTAGGGGTAACAATCCACCTACTAACATGAAGGAAAATGATGGTAGACATAAGCAAAACCTAAACTCCGGGCTGAATCTAGAACCCTGGAGCTGAGACAGCAACACTTTCTGCCGCCTGACAGACGTGTATCACAGTAACAGTTTAATTTCAAATCCAAAGGACTACAGCCCTAATAGTACAAAAAAACTGTGCAATTATCCCAAACACACACACTAATCTGTAGTAAGATTTCTATCGTTCCTCTGCAGTTAAATCACAAAAACAAGGTCTTTATTTGTTTACGGACACTTAATGCACATCAGTGCCACCGAGAACGCTGTAAGATAAGAACCAAGAAAAAAACACACTACTTATAAAATCAAAGCGTTTTCATAGAGAAGAATCATTAAACTAATATATTACAAACACAAAATACAGAATGCATAATCCAATAATTTCAAAAACCATATGCTCTTAAACTTACAGATAATTACGTCCAGTGAACCGTAGGAAGGCTATCATTCCAATTTAGCACATACAATATCCTATATGCATAATGTACAAATGAAAAAATAACCCTGAATGCCTCATTGGCCACATTAACTTAAATGTTCTGACTACAAAGTTGAATTCTGGGCAAAATGCTCCATTTCTGTTGCTGTTGGAGTTTCGAGATGTTTTGCTTTTGCACACACGCACCGTGCATTCTGTGTGTAAATGTTTTGCCGAGATAAAAAGTGTCCCGCATTTTACGATTCCGGAGATTGCCGAAGCAAGCGAGCAACAATATCACGTGACCACCGTGGGGCGTGTTTGACCAACTTTTAACCAAAACAAGTCGGCGTGGGCAAACATGGCAGACTCAGCTCTCCAGCTAAAAGCCAGCAGAAAAGAAAAGGAAATCCTGCCGAGTGAGTGCAACTGCAAGACAGAGCAAGGTTAGATGACGTCATTTTTCTGGACAGATAACTAAATCATTCTAGCTAGTACTTAGCTATCTTAGCCTTAGAATCAGGGATGAGAATGAAAAATATTTAAAAAGTCTGAAAAAACCAGGGCGGGGCCCATAGCCCAAGTGGGTGGGGCCCATGGCCCGGGGGGCAGGGCCCAGGGGTTCCAGGCACTAATGAATTTTGGCTATTTTTTTTCTTTTTTTTTTTTTACCCCAAAACCATTAATTTTATCAGCAAAAAGTTGCAATGTATTTGGAAATAAATTCCCCTTCTTGGTGGACTACCAGGTGAAAATGATTAATATGGTACAAGAGACTTGTTTTTAATCAATTCACATTTGATGAGTTCAAAAAATCAATGCACCTTTTAATATAAACGAGCTCTACAGTATTATATTTCTGCATTTTTGCTATTCACGTCTTTGAATACTCTAATCCTTTACAATGAAGTGCAAACCAGAAAAAAGTTATGTCATATAATTCTCTGAAGCTTTCTTCTGATGTTATCATGGTAGCAGGAGGTCTTGCATATTAAGCAGGCAACATTCAACATCACTCATCACTCCCCTTTCAACTGTTGTGTGTACTAACTAGGTTTTATCTGGACAGGATGTTGTGTAATGTAATGCATATACCATACGGTCAATCTGAAGATCAAGATGGTGATTTTGAGTTAAAGAACAGGCATGTACAACGGGCATTACAAATTGGAAAATTGTTTTTAAATCAAAAACTATAAGTTCATCTCGGCCTAAAAAAATGTGGGCAGACGCTCCCGCGCGGCACATCCCAGCAATTCCCCCCCATGAAATGAGCAATAAGTAGGAGAGTTATACACGGTATCATACCTAAAATTTTATCAGAAATATAGCATATGATACTATGATTCTCCCCAACATGCTACATTAGACAAGCTAACCTCATTTTTAAAAAGATACACACTTATATATGACGTGTATTTGATATATATGATGTATATTCATACATTGTTACTTTACAGAAATCTTCAATAAGTTTGGTCTTTTCATGACAGCCTGTTGTTGACCTATAATGCACATGAAATGACACTCCTCACCTCAACATGTCCTTTACAATCATTTAAGCCACCATGGGCAATGCTGAAACCACTGCTGCAAACAGTACATCGCGCGAAACTGTCATTATTTTCTACCCTTATTAGACAGGGAGATCCTTTTGTGTAATCTGAGCTGAAGTGGGTTTTGTACTTTCGTTTTTTGGGGCGCGCGCTCTCTCTCTGCTATGCCGGTCGATCCTCGAGAAAAGGGATAAAAGCCCGCCCACACTGAAAGCTGATTGGCTTATTTTGCTGAGTAACCCAATCAGGATGCTCTTTGTCTGGTATGCGCTACATGAACAGGCACACAGGCAGTGTTGCCACATTGGGTGGTTTTAAGTGCATTTTGGTGGGTTTTGAACATATTTTGGGATGGAAAACGTCAGCAATATCTGGCAACACTGCACACAGTCTCCCTCGCGCGCGCACATTCTAAGATGCGTGATGCAGACCTTAATGTTGCGCGCGCACGCTCTTGCTCGCTTCTATCAATATGCAGGAGACTCCCGGAAGTTCTGGGAGACTTGGGATGTCTGCATTATAAGGTGACCACAGATCGTTAATCATACACCTCCCCCCCCCCGAAAATTTCTCAACGGATTTACATCGATCTCAAAAACGATCATTTTGGTCTGAAAAAGTCGGAAATCCGCCGATCGGCGGAAAATTCTCATCCCTGTAGAATACATGGGCTCGATTCCATGGTAGCGAGTATGGAGTTATACACCTAACGTTTTGATCTTACAGAGAAAGAAACAATAACACAAAAGCAGTAATAAAAGATATATTCGTCTTTTGTTTCACAGATCTATTTGCAAATGCCAACCACAAACTTGCGATTCAAAACTCTCCAAAGTCGATGTAGAGTCATGATGTTTTCAACGCATCACCATCCTGGTGTGACGCAGTTCCATAGTTATGCTAACTAGTTCAAGCTCCTCATGTTCAGATATTTCCGTAGAGCCGTACTGTTTACCTCAAGGTCCCAAAACAGAGAAAAGCGACCCTCAGCACATCAAAATGACCACATCTCGTCTACATGATATTGTTCTTGCGAGACGTAGGAAAATGCCATGCACATGAAAAAAAAAATTTTTTAATTTCAGATGAATTTGCAGTCAGCACCTTTAAAGGGCTGATGACACGAACATGACTCTATGCAATTTCTTAAATAAACTATACAACATGGCAAACGTTAGATTTCTGTTATAATTATGTGAAAAGAAGCTGTTGTTATGCGAATATCCAACTTTTAATTGCACAGCGCAAGAAAACTGGGTCCGTGGCTCGCGGCCATGTTGTGACGTCAGTGGAAGAACACGCTGCGGTTCACTGGCTGTCTAATCAATGGAAATGGCGCATGAAAACGCTGGTGAACTCTCTAAGTCTTCCTCTTCTGGGAGTCTAGAATTGTGTTGTGAGTGGGATAGATCGGAAGAATCAAGTGATGACGAACATGGGTGCATCCAACCATACAGGTTTGAACCTGTTACTGTGCAATCTGAGAGCGACCCCGACCCCGAGATGGACAGCGGACAGGCAGACAGCCCAGCATTGAACACCACAAGGTTGGATAACAAGGATTGGTAGGTCAACCCGTATTTGTTCAAAATGTTACGGAATCAATATTTTAATATTGTGTATTGTTGTCTTGCATGTGTAAACACTGCTTATATCATGTAAGCCGTATGCTACACTGAATACATAGTTCCTAATGGAGCATGCAAACGGCTAACATAATAAGCTTACGACTATGCCTGATCCGTGATACATTTAGGATAATATTGGTAGGCACGTCTTCTAGTTTATGGCTTCTTAGTTTTATCCTTGAATGAAGCAAAATATTTGATAACCTACATCAGCGTAAGCAAATGACAATCTGTAGCCTACTTGTCTGGCTAAGTTAGCTTTCCCTCAGTGTTTGCTTTGAGAAACAAGCTTTCACAAGCAAATACATGACTGATATCACGCCGACTTTATGATTACATTTATGATTATCATGATTGTGTACTCTATGATGTGTACTCTATGAGCGCTCTGGAGCGAGTCACTTCCAAGATGGCCGCACAGACCGCATGGTTACTATTTTTAGCATCATGTCGGAGCACTCTATAGCTCTACGTACCTTTATCTTATGTCGTTTCTCAACACATGTTCTGACAGTTGGACTGTCTTTGGAGGAGTCGCCTTGTCCCAGGCGACTGCTGGATCCGGCATAGCTACTAGTAGACCCCCTCCGGAATACTGTAGGCACTGCTGATGGTAGCAGCACACGTTTGTGCTGAACTGAACACCCAAGAGATTCCTTTAAGCTGGGAAGGGTGTCAAAACAATCCAAATCGAAGTGTTCAGAGCACAGGACGGATGTTGGTGAGGGCTCCCACTTGTCACGAGTGCGCCTGACTTGCTTCACCCACTTCGCATGCAGCTCGGGATCGCTGGGAAACTTGAATAAACTTACCCCATCCTTGTGGGTTTTGGAGCAAAAGCCGGCAACACAACGCGAAGGCATAATAACTATATATATATATATATATATATATATATATATATATATATATATATATATATAAAACTATATATATAACTATATATATAACAAACCCCTACATGGCATGTACCACCGTCAGATAGAGGAAGTGGCTGATATCAAGAAATCCTACCAGTGGCTGGATAATGCAGGACTGACAGACAGCACAGAGGCACTAATCATGGCAGCACAAGAACAGGCCATAAGCACAAGAGCCATAGAGGCCAGGATCTACCAGAGTAGATCAGACCCAAGATGCAGACTGTGCAAAGAAGCCCCTGAAACAGTCCAGCACATAGTAGCAGGGTGTAAGATGCTATCTGGATGAGAGAGAGGAGAGGCACAACCAAGTGGCTGGGATAGTATACAGGAACATCTGCAACCAGCATGGAATAGAAATACCCAAGTCCCAATGGGCCATACCACAGAAGGTGGCTGAGAACAACAGGGCCAAGATTCTGTGGGACTTCAGCTTCCAGACTGACAAACAGATCCTGGCTAACCAACCGGACATAGTGGTGGTGGACAGAGAGCAGAAGAGGGTGGTGGTGATAGATGTGGCGATCCCAGCTGACGCCAACATCAGGAAGAAGGAACATGAGAAACTTGAGAAGTATCAAGGGTTGAAAGAGCAGCTGGAACGGATGTGGAAGGTCAAGGGTTGCGTGGTCCCCGTGGTAGTGGGGGCACTTGGGGCAGTAACCCCCAAACTGGGAGAGTGGCTCCAGCAAATCCCAGGAACAACATCTGAAGCCTCAGTCCAGAAGAGCGCAGTCCTAGGAACATCGAAGATACTGCGCAGAACCCTCAAACTCCCAGGCCTCTGGTAGAGGACCCGAGCTTGAGGATGACATGGATACCACCACCCCCCCCCACCCCCCCCCCCGGGGGTGAGAAGGAGATTTTTTTTTTTTAATATAAAAATACTGTATAATAATGTATAATAAAAATACTAATAATGATAAACTGGGCGGCACGGTGGTGTAGTGGTTAGCGCTGTCGCCTCACAGCAAGAAGGTCCTGGGTTCGAGCCCCGGGGCCGGCGAGGGCCTTTCTGTGTGGAGTTTGCATGTTCTCCCCGTGTCCGCGTGGGTTTCCTCCGGGTGCTCCGGTTTCCCCCACAGTCCAAAGACATGCAGGTTAGGTTAACTGGTGACTCTAAATTGACCATAGGTGTGAATGTGAGTGTGAGTGGTTGTCTGTGTCTGTGTGTCGGCCCTGTGATGACCTGGCGACTTGTCCAGGGTGTGCCCCGCCTTTCGCCCGTGGTCAGCTGGGATAGGCTCCAGCTTGCCTGCGACCCTGTAGAAGGATAAAGCGGCTAGAGATAATGAGATGAGATGATAAACTGAACACGTCAACAACAAACTGGTAAGTTAGGAGGAAGGTTCTTTCACTGACGTCATATAGCTCCTCCTCCTCCTTCGTCTCCTGGGTGCTGCAGCCCCGTCAAATTTGCCCAAATAGCCGCGTTTTTTATCATAACTTGTAAAATAGGCGCCTTCGTGAATTAATATATGGATCATCGGGAATTACTTTTTATGTTATAAAACATCGCCAAAGATGTCAAAAATGTGTCATCAGCACTTTAAGGGAAGTTAGAAAAGAAACTTCACGTTTTGCAGCTCTTCATTTAGTCCAAATCTTCATAAACATTCTTGCAACGTCACTTCAAGCATCATCCTCTGTTGTACATGTAACACTAATAACAACCCGACTCCATACGGTAACACAAGAACATTATATTTCCACTACGGAAATATTAGACAGGTCACTTGAGACATGCATTGTATTATCATAAATGTAAGTTATCCATATATTTAACTCTAAACTGAGAAATGTGTAACGGACTCTGCTGGCAGCTACACTTTCTGTTTGTAAGCCCATTAAGCCACCACCATCAGGGCTGAGAACAGCTGGTTTTTTTCTTCCTGTATACTAAAATAATATATCATGCGTACATGTTTAAATTATGTAACACAAGAAGGAATGGTTACAACATTCACTGGAAATATTTCTTTCAAATACACAAATGTCAACACTATGTACCAGAACAAAAAAAGCTCAAAACAAAAACATGTTCGTCCACAAAATGGCATTCTGCAGCATGTGCTGTAAAGGAATCCACATGCCAGGAGGGTGCAATAGTCAGAAAAACATCACGCCACCTTATAAGATCTGTGAAACAGATAAAAAGGGTGTAGTGATATAACCAGCATCTTGTGGTGGCAGGATGTGGCCAGTGCAAAGGCTGATTTCATTTCATTTATTCTGGTTTGCTGTCATGAGTGGATGATAAAAAAAAAGTAGCTTTTGCAGTGAGAAACATCTCATTATCTCTGTCTAAGCAGCGCTGCTTAAATGTAGATGAAACAGTGTGGGATTTCCAAAGAAATCTAGACATCCTGCTGTAATTAACACCAACAGCTCTGATTCTGCTGTGCCTGCAAATGTACTTTGCTTTAGAGATGATTACGAACAAAATAAGAGCATCTGATCTTCAGCAAAGATGCAACAACAAAATTGGAAAGAGGACAGGTAGCAAAAGGAACCTGATCAAGTACATTACCGTTCAAAAGTTTGGGGTCACCCAGACAATTTTGTGTTTTCCATGAAAAGTCACACTTTTATTTACCACCATAAGTTGTAAAATGAATAGAAAATATAGCCAAGACATTTTTCTGGCCATTTTGAGCATTTAATCGACCCCACAAATGTGATGCTCCAGAAACTCAGGCCCTGTCCATACGGCAACGGATTCAGGTGACTCCGATACAATTGCTTATCGTTTAGGCCTGGCGTCCACACAGCACCAGCGTTTTGGGTGCCCAAAACGCAATCTTTTTGAGAACGGGTTCCAGAGTGGAAAGATCTGGCAACGTTGCCATTGTGAAGTCGTCTGGATGAGTAGAACGGATTTGTTTACGATGACGTCACAACCACATGATTGTGAGTGCTTCACGCCGGGTAGAAGTGTAACGAACTCGATGCGAGTTGTCAACAAATCCTATAACTTGGTTCATGAAACACGCTTACAAAATATTTTCACTGTGAATATTTATTGTGTAATGGTGCAAAGTGAGAGAGAGAGAGAGAGAGAGAGAGAGAGAGAGAGAGAGAAAATAGCCCCTAGGGCAGAGTCAATCCCGCCAGCAAAAATAGGGAAAAAAAGGAGCGATCTCACCTCTTCAGATGTTGGTTTAAGTCCTACAATACATTCCTCAAAAAGGGCGTAGAACAACAAATTAATCCATCAACGTGTAGCATTCAATTTATTCCGGACCATTAAAAACGCCACCTTCCGCGTAGAATCATACGTCATCCTCGCCGCCATATTGGATAGGTCAAAGCGGAGAATAAAGATGCCTCATTCATGTGCTGCATTTAACTGTACTAACAGGTTTACCGTCCAAACGAGATCACATGGGATTACCTTTCACAGGTGAGACTGGAAAAATACTTTTCATTGTATTTGGTCATTATAATGTAATTTTACGAACAGATTTTTCTGACTTTGTGGCTAATATGAAGTCTCGCGCATAATAGTTTATGCGCATGCGTCCTTACTTCTTCTATTGTTCTGGTGTCTCCGAAGGGACCGTCTTACAGCGCCCCTAGAGGTGTGGCATGTGTATTGCATCGTTTTCAGCAAGCGTTGCGTTGCCATATGGACCTGATACTTTACTGATTGTTGCCCATTTGGACGCGATATATTTTTAAATAACATCTCGTTGCCGTTGTCGTGTGGATGTAGCCTCAATCTGCTCAAAGGAAGGTCAGTTTTATAGCTTCTCTAAAGAGCTAAACTGTTTTCAACTGTGCTAACATGATTGTACAAGGGTTTTCTAATCATCCATTAGCCTTCTGAGGCAATGAGCAAACACATTGTACCATTAGAACACTGGAGTGATAGTTGCTGGAAATGGGCCTCTATACACCTATGGAGATATTGCACCAAAAACCAGACATTTGCAGCTAGAATAGTCATTTACCACATTAGCAATGTATAGAGTGGATTTCTGATTAGTTTAAAGTGATCTTCATTGAAAAGAACAGTGCTTTTCTTTCATAAATAAGGAAATTTCAAAGTGACCCCAAACTTTTCAAACGTAAGTACAGCATAGTCGTTCGTATCATTTTACCACATGTTCATACCTTCTACTCACACCAAATCATTTATTGTTTATTCATTTTCAGTAGGAAATGGATAACATCCTAACTAAGGACAAAGACTTTTCCCTTCAGTCTTGTCTATGGGAAGTGAATGCATTCCCAACGAGGTTGAGGTAAAGCTGCAAACTCAGCAAATCAAAAACATTCTACATTTTTCTTCAAGTTTCCTTAGACTACCTGCTCCAAGGCTAGATATAGTATTTTTTTTCTCCCTTCCAGATGCTGGGCTGTTTGAGCCCCAGATTTGGGACAACTGGGGACACGTGAACACTGTTTTCAAGCCCAGAGAACTGATCTTTGATTCTCTTGAACACAGTGGTTACAGCGGTTGGGGAAGCCATGGCCTAATGGTTAGAGAAGCTGCTTTAGGACCATAAAGGTTGCTGGTTCAATTTCCTCAACCAGCAGGAATGGCTGAAGTGCCCTTAGAAAACTAACCCCCAACTGCTCCCCAGGCTGCTCTGGGTATGTTGTATGTTGCTCTGGATAAGGGCGTCTAATAAATGTATGGAAGCCATTTTGACTCTCCACTATGTGCTGAGTAACACTGATGGCTTTACTTAATGTTTCTACTTTTGTGATGTTAGGGAAAGAGTTATGGTGTGAAACACCTTTAACACCTCCTTTCATGCATAACGTCCACACTCATGGACAGTAGGCCTGTCGTGATATTCAATATACCGACTTATCGTACGGTAAATGAAAATGAACTCTAATTTTTATTTACCTCGATTTTGGCATTTACGCGTTGTACATCTACATAAGGAAGTCACCAGAGTATTAGCTTGACCCATTGACTGAATAAAACACTGCGCTGTTTTCTGTCGTCTCACGCGGCTCTCTGTCAGAGGCGGGGCCTCCAAGCATGCAACAGTTATCCAGCCAGTTTATCCACTGAATGGGGAAAAGACAACAACACATTGCTCCATTGTACAGACCATAGGCGTAGAATTGGGTATGGAAGGTATGGACGAGTCCCTACCAATATCAAATGACGGCTGATATGTCCCTACCAATATTTCTGATTGAAGAAAAAAAAATCACACTCTGTGCGCAGTACACAAATGGTTACTGTAGGTTTCCACTGGGTGAAACCACGCAAAATTTGCTCATGAATATTCGCTCTGGGGACGTGGTCGCGAAAACAGCAAGCAAGTTCGGCTACCATGTCAATTAGCAAGTGCGGTTGCAGTGCAGTGACCGGCTGCTAGCTAGCAAGCTGTCCTTGAGGAATGTAACATTAGATTAGCTCGTAAAATTAATCAGTTAACAACAGTTCGTATTCAGTGTGTAAAAATGACAACATACGAATATGACTGTTTTCTAAGTTTGTGTGGCATGTAAATATCAATCCGACTTGATACCGACAACAACTGGTGTTCATTAAGGTCACAAAGACATCATTAAATCATATCAAATTGTGCTAATGTTGGCTAATATTGCACCGAGTCTTGCTTGTGAAGTGCCTGCAAACTTTAGCAGCCTGCTAACCCTGAATCTGAAGTGCTTCAGTTAAGACCTGCAGAGCCCTGACCGAGTTCGTGTAACATGACACATGTAAACAACAACCCGATGGTGATGTGGAGATTGTTCGTGGCCCAGACACCTTTTAATCAAATAAAACATTTTCACGTAATAAGCATAACAGCCTCCTTTTTGGTTACTCCCGCCTCTCTTGAAAACGTCACATACAGTATGTATGTACTCGGTAGTACATACTGTACATACGCTGAACCGATTGGTTTTCGAGGGGGTTCATTTGAAAGCGGTAGGCTAAAAACTTTTCTCTGTAGAACCCTGTCCTTCCCTCCGCTCTCCACTCTGGGCTCAAGAAGACAACAAAAGGGCAATAATATAACAACAACCAATCAGAATTCAGATACATTCTGATTACCAAGTAAAATTGTAACCTTTCAACATGTCAAAAAAGATCTAGAGCCCTCGTCCTGTTTTACCGTTAGATCGATCACATATCAGCTTAAACTAGCATTCTAAAACTAGTTAAAGATCACACAGAAGATAGCCTGCTCCCCCTGCCAGTCTAATGGAACGCAGTGTTTAAGGCTCCGGATGTGTTTTACTTCCATTTATGAGGGAAAGGAACATACTCCCTCCCGACAGTCAATGCGTTATTCGCTTGAAAAACACATTTGCAAACTGATAGAATGAGTTAATCATCACATGAAAGACTTGTAATTAATCAAATGAATTGCATATTATTATTATTATTCATGAATTACTACAATTCTGAACTTCAAATTTTAAAAGTCTGGCCTTTGGAGAGTTGATGGATACTCTTTTGGTGGAACACAACGGAGCAAAATATTGTGACCCGCTAATGTTGACCTGAAGTTGGCGCCACTGGGGGTTGGCATTGGGTTTTTGCCCCCACCAGTGTTAATACCAAACCTACGCCCTTGCCTACATGTTCTTGTTCTAATTGTTGTTACTTTTATCCAAATGACAGCTGGCAATACATTGTTACTTTGCACTTTTTGTTGATCTGGGCACTAATCTTTGAGAAACTGGATTGGCAGAATGTTGCCTGTGAAGAAAAGAATGTCTTTTTATTACCTTGTGCCAAGTTAATATTTACAGTTAAAGTGCAATTTTTAGGAGCCATAAATTGTATTTTATTTATTGTTTTTGTTGGGAGTGATTTTGTTTGATTTCTTTAGGTTATTTATTTATATTTATATATTTTTACATTCCACTGTTGAATTGAATAAGTTGACTTAATTAAAAAGTTTACTGTTCTTTGAAAGGGTGTATTTGCATGATCATTATTATTTTACTAGTGGCATAAAATTGTCTTGAAAAGATGTCAACAATAATATCATTTATCGCAATAATTTCTGAGACAATATATCATCCAACAAAATTTGTTATTGTGACAGGCCTAATGGACAGTCACTTTAGACTCATCTCATCTCATTATCTCTAGCTGCTTTATCCTGTTCTACAGGGTCGCAGGCAAGCTGGAGCCTATCCCAGCTGACTACGGGCGAAAGGCGGGGTACACCCTGGACAAGTCGCCAGGTCATCACAGGGCTGACACATATGGCCCTTTTCCACTACCAACGCGGCTGAGTTGGGCTGAGCCGTGCCGTGCTGAGTTGGGCTGAGTCGAGCTGAGTTGGGCTATTGGCGTTGCATTTCGACTACAACCGCGCTGAACCGTGCTGGCTGGAAGTGGGTGGACACATTGGGTGGAGTTAGCGAAAGTGGGTGGGCATCACGTGATGTCGTTAGGCGGCGCAAACAGTGACATCAGTGATCTTTTAAGCGGTAGTCTCACGACCCGGATAGTAAACAATAAACATGGAAGACATGGAGTCGTTAGTGTTGCTGGTCTTGGTGCTGTGGCTTGTTGTCACCGACAACGCCAACAGATACTGGCAAGAGCGTATAGATGAGGCGAGGCGCATAAGGCTTCAGAAATTCTCGTAATTCTTCTTCTTCCGGGTTTACGGTGTTTACAGATGGTGGTTCCCAGCGTGCTCGCGGGGCGTGTGTGGGCATGTGAGGACACTCCTCCTCACCAATCAGTGCACAGGGGAGTGTCTCCTCATGCCCCTAGCCTCACTCAGCTTGGTTTGGCTTGCCTCAGCCCCACTGCAAAACGGTGCGAGATTTGGGTGCTGAGTAAGGCTGAAGTGAGCTGAGTCGTGCTGCTCTGAGGTAGTCGAAACGCGAGCCGTGTTGGGCTGAAGTGAGCTGAAAAAGGGTAGTGGAAAAGGGCCAATAGACACAGACAACCATTCACACCTACGGTCAATTTAGAGTCACCAGTTAACCTAACCTGCATGTCTTTGGACTGTGGGGGAAACCGGAGCACCCAGAGGAAACCCACACGGACACGGGGAGAACATGCAAACTCCGCACAGAAAGGCCCTCGCCGGCCACGGGGCTCAAACCCAGACCTTCTTGCTGTGAGGCGACAGTGCTAGCCACTACACCACCATGCCGCCCCACTTTAGACTCATTTTTATATATATATTTTTTAATTTAAATGAAATAAGATGTAAATCACTTTCAAATTCAATTAAGAACTTCTATAGGTCTCTGGATTATTTATTGTTCTCAAACTTTACTACCATTCCACATTAAAAAATGGTTTAAAAATGAATTTAAAAAAAAAACTGTGGCAGACTTCACTGAACACTTTTTAAACACTAGTTATTTTGTTTACCTTTAAAATAGTTTTTCCCCCTTTTAATTGGGAGGATGATATTTTTTATTTCTTTGTATCATGGAACAGTACCAAACTGTGTAAATTATGTTCAGAATTGATATTTTCTTTTTTAAAAAATGCATTAAATTTATTAATTTGGTATTTATATGATATATATTATATTTTTTCAGGCATACTGTTTTGGCTTTTTATCTTTCCTCCTGAACAATCCATTTAATTTTTTTAATATTCAATATTTAGACAGAAAATATCAACAAACAATCTGGTTATGCAGATAAAAATTTATGCACAAAATGGTTTAATTATTTATTTTTAGCACAATTTGACCACAGTTCATCACACATTTCATTCAGTATTTCACACTAGGGAAATTTAGGGGTAACAATCCACCTACTAACATGAAGGAAAATGATGGTAGACATAAGCAAAACCTAAACTCCGGGCTGAATCTAGAACCCTGGAGCTGAGACAGCAACACTTTCTGCCGCCTGACAGACGTGTATCACAGTAACAGTTTAATTTCAAATCCAAAGGACTACAGCCCTAATAGTACAAAAAAACTGTGCAATTATCCCAAACACACACACTAATCTGTAGTAAGATTTCTATCGTTCCTCTGCAGTTAAATCACAAAAACAAGGTCTTTATTTGTTTACGGACACTTAATGCACATCAGTGCCACCGAGAACGCTGTAAGATAAGAACCAAGAAAAAAACACACTACTTATAAAATCAAAGCGTTTTCATAGAGAAGAATCATTAAACTAATATATTACAAACACAAAATACAGAATGCATAATCCAATAATTTCAAAAACCATATGCTCTTAAACTTACAGATAATTACGTTCAGTGAACCGTAGGAAGGCTATCATTCCAATTTAGCACATACAATATCCTATATGCATAATGTACAAATGAAAAAATAACCCTGAATGCCTCATTGGCCACATTAACTTAAATGTTCTGACTACAAAGTTGAATTCTGGGCAAAATGCTCCATTTCTGTTGCTGTTGGAGTTTCGAGATGTTTTGCTTTTGCACACACGCACCGTGCATTCTGTGTGTAAATGTTTTGCCGAGATAAAAAGTGTCCCGCATTTTACGATTCCGGAGATTGCCGAAGCAAGCGAGCAACAATATCACGTGACCACCGTGGGGCGTGTTTGACCAACTTTTAACCAAAACAAGTTGGCGTGGGCAAACATGGCAGACTCAGCTCTCCCGCTAAAAGCCAGCAGAAAAGAAAAGGAAATCCTGCCGAGTGAGTGCAACTGCAAGACAGAGCAAGGTTAGATGACGTCATTTTTCTGGACAGATAACTAAATCATTCTAGCTAGTACTTAGCTATCTTAGCCTTAGAATCAGGGATGAGAATGAAAAATATTTAAAAAGTCTGAAAAAACCAGGGCGGGGCCCATAGCCCAAGTGGGTGGGGCCCATGGCCCGGGGGGCAGGGCCCAGGGGTTCCAGGCACTAATGAATTTTGGCTATTTTTTTTCTTTTTTTTTTTTTTACCCCAAAACCATTAATTTTATCAGCAAAAAGTTGCAATGTATTTGGAAATAAATTCCCCTTCTTGGTGGACTACCAGGTGAAAATGATTAATATGGTACAAGAGACTTGTTTTTAATCAATTCACATTTGATGAGTTCAAAAAATCAATGCACCTTTTAATATAAACGAGCTCTACAGGATTATATTTCTGCATTTTTGCTATTCACGTCTTTGAATACTCTAATCCTTTACAATGAAGTGCAAACCAGAAAAAAGTTATGTCATATAATTCTCTGAAGCTTTCTTCTGATGTTATCATGGTAGCAGGAGGTCTTGCATATTAAGCAGGCAACATTCAACATCACTCATCACTCCCCTTTCAACTGTTGTGTGTACTAACTAGGTTTTATCTGGACAGGATGTTGTGTAATGTAATGCATATACCATACGGTCAATCTGAAGATCAAGATGGTGATTTTGAGTTAAAGAACAGGCATGTACAACGGGCATTACAAATTGGAAAATTGTTTTTAAATCAAAAACTATAAGTTCATCTCGGCCTAAAAAAATGTGGGCAGACGCTCCCGCGCGGCACATCCCAGCAATTCCCCCCCATGAAATGAGCAATAAGTAGGAGAGTTATACACGGTATCATACCTAAAATTTTATCAGAAATATAGCATATGATACTATGATTCTCCCCAACATGCTACATTAGACAAGCTAACCTCATTTTTAAAAAGATACACACTTATATATGACGTGTATTTGATATATATGATGTATATTCATACATTGTTACTTTACAGAAATCTTCAATAAGTTTGGTCTTTTCATGACAGCCTGTTGTAGACCTATAATGCACATGAAATGACACTCCTCACCTCAACATGTCCTTTACAATCATTTAAGCCACCATGGGCAATGCTGAAATCACTGCTGCAAACAGTACATCGCGCGAAACTGTCATTATTTTCTACCCTTATTAGACAGGGAGATCCTTTTGTGTAATCTGAGCTGAAGTGGGTTTTGTACTTTCGTTTTTTGGGGCGCGCGCTCTCTCTCTGCTATGCCGGTCGATCCTCGAGAAAAGGGATAAAAGCCCGCCCACACTGAAAGCTGATTGGCTTATTTTGCTGAGTAACCCAATCAGGATGCTCTTTGTCTGGTATGCGCTACATGAACAGGCACACAGGCAGTGTTGCCACATTGGGTGGTTTTAAGTGCATTTTGGTGGGTTTTGAACATATTTTGGGATGGAAAACGTCAGCAATATCTGGCAACACTGCACACAGTCTCCCTCGCGCGCGCACATTCTAAGATGCGTGATGCAGACCTTAATGTTGCGCGCGCACGCTCTTGCTCGCTTCTATCAATATGCAGGAGACTCCCGGAAGTTCTGGGAGACTTGGGATGTCTGCATTATAAGGTGACCACAGATCGTTAATCATACACACACCCCCCCACACCCCCCCCCCCCCCCCCCCCGAAAATTTCTCAACGGATTTACATCGATCTCAAAAACGATCATTTTGGTCTGAAAAAGTCGGAAATCCGCCGATCGGCGGAAAATTCTCATCCCTGTAGAATACATGGGCTCGATTCCATGGTAGCGAGTATGGAGTTATACACCTAACGTTTTGATCTTACAGAGAAAGAAACAATAACACAAAAGCAGTAATAAAAGATATATTCGTCTTTTGTTTCACAGATCTATTTGCAAATGCCAACCACAAACTTGCGATTCAAAACTCTCCAAAGTCGATGTAGAGTCATGATGTTTTCAACGCATCACCATCCTGGTGTGACGCAGTTCCATAGTTATGCTAACTAGTTCAAGCTCCTCATGTTCAGATATTTCCGTAGAGCCGTACTGTTTACCTCAAGGTCCCAAAACAGAGAAAAGCGACCCTCAGCACATCAAAATGACCACATCTCGTCTACATGATATTGTTCTTGCGAGACGTAGGAAAATGCCATGCACATGAAAAAAAAAATTTTTTAATTTCAGATGAATTTGCAGTCAGCACCTTTAAAGGGCTGATGACACGAACATGACTCTATGCAATTTCTTAAATAAACTATACAACATGGCAAACGTTAGATTTCTGTTATAATTATGTGAAAAGAAGCTGTTGTTATGCGAATATCCAACTTTTAATTGCACAGCGCAAGAAAACTGGGTCCGTGGCTCGCGGCCATGTTGTGACGTCAGTGGAAGAACACGCTGCGGTTCACTGGCTGTCTAATCAATGGAAATGGCGCATGAAAACGCTGGTGAACTCTCTAAGTCTTCCTCTTCTGGGAGTCTAGAATTGTGTTGTGAGTGGGATAGATCGGAAGAATCAAGTGATGACGAACATGGGTGCATCCAACCATACAGGTTTGAACCTGTTACTGTGCAATCTGAGAGCGACCCCGACCCCGAGATGGACAGCGGACAGGCAGACAGCCCAGCATTGAACACCACAAGGTTGGATAACAAGGATTGGTAGGTCAACCCGTATTTGTTCAAAATGTTACGGAATCAATATTTTAATATTGTGTATTGTTGTCTTGCATGTGTAAACACTGCTTATATCATGTAAGCCGTATGCTACACTGAATACATAGTTCCTAATGGAGCATGCAAACGGCTAACATAATAAGCTTACGACTATGCCTGATCCGTGATACATTTAGGATAATATTGGTAGGCACGTCTTCTAGTTTATGGCTTCTTAGTTTTATCCTTGAATGAAGCAAAATATTTGATAACCTACATCAGCGTAAGCAAATGACAATCTGTAGCCTACTTGTCTGGCTAAGTTAGCTTTCCCTCAGTGTTTGCTTTGAGAAACAAGCTTTCACAAGCAAATACATGACTGATATCACGCCGACTTTATGATTACATTTATGATTATCATGATTGTGTACTCTATGATGTGTACTCTATGAGCGCTCTGGAGCGAGTCACTTCCAAGATGGCCGCGCAGACCGCATGGTTACTATTTTTAGCATCATGTCGGAGCACTCTATAGCTCTACGTACCTTTATCTTATGTCGTTTCTCAACACATGTTCTGACAGTTGGACTGTCTTTGGAGGAGTCGCCTTGTCCCAGGCGACTGCTGGATCCGGCATAGCTACTAGTAGACCCCCTCCGGAATACTGTAGGCACTGCTGATGGTAGCAGCACACGTTTGTGCTGAACTGAACACCCAAGAGATTCCTTTAAGCTGGGAAGGGTGTCAAAACAATCCAAATCGAAGTGTTCAGAGCACAGGACGGATGTTGGTGAGGGCTCCCACTTGTCACGAGTGCGCCTGACTTGCTTCACCCACTTCGCATGCAGCTCGGGATCGCTGGGAAACTTGAATAAACTTACCCCATCCTTGTGGGTTTTGGAGCAAAAGCCGGCAACACAACGCGAAGGCATAATAACTATATATATATATATATATATATATATATAACTATATATATAACTATATATATAACAAACCCCTACATGGCATGTACCACCGTCAGATAGAGGAAGTGGCTGATATCAAGAAATCCTACCAGTGGCTGGATAATGCAGGACTGACAGACAGCACAGAGGCACTAATCATGGCAGCACAAGAACAGGCCATAAGCACAAGAGCCATAGAGGCCAGGATCTACCAGAGTAGATCAGACCCAAGATGCAGACTGTGCAAAGAAGCCCCTGAAACAGTCCAGCACATAGTAGCAGGGTGTAAGATGCTAGCTGGATGAGAGAGAGGAGAGGCACAACCAAGTGGCTGGGATAGTATACAGGAACATCTGCAACCAGCATGGAATAGAAATACCCAAGTCCCAATGGGCCATACCACAGAAGGTGGCTGAGAACAACAGGGCCAAGATTCTGTGGGACTTCAGCTTCCAGACTGACAAACAGATCCTGGCTAACCAACCGGACATAGTGGTGGTGGACAGAGAGCAGAAGAGGGTGGTGGTGATAGATGTGGCGATCCCAGCTGACGCCAACATCAGGAAGAAGGAACATGAGAAACTTGAGAAGTATCAAGGGTTGAAAGAGCAGCTGGAACGGATGTGGAAGGTCAAGGGTTGCGTGGTCCCCGTGGTAGTGGGGGCACTTGGGGCAGTAACCCCCAAACTGGGAGAGTGGCTCCAGCAAATCCCAGGAACAACATCTGAAGCCTCAGTCCAGAAGAGCGCAGTCCTAGGAACATCGAAGATACTGCGCAGAACCCTCAAACTCCCAGGCCTCTGGTAGAGGACCCGAGCTTGAGGATGACATGGATACCACCCCCCCCCCCCGGGGGTGAGAAGGAGATTTTTTTTTTTTAATATAAAAATACTGTATAATAATGTATAATAAAAATACTAATAATGATAAACTGAACACGTCAACAACAAACTGGTAAGTTAGGAGGAAGGTTCTTTCGCTGACGTCATATAGCTCCTCCTCCTCCTTCGTCTCCTGGGTGCTGCAGCCCCGTCAAATTTGCCCAAATAGCCGCGTTTTTTATCATAACTTGTAAAATAGGCGCCTTCGTGAATTAATATATGGATCATCAGGAATTACTTTTTATGTTATAAAACATCGCCAAAGATGTCAAAAATGTGTCATCAGCACTTTAAGGGAAGTTAGAAAAGAAACTTCACGTTTTGCAGCTCTTCATTTAGTCCAAATCTTCATAAACATTCTTGCAACATCACTTCAAGCATCATCCTCTGTTGTACATGTAACACTAATAACAACCCGACTCCATACGGTAACACAAAAACATATTTCCACTACGGAAATATTAGACAGGTCACTTGAGACATGCATTGTATTATCATAAATGTAAGTTATCCATATATTTAACTCTAAACTGAGAAATGTGTAACGGACTCTGCTGGCAGCTACACTTTCTGTTTGTAAGCCCATTAAGCCACCACCATCAGGGCTGAGAACAGCTGTAATGCTGTCGATTTCAGGAACCTGTGGTCTTTTCGGAAATCAATAACCTGAGAGAGGGGAGAATGAGCTCCTGGTGCGAGAGATTACATCCTTTACAGGACTCCTTTAATATCACATTACAGCAGTTAGAACCTAATGAGAAGCAGGGAATAGGTCTCCACATGCTTAATGAACAGAGCTCCTATGTGGCAGCTCAGGGGCCATGCTGAAACACACACAGCTAATAGAACGCTGAAGAGTTTAAAAGGTCACTTTTCTTTAGTCTGATCCACTGCAAAATTTCCAGCTGGTAAAATAAACCAGAATCAGTTCTGATAAGATGACAGCAGCACCCACAGAGGTCTGGTGAATGCTATTCCAATTTATACAACACACACACACACACACACACACACACACACACGCAAGCATGCAAGCACGCACGCACACACCCCGTGTCCTGTTATCTTCTGTTGAACAAAGCCACAGCAGTTTAAAAACCCTGCTGAATAATCTATAACCAGCTGTCCTTTTCCACGAGCGAGATCCTGCTGGTTGTGCGTTCGCTGTGTTTGTGTGGTCCTTATAACAACAAAAAAAAAGGGGTATGGCTAAAACACTAAGCAGTATGATGTAATACCAATAGTGTGATCGATTTTGTTACAATACACTCTTCTGAATATAATTTTATAACTATTGCAAACTCATTAAACACCTGATGTTAGATTGCACAATTTACTTCTCAATAGTTAAAATTGTACTATGCTGTATATTTTAATAGATTTTTCAATTCTTCCTACTCTTCATCCATCCATTATCCATAACCACTTATCCTGTGCAGGGTTGTGGGCAAGCTGGGGCCTATCCCAGCTGACTATGGGCGAGAGGCGGGGTACACCCTGGACAAGTTGCCAGGTCATCACAGGGCTGACACATAGACACAGACAACCATTCACACTCACACCTACGGTCAATTTAGGCTACGTTTACATTACGTCGAATCAGCGGATCATCAGATTAATGTTCTTAAAACGATTCGCGTTTACACTAAAACCGTTAGCCGTGCACACAGCAACACCAATACGCGGATACGCTCGGCTCCGCAGGCATCCTGCGCTCCAAATCACTCCGCCCTGAACAGCGAGTGCCCTCTGGAGGGTGCGCACTCCGGCCCTGCACAGCTCACACAGCGCG